>NC_141874.1:324232877-324542698 GCF_056163025.1 Triticum urartu
CCACGAGCCAATCATCAGTGTCTGTGGCCTCGACACAGTTACTGAAGGTCTTTGGCTGGTTTGCGAGGAACTGGTTGAGTGTAGCAAACTGAGTTTGATTGTTGCCATTGCCTTGATTTCCTTGGTTGCGCTCTTGCAAGAGTTGCATAATCAGCTGCGTGTTGGCGTTGGCAGCGGCCATCACAGCTTGCCATGCCTCCGGAGGTGGAGGTGGTGGCGGCGGTTCCGGATTCTGACGCGTTGGAGGAGCCATCCTGAAGAGGGTGACATCCGTTAGCATCTTGAAAGACATATATTCAAGCTGAATCAAATGGATCAAAATTGCAACATATAGTCTTAACATTCGAACAAAAATGAATGGATGAATTCCAAATTAAATGGTCACACTTCCATAAATTGAGAAGCCACTTAGATAGGGGAAGATGAATAAAACAACAATGTACGGACATGAACAAATACTTGGTAAGGATTACCCAATCACAAACCAAATATCTGCAGAAGAAATACTAAAGCTACATGAATTCCCACCTATGAAACTCCCGAAATTTTCCAGTTATGCAATCGGGTGTTGGGGATACAGGGGAAGCATAATATCTCACCCAAAACTAGCAATTCCTACATCCAGCTGTATCCATCCTTCAACACATAACCAAGAAACCTTCAGAAACCATTTACCTCAACCTTCGAAAAGCATATGTTATACGAGTTATGGCAATACTCCCGAACTCCCGCCCCAGTACTGGGTGGCGTTGAGGTTATCTCACCAACAACTGCATAAAAGAGATTTTCAACATCGGCGAAACTCAGGTATTCCAGAACTGCAATGATAAAATTGTGACGACAACACCTCAGAGCAGGCGGCACTCAGGTATTCCCCGGGACACTGCCACAACCCCTAAATGTTAGGAGGCACCAAAAACAATGTTCTTGTCACAAAACCATCGGAACGATTCCAAGATACCCGCGTGATCCTAAATTTTTTTAGTGAAATTTGAGAAGAGAAGAGTCAAAACTCTACGTCAGGATGCCTCACCAGAGCGACGAAGGGACTGAGGAGTAAAAAGAATTCTACTCTCCGATATATATAATCCTATAAGACTCAAAACATTTTTCTAGACTCAACAACGCCAGCGATTCGATCAAGCAGGGGGCTCCTAAGTCGGGGAAGGCTCTGATTACCAACTTGTAACACCCATGATGCGACTATATCTCCCACGTGTCGGAGCATGACTTAGTGGCATAATCGCATTGTAGGCAATGTCGCAAGATGGGTAATCTTTACACATCCCATGTACTGAATAAGAAAGAGGTTCAGAGTTGGATTACAATCGCCACTTCACACAATAACATAAATATAGCATAACAATCATCTAGATACAATCAAGGTCCGACTACGGAACCAAAATAAAGACAACCCCAAATGCATAAGATCCCCGATCGTCCCAACTGGGCTCCACTACTGATCGTCTGGAAAGGAAACGTAGTATCGTCCTGAGTCCTCATCGAACTCCCAGTTGAGCTCAGTCGTATCTCCTAGAATGGTATCATCGGCACCTACATTTGGTTTTGGAAGTAATTTGTGAGTCACGGGGACTCATCAATCTCACACCCTCGCGATCAAGACTATTTAAGCTTATAGGTAGGGAAAAGGTATGAGGTGGAGCTGCAGCAAGCACTAGCACATATGGTGGCTAACATACGCAAATGAGAGCGAGAAGAGAAGGCAAGGCACGTTCGAGAATCTATGATCAAGAAGTGATCCTAGACTACTTACGTTCAAGCATAACCCGAGACTGTGTTCTCTTCCCGGACTCCACCGAAAAGAGACCATCACGGCCACACACGCTGTTGATCCATTTTAATTAAGTTAAGTTTCAGGTTTTCTACAACCGGACATTAACAAATTCCCATCTTCCCATAACCACGGGCACGACTTCCAAAAGTTCAAATCCCTGCAGGGGTGTCCCAACTTAGACCATCACAAGCTCTCATGGTCAACGAAGGATATTCCTTCTCCCAGGACAGTCCGATCAGACTCGGAATCCCGGTTACAAGACATCTCGACAATGGTAAAACTAAACCAGCAAAGCTGCCCGATGTGCCGACAAATCCTGATAGGAGTCGCACACATCTCGTTCTCAGGGCACACCGGATAGGTCAAGCTACGAGTAAAACCAACCCTCGAGTTGCCCCGAGGTGGCCCCGCAGGCTGCACGTTTCGGACCAACACTCATAGGAGCACTGGCCCGGGGGGCGGGGGGTTTAAAATAAAGATGACCCTTGAGTCCGCGGAACCCAAGGGAAAAAAGCTAGGTGGAAAATGGTAAAACCAAGGTTGGGCCTTGCTGGAGGAGTTTTATTCAATGCGAACTGTCAAGGGGTTCCCATTATAACCCAACTGTGTAACGAACGCAAAATCAAGGAACATAACACCAGTATGACGGAAATTAGGGTGGCAAGAGTGGAACAAAACACCAAGCATAAGGCCGAACCTTCCACCCTTTACCAAGTATATAGGTGCTTTAAAGTAAACAATATATAATAATGACATCCCAACAAAAACCATGTTCCAACAAGGAACAAACTTCAATCTTCACCTGCAACTAGCAACGCTATAAGAGGGGCTGAGCAAAGACGTAACATAGCCAAACAACGGTTTGCTAGGACAAGGTGGGTTAGAGGTTTGAAATGGCAATATGGGAGGCATGGTAAAGCATGTGGTAGGTATCATAGCATAGGCATAGCAATAGAGTGAGCAACTAGCAAGCAAAGATAGAAGTGATTTCGAGGGTATGATCATCTTGCCTACAAAGTTCTCCGTGTTGACGTAAGCTTGATCCTCGTAAGCGTACTCAACGGGTTCCTCGATCACATACTCATATCCCGGCTCTACTCAAAGCAAGAACACAAGCAAAGGGAGACACAATCAACCATGGTGCAATGCGCAAGCAACACGATGCAAAACATGGCATGATATGCGGGATGTGATATGCAATGCATATGCATGCTCCGGAAGGAAAAGATTGAACCAGGACTCAACATGGAAAACCAAGAGTGCCGCTGGAAAGATGAGTTGATTTCGGTTGAAATCGATATGAAGATCACCGGAATCGGATGCACGTTTTGCAAATGGCAAGCAAAACAAGAATGGCACAAATCTGCGATTAACAGCACGATGCCATCTAGAATGCATGAAGAAACTAAGCTACTGCACTCTAACATAGCAACAAAGCACATGGCAGTGATCCAGTCAAGATGCTTGACAAAATATGAACAATGAGCTACGGCTAATTCACACAATAGCAGGTTCAGACAAGCATGGCAAAAGTGCAAAAGATATCAGGTTCACAGACTTAGTGAGAATTACAACATGTCAGGAATTAACACTAGGAAGCAATGTTTAGAGCAAGATAACAACATGCTACAGGAACATATCATGGCAAAGCAAGGCATGGCATGAAACTACTAAAAGCATATAACAAAAGTCCTTTACTGGCCATTAGCCAAAAGGGATCAGAAAATACAATGGTAGCCATCTAAACATAGCAAGTTGCATTAACAGATTCAGACTTAGCAGAAAATTGGACATGGCAGAAACAGAGTTACGTAGGCATGTTTACGAGCTCGATGAACTCACCACAAGGCATTGCATGGCAAACTAAGCATGCACCCAGCAAGAAGACATGATCAATAAGCTAACCATAGCAAGAACAACCTCATAGCATGCAAGGATTAACTACAACAACCTCGACAAAATTGCTTAACACGTAAACAATCTGCCAGGAACATTTTATAGCAAAAGTAGAGCAAGATTGAGTCATGCTAGGGTACTCCATAAATGCAAACAAAGACATGGATGGATAGAGCATAACAATATCTCAAAATCATCCTTAATGAACATGCTCAAAAGAGGCATGGATCTCTCTGTAGCAACATGAATACATGGCATAAAAATATCATCAGGGAAATGACTGAAGAATTCTAAGTCCCTGAAATCAGCAACATCACGACAGCTACTTTGCATGCTTGTGCTATTCACCACATTGATCACAAAAATACATGGCATACACCCCTGTAAAGATGGCATGGCATAGCCCAAAACACATGTAGGGCTCAAGTTCATAGGAATCACACATTAAACATGGCAAAAATGGCAAATGTCCATAATCTGTTAAGAATCAGAACCTAAGATTACATAACACTCTTGCAAAATCATTTATGGAACCAAGATGAACTCAAACAAGAATGATGCAATATAATGAAATGAAGAGCACATCCAGACAAACAATTTGATATGCTACATGCCCAAAACGGAGCTACGGATGATGAGATATGACATGATGAAGATGCCTAGAGAATATGAACAGAAAAGACTTGGTGACGAAAAGGTCAACCCTCTCAGATCCAGATCCAGCAGGGCACGTGAACCGAGGTGGGATCGAGCTCTCGCTAGAGCTCTTGGTCAGAGTTGATGCTGCGGTGGCCGGAGATGGTGGCCTTCCCGGATCCGGCACCTGCGGAGTGGCGCGACGACGAGGGGCGGAGGAGCAGGCGGCGGAGTGAGGAGGCGCGGCGAGCGAAGCTTCCGGGCGGCGGTGGGCGTGGTGCCGACCATCGACGGCGGCGCGCCGGCGAGGAGGGGAAGGCGGAGCCGGGCGGCGATGAGGCAGGCGGCGGCGCGCGGGTGGATAGGCCACGGGGGCCGGCCTCTGGCCCGAGCGGGCCGGTGGCGGGGGGGGGAGCCGGTGCCACGTGGCGGCTTCGGGGTGGCTGGGCGCGGTGGCGCGGGCGTGTACGGCGGGTGTGGACACGTCCGGCGACATAGGGGACGATTTTTTAGGGTTTTTTTCCGAATTTGGAGGATGGGCACCTATTTATAGGTACAGGGAGCTAGGAGACTCCAAATGAGGTGCGGTTTTCGGCCACGTGATCGTGATCGAACGAACGAGAGGATGGAGTGGGTTTTGGTGGGTTTTGGGCCACTTTGGAGGGGTGTTGGGATGCAACACACACGAGGCCTTTACGGTTCCTTGGTTAACCGTTGGAGTATCAAACAAAGTCCAAATGGCACGAAACTTGACAGGCGGTCTACCAGTAGTATACCAAGGACGCTTGGAAAGTCTCGGTCCAATCCGAGAACGTTTAACACCCGCACACGAAAAGAGGCAAAAGGGGATGTCGGAGGACATAGGAGTGCCGGAATGCAAAACGGACAACGGGGAAAATGTTCGGATGCATGAGACGAACACATATGCAAATGCGATGTACATGAGGACATGATATGAGATGCATGACAAGGACAAAAACAAAATGAAGATCAAACCAACAACGAGGAATATCATAACATAGTGCCAAAAATGCCAAGAGTTGGAATACAAATATGGCAAGTTACATACGGGGCGTTACAGTGGTTCATGTAAAAAATATCTTTCCTTATCTTAATATAGACCGACTTCGGCCTTTCCAATCGAAGTTAGAAACCATATGAAACATGCAATCACATATGACACTGTGAAGTTAAAGCAAGAACCTGGGATGGTGGTTCATGGCGAGCGAGATCATCAACTCCAGAGCTACGTTTACCATTTCAATCTGTTGAACATGCAACATTTAAAGCGCCAACACGTGTCTTGCCTACCCGCAAAGAAAGTAGGAGCGACTTCTCTCTTTTATTCCGTGCTTCTGTCAAGGCAGAGTCTGATATACCCATGCATAAAAACACGATAGTGAGAGTATGGGTGAAGTGTGTGCAGAACTAGTGCAATGTAAAAGTGGCAGATAGCAGGTGGCTGAGAAATAAATGACAAGAGACATACGATAGCTCTACAACATTGCGTGGCAAACAAAATTAGATTCTACTCTGTATAATTTTGTAATATATGAGCACATGCATTGCTGGAAATTGTAGGTACTTCTCCAGCACACCACCACATGTGGTCCTATCAAAATAACAGTCGACTGAAAATAAATAGGTCTGTTGATTTTCTATGAACGGTCCGATTTATATGGAACATGCATATGGCCTTTGTCTACCTCCCGCCATTCACTGTTAATGATATTTCTCAAACCGCCAGTGACCTCCAGCCTAGACCCGTGCCTCTGTTGCCCCGCCCTCCCCTCGACCTCACACCACCACCATGCTTGGTAGCGCCCTCCGGCGATCGCTTTAATCCTGGTCCACCTCAATATCGGGCGCCAACAGCTCCTAGGACACATAAACCCCTAAGATAAACACAGAGGCGCTGCTTCCCCAGCGTAATAAGTGGACTGGGGCATGTTACACCAGGGAATGCTTCCGTTAATTGGGAATCAACTGACCAGGAATTGAAATCCAGGGGGTGAAAACCTCTAGCTAAGGTGAAATAGTATATGAGGAGAAACCTTGTGCATCGCGAGTTACTAGGAACATCTAGTATCATCAAGAAGTTATAGTAAGAAGTGGTCAACTAGTGTCTTCTGTGGGATGAATACCGTGCAAGAAAACACGTAAGATTTGCACGAATAAGGGAAGAGGAGTACCATTTACGGTTGCCAGTGTTCTGTCCTCCAAATATCGTGGCGATGTTCTTCCTTTTACTGGGGAAACCGATGTTTTCGAGGAGGGTGGAGCCTTGGACGAACCCATGGACAAATTTTTGACTGTGTTGCGGTGGCCGTCTGTTGGCTGAGGGGAAGCAAATTCGAGGCGGCGAAGGATGGCGTAGCGGGAACAACTCCCATGTGGTGGACGGTGGTGACATTGGAGCGGTAGCGGTGAGGCGCAGGACAGCGTGGTTGAACTGGCTCGAGTACGGCGTATGTCGGCATCCTGGAGGCAGCTCGGCCTTAGCTTCAACTACTAGCCATGGAGGGCGTTGCGGTTGCGGTTGCGGTGGACGACGACGTCCGGGTATCGGCTTCGACGTGATGGAGGAGGGCGGCGGTTGATTTGTGGGATTGGGTGGCGGACGGAGGACGCCTGGATTTTATGGCTGGTAGAGAGGTAGTTTTGGCACCCACATTGTACGAATGGGGAATTAGACAGGGGGTGGGGGCAGCTAATGAGGAACCATGTTTCGGTTTAGGACGCATTTGTTTTTGGGTTTTTTGAACATATGGGACACGCTTGTTTGAAATTTGGGGAAAGTACAAACTTTGCCCCCCTCTTAAATTTCGGGCCTACTGCGGGTCGGGGGTAGGACGGTAATCCCAGGTGTCCCAAATAGTGGGCAGGAGCGATTTCGGCCGAGCGCATGTGTGCTTAGATGGCGATGGTGTATGAATGTATTTTAGAGGCGGTTGTGTGGCATCTAGATGAAGCTACAAACCTACTCCGGTTTAGAGCTTTGGATGTCGGGCCGGTAGGTTTCACGGGTCGGAGTTAGAAAAGTAATTTCCTTCTACCAAACATTGGTCTCACGCGGTTTCAGGCTAGTAGAGGCTCTTTTGGCGCTTCGTTCGAAATTTTGAAACAAAAGCATTCACATTTAGAGTACTCTTGAACTTTGAGGATTGACCTAGATAGACAACGTTAAATTTGACCTCATATGTTTGAAAACCTCATTAAATTATGCACTTCTTTTTGAAATTTTGACACTTGAAAATCCTATAAATACGATTATTTTGGAATGGAGGAAATAAGTTTGAATCTATTTTGTACACGACTATATATGCTGTTATGTACAAAAGCATAGAAAAGATTGGTGCCCCCATAATTTAGGTATGATTTACAAATGCCATGATATGGAATTCAAATAATTGAATGGACTTCATGTTGAATTCATATTTTTTAAACCACCTGAAGTTGAATTCAAATGTATGCTAGTTCATAGCTAGCTATTTATAATGTTCGTTGTGTAACTTTTGTATGTATAATGTGCTTTACACACAAAACATGAAGTATACTCACGTTTATATTTGATTGATAAAGCGATGCATTGCCTGGAGTTCAAAATACTAACTCCGTGGATCAATTATGTCAAATAATAACATATATATGCTCAAATTCGATATAATATAGATGTCTGATGGATCAATGACCGTTCCTTACGCGAATTGCAAATATCATGATCCCATCCTAATATTGGGATACAATTTATATTTTTAATCAATGTGTACATTAGTCTTTTACGTTTAGTTTCACTCTCCATTGGTGGTCTCTCACACATGCTCACACACTCTCTCCCGAGGTGTCTTTCTCGCAAACATGCTCTTCATATAACCCTCCTTCCCTCTCGTAACCATTTACGTCTGTTTTCACTAACCTTTATCACAAGAACTCTTCATCTCACAAGCATGCACACGCACAATCCCCATCGACCCTTTCTATATACATAGACCGTCCTACGTGTCTCCCGCACGCACATTATCTTTAGGCCTGTCTCTCACGCATTGTATCCACCTCTCTTCCTAATTGACGAGTATGATTCTAGCAGAGCATTCTGTAGGATGCCCCTTAAAGTTAGGTTGGATGAATAGTAATATCAGAGATAAGGGGTTACCTTAGTCCGAGGACCTATGGTTACAAATCCTAACCGGCTTTGTCAGTGGACAGACAGTCCTTCATGACTATACTATCTTTGTCTTGTACGACTAGTCCTCCATGGGTCTCCCTAAATGCGTCACGGGGCCGACCAATGTGGCGCAGGACGGAACCAAACCAAGGGCCTCACCTCAGCCACCGGACCTCACGTGGTGACACACCCCCTGCCCCCAGGTCTCGTTATCTTCTCACACCCACACATACAAACACATATACCACACAAGATATTTTCTCCTTGTGCCTCTATCCCCCCCATGCATATATAGACTCAGTGGTATCTGTCGCCATGACATCATATTCGTCTCTCTCTCTAGACCTCTCTCATTTCTCGTGCTATCTCCCCCACGCCCCCCCCCCCCGCCGGCCCCTCTATCCATGCCACTCTTGAATACGTAATACACACACATACCTCTCTAGGCCCTGCCAAATACATCAACTACACATTCACACATATTACATCACGTACCCCATTGATCTAAGAAGCCCTCTCTTAACATTTATTTCGCATACAACATTCCTTTTGAATAAAACTTCACAAAGTGTGGCCAAAAAAATATTTTAGAATTTTTACAAAGTTATATGAACGTTAATTTTCATTGCATGGTGCCCACAATAATATTTATTCCACACTTTGAATTTTTATATTTTTATACTATATATAAAGTTAGTCATAATAAAGAGAAACGAAGAGCATCTCTCTCTCCATCGCATACACGCTCCTTTCACCTACGCACACAAACTATCTCCAGGTCCTCTAAAAGTACGCCCCCAGTACATTCATGCATGTTTCATCTTTCTCTCATGATATATACAGTGACGATCATTGTATTTGAAGCAAAAGCACCATACATTTACGGTCACCATTTACATTTTGTGGTTATTATACAGTCACAGGCTCACCGTACAACTCATTATTTTCTCAAGACATGACTAGTTGACCAGTTAAACGCTCCACGTGGCACCTCTAGTGTTGCATCACATTATCTCTCTACCACTGGGCCCACCTGTCAGCATGTATAATAATGAAAACAAACGATAAAGAAATATTGGACGGTGGTTCAAAGTCATGACCGCGGGCACAGCAGACAAGGTGGCATTGTATTGGTATGCTGAGCCGTCTGTTTTAACACACAGGAGCCAGTGTGGTGATTATACACAAATGCATGCATGCACGTGAACTGCATGCACGCAACACTCACACGAACACACGCAACCATGCACGCACACAACACTCACACGTACACACACAACCATGCATGCATGCAACACTCACATGCACACACACACGCATGCATGCACACACACATGACCAACACACACTCTCACGCTCAAGTGCTCAACCTACACATGCATGCGCACACATCAAGCCCCGACAGACACATACACAATCAGGTGGTTCCCACGCACGGGTTGGATTCTTGTCGTGCCTGCATAAATTTGTGTTTATCTGACCTTTTTCCTATGCGAGCTGGCAGGTGGGACCCACAAGGAACGTGGTCAATTCAACTAGTCAACATAGTGCCACCCAGACTATTTGGCCAGTCAACAGTGTGCAATCTGATGCTGAACGGTGAGCAAGTGACCGTATAATCATCGCAAAACGAATATAGTGACCGTAATGAGCATATTCTGAAGTCCGGTGACTATATTACGCTTTTCGCTTGAAATGCACTGACCGTCTGTGTATTTATCTCATCTCTCGTCTCTCTGTGGAGCCGAGTAGGCCAATGTGCTAGTGCCTAAATTGGCGCACGCCACCCTATTATTGTTGTACTGGTTTCGCAAGAGCGAACAAGCATTCCTGTCTACTATACAAACTATAGATATGAGTTACAAATGCTATGAAGACGAATACAAATATTTGAATACACTTTATGACCAATTTCTCTCTTTAGGCCCTCCAAAAGTACATCTCTACACGTTCTCGCATGATACATCAAACAACTATGGAATACAACACTACTACTACGACACTCTAACACAATAAATCAGATGTGTTTTTAGTTTTCCTAGATCTCATATTGTGACTTAATTATTCATTTTGCATACATTAAAATTGCCTTTGAAATGTATGGTTAGTATCATCTACCGCACGAGGAAAATCCCGCCCATGCCTGGTTAATAGGGTTTGTACCAATGGATCGTGCGAAACAGCAAAACTATAGTAGTACTACAGTACAAGTAACAGTTCACTGGGTCGCGGTGTCGTGTACTCCTCCATTGTAAGAGTGGAGCACCCGCTTTCATAAATGTTCTAGTCCCTTTCGCCGACATGTGGGACATCAAGCAACCGGGTCCACGTGCCATACCGAAATAATAGTGCAGAGCAGCAGGGGTGAAGCACCCCAGTCATGGTGCCGGCATAGTAATGTGTAATGAGGCATCAAATCACAAAGCTGCACCTTTCCCACAGTTAAGTTGGATGGGACGAAGTAATAATGCTAAAAAGGAAGTTGTAGGGACGAAGCAACCAACACTTCACTCGTTGCTGAATCCACTTCTCCCTCATCTTCTTCAAGTTAACCATGTGTTGCTTCTGCCGTGGTTCTGCCTCATGTGGGACGCGGATCGGCTTGGTAAAGCATTGACACGTGGGACCGCATGTTAGCAAACCGCCAAGCCAATGTCCACTAAAAATAAGAAACCTCCCCCGCCATCCGCGCGGCAAAATCGCCTCCTTTTTATTAATATTGATACTATAATTTTTTTAGATCAATATAATCGAGATTTGTATAGATAGCACACAGGAGCAAAACCAAGTGGTATTATTAAGGGCATCCACAATGTGTGTCCAAATGTGAAAATAGCTTTTGGCATCGATGGGAATCATTGTGAACGGTGCTGCAAAAGCCAAAAAGATGGAACCGAAACTCCCTAATTGACTAATCGAAGGAATAGAAAAATGCAACCTCTCTCCTCTTTCTCTCGTGCTTGGACACATGTACAGTATAGAGCATAGAGTCTACTCCCCTGCCCCTTCTATCACAAATCACAAAGAAGCGGGGCGTCAAATCACAAAGCACGGACGAAGCAACCATCATTTCACTCTTCGCCGACTCCACTTCTCCATCGTCTTCTTCGAGAATCCACCTTACCGCGCTAAGCTGGACGAACCACGCTATTGTGTAGTACTAGTACATTTACGCGACTTCCTAGATGCAAATAAGGCGGTTGTCTCGGCTTACAGGCAGCACATGCGAACTACTTACCGTGGTCTCCCTCAATGGTGTTCCCCGTCGAAGGCACTTCGCCAAACCACAACGCTCGAGACATCGTCGATGTCACCGAAATGGGGGAGGAAGTCAAATAGTTACTACCTCCATTTTTTTGTACACAAGGACAGTATATCAACATTACAATTTGCAGAAGGCCACTAACACTAATCGAGGAAAAATTTATGGGGTTTGCCTCGTACTAGCAACCGAGGACATTAATATACCCTTGCATGCATGCGGAAGTGAGAAGATTGGTTTACACGGCGCTGCATTAATAAAGCGATGAGGAGTGAGATGGTTAGCTCTTTGGGCCTTGGAGAAAAATATACGCATTAATTGACACATCAAACAAGGGTTTGTATCGATCAATCCCGTGAAGGAAAACCTGACATTTCTTTTTTTAACACAAGTAGTACACCTGCGTACGTACTTGTATCCTCTTTGGGTCTAGGAATTGCATTGCCATATTTCGCCACACATTTTTGCCAAGCTTGCCTAAAGTTTTCAAAATGAAAAGGAGGCACTACAAAAAAAAGACACATCCGTGACATTTTTGGCGAACAATTTTTTTTCTGTCATGCTTATGACACTTCTATAATGATAATTATGAAAAAACCCGATATCATCATAGATGTGGTGGGCTCCTACTTCTATGACAAAAAATCATGACAAAAAATGGGCTTTTCCTCCTGGGCGGGCCAGAGACGCAGCTACATGACATTCTTTGGGCTGTCCATGATGGATAAAAACATGGTAGAAGCGAGGGCGAGGAAAATATTGGGGAGTTCCCGGTTACGGTGGGTGGTCGGGGCCGAGCGATGCATGGAGGTTTGCGCGTTTCTCTCATACACGTACGCGTGTATGTGAGGCGTTGCACTCTAACTGAACCCGAGCGAGGCGTTGGGCTCTAACTAAACCCGAGCGATTGCACTAGCTACGTTAGCAAACCCCGATCAATCCCTTATTGTTAATTGAACCTGAGTGATTCCTTCGCTACTGCTGCTAACTGAATCTGATCGATGCTACCTCTTCATCAACAGTGAGCATTGCCGGGGTTGGATGAATAGTTCCCGGTGGGGGGTTGGATGAACAGGACCCCATGGTAGTAGAGGTCGTTGCTGCTGGATGAATAGGACCAGACCGAGCCGATTGGGGGTGGATGAACAGGACCCCGTGGAGGGCTGGTTGAACACTAGCAGGTGGAGGGCTGGATGAACAGTAGCCCGTGGAGGGGTGGTTGAACAGGACCCCATGGAGAGGGTTGGTTGAACAATAGCCGGTGGAGGAGCGGTGGAGGCTGGATAAACAGGAGCCTGTGGATGAACAGTCGTAGGTGGAGGCTGGAGGAGGTCGACGGTGGATGAATAGTGGCCCGTTTAGGCTGGAGGAGGTCGACGGTGGAGATGAACAGTAGCCCATGGAGTCTTGTTTTGCAGTACGCCACACCCCTCCCTATGAACAGGACCCCCATTTCCACCGTAGCGCCCCAACACAAGTCCGTTACCTCTGTTTTGTGGTACACCACACCCCTCCCGATCAACAGGACCATGTTTCGACGGTAGGCACTCGAACACAAGTTCGTTTCCTCCGTTTTGCAGTACGCCAGACCCCTCCCGATAAAAAAGATCCCGTTTCGACCGTGGTCGGTCGAACAGTAGTTCGTTTCCTCCATTCTGTAGTACGCCAGGCCTCATTTCGATCAGTTGTTTCATCCGAGCCGGTTGGCTCCCAATGAACACGACGCATTCTGACATAGTCGGTTGCCTCCTGATGAACAGGACGCTATTTCTCCGTTCCGACCCAGCCGGTTCGCTGCCCGATGAACAGGACGCCGTTGCCTCTCCATGTACACAAGCCCTGGCCGTCCGTATATATGCGCGAGTACGCGCTCGAGACCGCTCCTCCGCCGCCCGTATGTATGTACGTGGCCGTATATTTTGCTCTGTGGTTGTACATACGTGTACAAGACTTAGACGGGACTGCGTGAACTTCTATGTCGGGTGCTCTACAATGACACATGCCGCTACTTACTCGGCCACGGTTCATACTTGCAGAGAGACCGATTGACCAGTATCTACGTACACGTTCGCGACCAGACAGACAATGCTACGTACGCTTTGAACGGCTGGTTCCCAGCGGTCAGGGAGGATAAGGACGCACTTCCTTGCATGCGAAGAAATAGTTGGTCGGTCCTAGCTGTCAGGGGGAGCAATCGTTTTTATTTTATGAGTAATATGGAGGCACTTCCTTGTGTTCGAAGATGTAGCTGGTGGGTCCAGCTGTCAGCCTTACAACCTAAAGTCGTCTTCCGATGGCTGTCCTTCGTTGGCCACGCCGCGCCGAGAACACCAAGGCGGTGGACGACGGCGAGGCCTAGGAAGGGAATGAGACGGAGCCGGGGAAGACGCGGCAGTGGATGCCCACGCGGAGGGATGTACGTGGGTTGACTGCTTCAACTACGGTGTGAGGCTGCCGTCGCCGGAGAATAACATGAGGTGTGAGTGAGTATAGAGGGATGGCATTGCTAGCGGTGGAAGCATAGCCCGACACGGGAGGCAGGAGCAGGCGGCACGGCCGGCGCTAGTTTGGGCGGCTGGAGCAAGAAGACCAGAGGTTGACGAAGCACGACGGCCGTTGGATGGACATCGTATGGTCACTGCAGCTAGAATCGTATATATTGACTAAGTTGATACAGTCCTTGGTACGCATCAACTTAGTAGGCCCACAGGTCAGCCTTCGAAATGGTGCGCCCCAGATGTCGGGTGGAGGAATCATTTTTTTGGGCAGCTGAATCAAGAATATCTGAGATTGAAGAAGCACACATCCGTTGGATGGACATCCAACGGCCCCTGCTACTAGAACCGTGTGTTGACTATAAGTTGGCAAAGCCTTGCATACGCGTCAACTTAGTTTTTTTAGGGGATGCCTCAATTTAGTAGGCCGACAATTGTGTGGCAGAGAACATATATCCCATTTGCGGTTTGTAACAATGTACAACCCATTTTTGAATTCTAATGGAATTTATGATAGCCCATTTAAAGTTTGTTAAAAGTACAACCCATTTTCTAGCTAGGACAACGATTAATAATTTCAACCAACCACTCAAAACAGAATTGAGTAAAATTTCCCACATTCTGATGGGATCAGGAATATTTTTATCCCAAAATTTCTAGAAAGATTAAATATAATTTCAAAATAAATTTGTATTACGTAAAAATCCAACGAAATATTGCGCGCGCAACAACTAATGAAATTAAAATTTTCAAAATCCAAAAATAGTATTTTTTTAAACTAATTACGTGTTTGGTGCTTTTTTATATAGTTACAACCCTATTTTTATAATTACATCCCATTTATTATTTCTTAAAGCCCATTTTATTGTTAAGCCTAATGCATCCTTCCTAGGAAAGATTAGAAGCCCAGCGAGGTGGAGAATAACAAGTTGACCCGGATATTGTGTACAACTGTCGGCCCAGTTGCATTGCTGATGTTCAAAAAAGGCCTGTGTAGTACTGTACAACTTTACATGGCTACTCAGCCCACATTCAGCGACGTTGGAAAGGCCCAAACAAGGCTTCTGTACATCTTTTTGAATCCACTAAGCTCAACTAATAACTTAAGAAAAAGTTAGAGTACAGTGGAACCTAATTAAAAGTTGTCACGAGCGAAGAAATAATTCAACGGGTCCCAGTTGTGCATGTATGTGCATGCATGCGTGTGTGTGTGTGTGTTAGAGAGAGAGACCCATCTGTCAATGCTCCAAAATACATCTTTCGGCCATATGCATTGCTGATGCTTAGTAAAAACTTATATAGTTGACACAATCATATGGACAATCATAGCACACTGAACTTGCATACAAAAATTTCACGCAGGTGGCACAATCAGGGTAGAAGTAGTGGATCGCTACGGGTAGGGCTATGTTGAAACCAACAAACTCATACATATCGGTTCATGGTCTTTATCAATGATGGGGAAATATCTTGAATGTCGTGCAAAGAAAACAGACAGACAACACAATAAGTTCTGCTAGCACATTAAGTTGACGTACAACCCTTTCTAAAAAAAGTTCAGGTACAAAAATAGAACATGTCACAATCAAATGTACCGGAACATCAGTGCTTCACAACCATAGCTCGGATTAAACTAGTATCTAACAAGATTCAGTTCTTACCTAGAATTAGAGCACATCCAGGTAGCCAGCCCTGCCTCTTCTCCCAAAGAAGCAGTGCCTCCACCATGCCATGGAGTAGGCCCTGTGCCATCCATCGTTCCAAGCAACATGGGGAAAGCTTGACGTTGACTCCTGTAATGGATGTCGTCCACGGACCCTGGCATCAGCGGTGGCAGCAGGACTTCGATTGATGGATTGACCACTTCTTCGACATGCACGGACACTCAATATAGGTACATTCCTAATGTGGGCCGCTGCGGCCTTGGTGGCGATGAATAGTACAACCCCGGTTCCTGCACCGGTATCTCAACACCAATCACCTTTGGTGTGGTGGACAACTTCTTCATCCATGACATAACCGTCAGGGCCCAGCTGTCTATAGGAACAAACATACTTAAGAGCTCACCTGCAAGGTCGTTGATAAGCTCACTCATGGACTCGCTGTTCCAAGCACGTTGAGGCATGCCATGGAAGGTAAGCTTTGCTAAAAACTCAAGCTCAGAGGGAACCAGGCCCCATCATGGGTGCCACCGATCAAAGCTCACCAGTGCGCCATCGCAGGACAAATGCCGGGAAGATTTGAACACACGACTGCAGTCGAAGGTTGTCTGGAACCTGATGAAGAAATCAGCCTGTAGTGGACAGACTCCGACAAGCAAGTCACTTATTTGGATGTCGTCCGGCGAGACGGGAGGCTGGTCGCCGTTGATGGTTACCATCAGCACTTTGCCGGCAAACTGGTCGTCAAGCGCCGCCATGCCACTGTTCAGCGACAACATGAAGTGCCCGAAGGCAGGACGGACCTCAGGATCTCCGGCTCAGAGATCCGCGTTGACCGGCGACATGATAGTGTGCTTGAGTAGAGGGAGTACAGGAGGGGGATTTGGGGGAACTGGAGATTCCAGAGGTGGGGGAGGGGCGGGAGATTGGGGATGAAAAGGTAGCATGAATTTCGAACATGCGCCCATATGCTCTCAGCGCGCAAGCACATGAAAACACCGGTGGTGCCCACATGTCGGCCTAAGAGTCCTTATTCTTTCTTCTTTTAGAGCCCGGACTTTTTTTGAGGATCTTTTGAGAGCACGGACTACGAGTCATAATTGACATGTTTGTCATTTTGTTACTACTCGGCCCATATTAAACGACACTTCACTGGCTCAAACAAGTGTACATCATCAAAAAGACACTGAGCTCAAATTATAACTTGAAAAAAGGAGATATAGTCTGTACACTGGAGAATGGTGATGCCCTCATTTAGCCCACCAGCAGTTTGAGACAATGAACAGTTTGAAACAACGATATATACAACATTCAAACACTAACTAGTGACTACTACTGACATAAACAGCAAGAGATGATTGCTCATAACAAGTCTTGCTACACCACCAAAGCGCACCCATCTGCAGCGCTCAGACTCTCATGATCCAGATGAGAATGAGATTCTAAATAGAGGCAACTATTACATATTAAGAGTGACATAGACGAGGATGAACAAATGACAAGGAATATGCATAACAATAGATGGAACTACCCATCCAGAACAAGCAGCAAAGACAACAAGTCATTCGAAGGGGGATGATCCCACACCATCATAATTTGCAGCCCCGCTTCAGCCACCAGTGATTCGGAGACACCAGTACTCCACCCTTCCATCGCAACAGCCCAATTACATATGAACCTGAAGTCTTGAATCACATCACTGTCTGTCGGACTCGACACATCCAAGGATCAAAGTTAATCCAGATGCCTTTGTCATTCTCACCTTCTTTTGGCTGCAGGCTGTATCGTTGACAATTAGGGGAGTTTGCTCCCAAACTCCTAAGGCTCGCCGTGTAGACATAGTTTTCCATAGCAAACCGAGCCTCTCTGCCATCAAGGTCCTTGCCCACGGTGATCTCCTGATTAATCGGATAATTGAGTCCGAGAAACACAGAGTGTGAACCAAGGCTGTTTTCCCACCTCCAACTCAAAAATATTGAAGGCCCCAACAAGCTGGTATCCTACTCATAGGCGTAACAACCACTGTCCTACTCATAGGCGTAACCACCAGCCTTAGAATCCTTGGGAAACAAAACCACGAGAGGGCCGGCTCCAAGAAGCCGGCCACGCGAAGGCCGACTCCAAGAAGCCGGCCCCTCTGCAGGCGGCCAAGACCGTGCCCTCAGAGTCTGCGCCCACGTAACGGCGATGAGATGGGGCGTGGCTATAGTGAAGCCTGCCACCCCCGAATCCCGGGGCGCGCATGGCCCCTGTACGCCGTACGGGACGGCCATCAACCGTCCGGCGTGGCACTGTTGCCATGCTGACCATGACGTCGCCCATGGCGAGTAGTCAGTACGACCCGTGGGTGGCGGGCCCCCTCAGTCAGGGAGACACCCAAAGGCGGCTAGGCCTCCCGCAGTCGGCCTGGGGTATGGCCGGCTCCCAATAGCCGGCCAGCTCTCTCCCTCGAAGGAGGCGCCTCATTAAGGAGATAAGACGAGGTAAGGCTACAGTGATGAGCCGCCCGGCGGCAGCACTGTAGCCATGCTTACCACAACGAAGCCCTCATCACTAGAGGTGAGGCAATAGTAACCAGCCTTCGACAAGAACCCCGAGTGGTGGGACCGGCCTGTCGACCAGAAGGCCAGCAACCAGAGGGGTCCACCAGTCGGCGGGCCCCATCGATCGGCAGAGAAGCCGGTGAGCGTAAACACAGACGGCTGGGGCCCGCGCCCAGCCGGATTACCATTGTACCCCTGGGGGGTAGTCCTACGTAAACCCCCCTAGGGCACCCATGCAGGGGGACCTTTTTCCAGTAGTTCTAGACACCACACCGAGAGGAGAAGCAGGTTAGCCTTGCCCTTCTTCATCCTTTCACCGAACAACTCAAGGAGCCTCTTGTAGCTATTTGTTGATCTAGTGACCATGCGGAGACCCCGCAGAGCAGCAGTAGGGGTGTTATCTCCACGGTGAGCCCTGAAGCTGGGTAAGATTCGCCGGCGTGCATGTCTTTGCCTTATCCCGTTTCTAGGCACCGGCGACGTTTTATTGGCTCCCACAATGATAAGCCACCCATTGGCGTCTGTCGCACCAACCACCCGACATTTGGCGCCCACCGTGGGGCCAGGTGCACCGTCCTCCGGAGACCTGTTCTGGACGGGAACCCTTTTCCTTCCCAGCGTGTGTAGCCAGCCCGGCTCGCCCGATGGCGCTTGCCCCGACGCGCTGCAAGGCGTCGCCGACGCCTGCGCGGCAAGCTACCTCGCCGATCTTCTTGGCGAGGCTCGCATCTCCAACGAGCCCGCGTTCGACGTGGGAACAAGCTGCCCCAAGAGCCACCTCATCAGCCTCCTCGACCAACTCCACGTCTCCGGCGAGCTTACCGCGGACTTGGAGTTGGTTGGCTCCACCGACCCGATGCTTGTCGACTCCGAAACTGCATCGCTTGACGCCTTCCCCTCCAACATGGTGATCATCAACGACCCTCTTCCTCAAGCCGACAGCAGCGGCAGCACCATCACCGAGGTACTGGTCATCAGCCACAGCGCCGCCTCTAGCGAAAACACCCACGACGCCCTGCAGATGGCGCTGCGCGACTTGTCCGCCCCCATCCCGGCCGATGCCAATGCCAAGACGCTGGAGCCGCGCCGCCTCACCCTCGTCGCGGAGGGCCAGAAGCTAGCTTGCAAGAGACGCCTCACCGAGGCTCACCAGCGCGAAGTCGACTGCGCCGCCTTTGGCACGCCGCCTCCCGACGGGCCGAGCCGCGTCGGCATCATCAAGAAACACAGCGCGGCTATCGCCGACCTGCTGGGAGCAGATCGCCCAGTCTATGCCACACCTCTCGAGAACCTACGCGCTGCCCAGGTGGCCGCAGACGAGCTAAATGGACTAGAGCCCGACGAGCTCCCCTACATGACCAGACGCATCCAAAAGCTTATTGACGCGGCCACAGAGCAGCATGAAGCCGGTGTCCGCGCCGAAAGTCCTCATCCATGCCGAGAGCACAGTGCGACATCCCGGACGCCGACTGCGGGCAACACCCGCGCAAGGAAAGAAAAGGAGCCGATAGCCAGCCGCAGCCGGACTTGAATCTCCATCGAGCATGACGCAGAATGCCGTCCTCGAGCTGTTGAATGGCGGGGCGACCCTCCTCCTCCTCCGGCTCGTGGGGGGAGATATCCTACTCCGCCGCCTGTCACGCATCCGACTCTCAGCGGCCAGCTGGGCCGCTGCGAAGGAGTCGGTGAGAATGACGCCCGCCACCAGATCGACCGCCTAGCGCGATCCTTGGCTCTAGAAGAAGAAGATGATGTCGGCCCGCCTTGCTTCGGCTCTTGCATCCGCGACGAGCCCTTCCCCAAAGGGTTCTCGCTCCCAAGAGACACGCCCAAGTACAACGGCTCCGTGAAGCCGGATGATTGGTTGATTGACAACTCCACCGCGGTTAGCATCGCGAATGGCAACAGGCGTGTTGCCATGAAGTATGTCCCCATCATGCTCCAAGGCACGACGCGCACCTGGCTCAACAGCCTCAAGCCTTACAGCGTCAACAGCTGGCTAGACTTCATGGAAGCCTTCATTCGTAACTTCACCAGCACCTACAAGCGGGCTCCCAAGCCCCGACAGGTCTCCTTGTGTGTACAAGGGCCCAATGAATCAACCCGCGACTACCTCACGCGTTGGGCCGAGCTCCGCAATTCCTGCGAAGGGGTGCACGAGGTTCAAGCTATAGAGTATTTCACCGTCGGGTGCCGAGAAGGCACCCTCCTTCAGCACCGACTACTCTGCGACGAGCCGACTACCCTCGATGAGCTGCTGATCATAGATGATAAATACGCCACGGCCGATTCCTCAATGAAGACCGAGCTCCGAGTAGACGCCTCCGAGAAGGTTCTCGCTCCGAGTCCCAAGACACCGGCAGGAGACTCCAACCGACGCCCGTACCACAACGACCACAAGCGCATGACTCCCGTGCCGTCTTCCACCAGTCGGCAGGTGGCCACAGTCAAAGACGAACAACCCGAAGGGCGGCCCACGCCCAAGAAGTAGAAAGGCAACAGGCCGACTTGACAGCCGGCTTTCTCCTATGAGCAAGCACTTGATGCCCCCTGCAAGTTCCATAGCGGCGCGAAGCCTTCAAACCACACGACCCGAAAATGCCACTGGCTCACGCGGATCTCCAAGGGCGAGGGGATAGCGCCGCCTCCGCCTGCTGGTCAGCCGCCTCCGGCCCCTCTGCAGCCGGCTGCTCAACCAGCAGTCGGGGCTGTTCAGACGAGTTCCCCGACGAGCATGCTTCCTACGTCGTCTTTACGAGCCAACCAGAAGATCGGCGTAGCCGGCGTCGACACCACCAAGAAGTCAACGCAGTCGCCTCCAACAACCCCGAGTTCATGCACTGGTCCGACATGCCTATTAACTGGAGCCGGGCCGATCACCTAGAGGTGATGCCGTCTCCTGGCTCTTATGCATTGGTCTTGGACACCACCCTCGCAACAGAAAGGCGAGCTGCCCATTTCTCCCACGTACTGATTTATGGCGGGATCAACATCAACATACTGTACCGTGACACCATGGAGAAGCTGAGCATCAAGACAAAGAAGCTCATGCCTAGTCGGACTGTGTTCCATGGGATCGGACCCGTCCTGTCCTGCTCCCCAATCGGGGATAAGGATCATTTCCGCCGAGAGGCGGTGCGGTTTGAGGTAGTCGATCTGGAAAGCCCTTACCATGCGTTGCTTGGCCGACCTGCTTTGGCCAAGTTCATGGCTGTACCCCACTATGCCTACCTCAAGATGAAGATACCAAGTTCCAAGTGCATCATCACCATAACCGGAGACTACAAGAAATCCTCCGAGTGTGCGGCAGCTAGTTGCCGGCTGGCCGAGTCCCTCGTGATTGCCGAAGAAAAGAAGATACTGGATCGAGTCGTGGCCACGCCCGGCAAGCAGCCGGCCCTGTCCCCTGACCCAAAAGAGTGTGATGCCCAAGGATCTTTCCAGCCGGCCAAAGAAACAAAGAAGATACCGCTGGACCCGGAGCATCCAGAAAGGTTCGCCACCATCGGGGCAAACCTGGACAGCAAATAGGAAGGCGAGCTCGCCGATTTCCTCCATGAGAATCGGGACGTCTTCGCATGGTCCCCCAAGGACATGCCGGGTGTTCCGAAGGAATTCGCTGAGCACAAGCTACACGTCCGAGAAGGTGCAAAACCAGTTAAACAGCCCCTCCGCCGACTATCGAAAGAAAAGAGAAGGATTGTAGGAGAAGAGATTGCCCGATTTCTGGCCGCCGGCTTTATGATGGAGGTTTTCTTTCCAGAGTGGCTCGCCAACCCGGTACTCGTGCTTAAGAAAAATAACAAGTGGCGCATGTGTATAGACTACACCAGCCTCAACAAGGCATGCCCCAAAGATCCCTTCGCCTTGCCAAGGATTGATCAAGTGATAGACTCCACAGCCGGATGCGAGTTGTTGATCTTCTTGGATGCTTACTCAGGCTACCACCAAATAAAGTTGGATCCAGCCGACCGCTTGAAGACCGCCTTCATCACACCATTCGGAGCTTTCTGCTACTTGACTATGACATTCGGCCTGAGAAATGCCGGTGCCACTTTTCAGCGTTGCATGCAGAAATGCCTCCTCAAGCAGCTCGGCAGAAACGCCCACGTCTATGTAGACGATATTGTGGTGAAGACGGAGAAGCGTGGTACCTTGATGGAAGACCTCAGAGAGACATTTGAAAACTTGCGCCGGTTTCAGATAAACCTCAACCCCGAGAAATGCGTGTTCGGAGTACCAGCCGGCCAGCTTCTAGGCTTCCTGGTCCCTGAACGCGGCATCGAATGCAACCCAGTGAAGATCAAGGCCATAGAGCGAATGGAGATTCCCACCAAGCTACAAGACGTCCAGAAGTTCACCGGATGCTTGGCTTCCCTGAACCGCTTCATCAGCCGGCTCGGAGAGAAAGCTCTCCCCCTCTACCGACTCATGAAGAAGTCCACTCACTTTGAGTGGAACGACCAAGAAGACCAAGCTTTCCACGGGATAAAGAAAATGCTGACCACGCCGCCTGTCTTGGCGGCGCCGACTGAAAAAGAGCCCATACTCCTTTACATTGCCGCCACTAGCCGGGTGGTCAGCACAGTTATCGTGGTCTAGCGCCCAGAAGAAGGCCGAGCTTAGCTAGTCCAGAGGCTGGTGTATTATTTAAGCGAAGTATTATCCACCTCGAAGCAGAACTACCCACACTACCAGAAGATGTGCTACAGTGTGTACTTCGCCGCCAAGAAGCTCAAGCCCTACAGTGTGTACTGCCCCGCTTGCCGAGATCATAGGCAGCCAGGATGCATTCGGCCAGGTGGCAAAATGGGCCATTGAGCTAGCTCCCTACACGATCTTCTACCAGCCCCGCACCACCATTAAGTCCCAAGCACTAGCCGACTTCCTCGTCGACTGGGCCGAAACCCAGTATCTGCCACCGGCCCCCGACTCCACTCATTGGCGGATGCACTTCGATGGGTCCAAGATGCACAACGCTTTGGGAGCCGGCATCGTCCTCACCTCTCCCAAGGGCGACAAGCTCAAATACACATTGCAAATTCATTTTTCCGCCTCCAATAATGTGGCCAAGTACGAGGCACTCATGCACGGGCTCCGTCTAGCCAAAGAGCTCGGCATCCGCCGGATCCTGTGCTATGGCGACTCGGATTTGGTGGTCCAACAGTCATTTGGTGACTTGGATGCCAAGGACGCGAACATGGCGAGCTACCGCTTCCTCGTTCAGCAAATCAGCGGATATTTTGAAGGATGCAAGTTCCTTCATGTACAACGGGCTAACAACATGCAGGCAGATGCCCTGGCACGAATAGGCTCCACCCGGCAAGCTATACCAGCTGGCGTTTCTCTCCAACGCCTCCTCAAGCCGTCTATAAAGCCGTCTCCCGAATCTGATTCCATCTTCGTACCGCCTAACCCCGACATAGTCGGATCCGACTTGAGGAACCAAGCGGGCGACTCGGGGACTTTGACAGGTGGCCCGGGGACTACCATAGTCGCACCCGGCTCGAGAACTTGGGAACTCGGCCTGGGGGCTACTGCAGGCGGCCCGGGGACTGCATCGGCACAACAGGCGGTGGCCGACTCCAACTCTTCACCACCCAGCCCACCCGCCCTGGTCACAGTAGCAGTTTTGACAGCAGAAGAAGTCACAGCTCCATCATGGGCCCAGCCCATCCTCAACTTCTTAGTAAACAGAGAGTTGCCAACTGACGAGATCTCGGCAAGACAAGTCCAACACCGAGCCGGAGCATACACAATAGTAAACCGAGACTTTGTTAGGCGCAGTGTCACTGGAGTCTTCCAGCGCTGTGTCGAGCTAGAGAAGGGCATAGCAATCCTCAAGGACATCCACCAAGGTGAATGCGGCCACCACGCGTCCTCAAGATCACTCGTTGCCAAAGCTTTCCGCCATGGATTCTTCTGGCCGACTGCTTTAGATGACGCCAAAGAACTAGTCAAACACTGCAAAGGGTGCCAAGTTTTCAGTTCCAAGCAACACCCGCTGGCTTCTGCACTCAAAACCACCCCCCTCACCTGGCCTTTTGCCGTCTCGGGGCTGGACATGGTGGGCCCATTCAAGACGGCACGCGGCGGCATGACACATCTGCTCGTCGCGGTGGGCAAATTTACCAAGTGGATTGAAGCAAAGCCGATCAAGAAGCTGAATGGGCCGACTGCCGTGACGTTCATCGCAGATATCACAACCCGGTACAGCATACCACATAGCATCATCACGGACAATGGTATAAATTTTGCAAAGGGAGCACTGGCACGTTTCTGCGCAACACACGGCATCCGGCTGGACCTAGCATCCGTTGCCCACCTGCAGTCAAACAGTCAGGTCGAGCGAGCAAACGGCCTCATCCTCTCTGGCATCAAGCCCCGACTGGTCGTGCCACTGGAGCGTTTGACCAGCTGTTGGATCGACGAGCTGCCGACCGTCCTCTGGAGTTTGCGCACTACACCAAATAAATCAACCGGCGTCACCCCTTTTTTCCATGTATATGGTGCCGAGGCGGTCGTCCCAACTGACATCGAGTTCGAATCACCTCGGGTCATCATGTACACGGAAGCGAGGCCAAGGAAGCACGTGAAGACGGTGTCGACCTGCTGGAAGAGGGCCGGCTGTTAGCCCTCAGCCGGTCCGCCATCTATCAGCAGGGTCTGCGTCGCTACCACAGCCGGAAGGTCAAGCCAAGATCCTTCCAAGAGGGCGATCTTGTGCTCCGACTGATCCAATGAATAGCCGGCCAACACAAGCTCTCGGTCCCTTGGGAGGGCCCCTTTGTCATCAGCAGAGCGTTAGGCAACGACTCCTACTACCTAATCGACGCGCAGAAGCCGAAGGCACGCAAGAGAGATGATTCCGGCAAGCAGTCGGAACGACCATGGAACGCCAATCTCCTCCGAAAGATTTTACAGTTAAAAAGCAGTATGTACCACGCTACCTTTTGTACTAAGTACGAGGCAAAGGGTCCCCCGAGGAGTACTCAGGGACTACCCTCTTTTATCTATGAATGATGAATATCATGCCTATATATATGTTACTACATTCGCTTTTTTCGTCCGGCACCGGGTTCGACCAGTCGGCCCGGGGACTCGCCGCCTCGAGTTATATCTAAAGTTCTGCCTACAGTCAGACAAGTAGTGTGCCGGCACCCAAGCCCCCTCTTGCCAAAAGTCGCAGCTCGAAGAATCGACTGTCCGACTAGCAAGAGCCAAGGGCAGGAAAGGATGCCCACATGAAAAACGGCTAAGGACTAACGAACTTATATAACGCCAGCCGGCCTCCCGCCCCGCCAGCCGGCTATCAGAGCAGCCGGCTGGTCGGCTTCCCGTTCACCTTGCTGCAATCTAAGAAAGCTCGAGTACTTGCCTTCCCCAAAAAACCAAGTCCTTCTCCAGCCACAGACTGCAGAGCAGCTGTCCGGCTGGGAAGGCGGTGGCCAAGGGAAGGCGGCAAAGGAAAAAGCCAAAAGGATGAAAAGCAAACATGAACGGAAGCCAAACACATGCATGATTATATTTACACAAAAGGCCTTCAAAAGGCCAGCATTCAACATAGTATGAATACACCCTCAGTGCGTGGAACTGCACAAATTTAATAAAAGTTGTTCGTTGGATCAGTCAGAGCACAAGATCGCCCTCTTGGAAGGATCTTGGCTTGACCTTCCAGCTGTGGTAGCGGTGCAGACCCTGCTGATAGATGGCGGACCAGCTGAGGGCTAACAGCCGGCCCTCTTCCAGCAAGTCGACACCGTCTTCACGTGCTTCCTTGGCCTCCGCTTCCGTGTACATGATGACCCGAGGTGAGTCGAACTCGATGTCAGTTGGAACGACGGGTGAGTCGGGCAGGTTGGTGGAGTCGGCAGTGCCGGCTGGAGGAGTGACTGGCTGGCGAGTCTCGGCATCGTTGCTGGAGGCACGATCAGGCTGAGGCGGGCTGGTCGCTTCACTGTCTGGCACAACGTCTTCACCATCCTCCCCCTCTTCCCCTTCGCCCTCATCGCTGGAAGAAATCTCCTCCACCAAATCCTCACCTTCTGCCGGGTTTAGCCCGAACCACTCCTCCGGCTGAGCGACGCCGGCATCATCCACCTCAGGGGCAAAAGCGCTAGTGTGTGTGTACTCGGCGATCGCCGAGGCGCGCTGGACGATAGCCGGCCGCACCGCCTCCAGCTCCTCGCCAGCCTCCTACCGCCAGGTACTCAGCTGGTCCAAGTTCAGCCCAGGATACCAGGCTCGGACGAATTCCAGCGCCGGATCGGGCCGCTGACGCCTTCCAAGCCTCGAAGCGGCCGACTGCGACCTCCAGCCAGTTGGCGGTCTGACTTGGAGTGCGGGGAACCGCCTCGCCGGGCCAAAGGGCGGCCATTACTTGTGCCCCGACGCGCTGAAGACGGTGGAGCATACGGTGGGCTAGCTGCAGGCGGGCTTGAAGCGCCAAAAGCTGCTCCTCAAGTGACCGGCTGGCACCCGGTGCGATCTCGGCTCCCGCCTGCCGCCGCGCGTCACAGTAGGCCTCGATGGCTTGGGAAGCGGCAGCAGAGTAACTCGGAAAGTAATCTGCACAAAGAAGAAAGCAGTAGCACAAAGTCAAAAGACGAGACAGATGGCAGGAGGCAGGCAAAGAAACGAAGAAGAAGGCGGCCTACCGTCGATTAAGTCCTCCACCCGGCTGTAGCCTTGACTCAGCGCCTGCCTTGCCTCGGCCCAGTTCTCCGCCTCGGTCTCATATTCGGCTTTGACAGCAGCCTCGCTCTCCTGCGCCGTCTTCAGGGCCGCCCTGTGGCTCTCCTCCTAATCGGCTAGTTTCTCGGCCAGGCGATCGCGCTCTTGAGCCAGGGCGGCGCACTCAGCCTGCTTGGTGCGAAGGGCGGTCTGGGCTTCGCTTAGCTGGCCCTTCAGGTCTGGATTGGCCCCTATAGTTATGAAGAAAGAAGTCGTCAGGAAAAGATCCGACCCGACTGCACAGCAATCGGCCCAAATCTCAGGAACTACACCCAGTGGATGCGTTGACGCGCCCCCACTCGAGAAAAAAGACGAAGCACTTACTCTGGCTCTCAGTCAGATCGGTGGCTTTCTAATTCATCTCTTGGGACTGGGAGTTGAAGGCAGCTGCGTGGAGGTTACGTTACTCCTGCAGATAAGATAAGAGACGCGAGTAAGAACAAGACGACAATCGAAGTCTACCAAGAAGTTGCAAGCCGCCTGCTCAGCAGCCGACTCAGAACTCGGAACTCGGGGACTACACCTAGTGGGTGCGCTGACGCGCCCCACGGAAGAAATCAGGAGCAATCAACAAAAAGCGGGAGGACTCACCTGGATCACCGTGCGCGTCATGAGAAATTCTTGAGTATACTGCTTCAGCGCGGTAGCTTGGGCCTGAAGCTGGTTCCGGACGTCCTGCGCCGACATGTTCAGCACGACCGTCCCGCCGCCCGGTGTCCACCCGGACGAGCTATCGCTGGCCGCATCCAGGTCCTGGGCCGACGGGTTGGCGCCCGCAGTTTTTTGCGGATCTGGCACCAAAGTCGCCTTCCCCGCGCGCCGAGGAGACGACGACGAGACCACCAGATCCGCCCCCACAGTCGGCTCGCCTCCAGCCGACTCCACGAGCGGCGCATCGGGCCGGTCTCCTTGGCCCGTTCCAGTCGGCGGCGATGATGCCGCCTCCCTCTCCATCGCCGGCTGGCCGCGGCCGGCCTCCTCCGTCGGGGGCACTGGGATGTGAGGAGCCGCAGCGCGGAGGGGGATGACGAGCTGCTGAGGCTGGTTTTGCAGGGCCTCCGCCTCCTTCTCCACGGCCGCGGCCTCCGCCTAGGCCTTGGCGGCCGCGCTGGCTCGCGCCTCCGCCGACTTCTCCTCCACCTCCCGAGTCGCCCTCCACTCCTCCGCCTCCCGCTCCTCCCGCGCCTCTCGCGCATTTTGCTCCATCGACTCTAGGAGATCGGCCTGGGGATCCATACGCCGGGAGCTTGAGGACCCTCCCGTGGGTCCGACCATGGAGGCGGCAGGGGCCCGTTCAAGACAAAGTGGGGCCCTGTTTGATAAGTCAAGAAGAAGGCTTAGAAGAATATCAACCGAAGAAGAAATAGGACGGCGTAAGAAAAACGACACTTACGCTGAAACCGCCTGCCGCTGCTTCACCACCTTGCGGAAGCGGGCCGCCTTCGCGGCTGCTTCTTCCCGCTTGGTCGCCGCCACGGTACTCTTGGGCTTCTTAGGCCGACTGCCAAAGTGGGTCGATGCGGCCCGACGTTTTTGCGGGCCACCATGAGCAGCCGGCGAGGCAGATGGGCCCGCCCCTCCATGATCGGGCGCCGGTCGGCGGTGCAGAATGACTTCGGCCACGACATCATCCGGCCAGTCCTCGAGGGCGGCCCCGAGCCCAGACCCGCCTGCCTCGCCGCCCTCCCCTGCGACGTCATCTTCCATGGCGGCCGCCCCCAGGTCTGGGTTGTCAACGTCGTCCATCGTGCTGTCGGGGAGGAACTGGCGTTCCACCCCCGCAGCCCCGGTTGCCGGCGGAAGCATGGGATTCTTCCAAAAACAAGCCGACTGGTCAGGAGTCGGCCATCAATAATCCGGCAACATGGAAAGAAGAAAAGAAGAGAGACTTACCACAGGCGGAGGATTGGCGCGAGAGTACGGCTCCTTGCCATACTGGCACTCCTCGGTGAGCTTGCACTTGGAAATGTAGTTCACCATGTAAGACACCTCGGTGTGAGGCATCTCCTTGGTGCTTAGCCGGCACGGGTCGAAGCGGCCGCTCATCTGGCAGATCATGTGAGGTCGGCCTTGAAGTGGGAGCACCCGGCGCTCCAGGAAGGCGGCCACCAGGTCAGCCCCGGTCAGACCCTCCGACTGGATCATCACCCGGAGCCGTGCAACGGAGGCGGCCCCACCTTGAGACAGCGACCTAGCCCGGTAGGACCATGAGGGCTGCCTACCAGCCGGCGGCCGGCTACATAAGCCGGCAGGTTGATGAAGTCACCTTGCGGAGCGATGTTCCTCACGTAGAAGTAGGATTTCTTCCAAAGCTTCACCGTCTGGATCTGCAGGATGGCCGGAAACGTATTATTGTCGCTTGTCCTCCGCATGGCGATGAAGGCACCGCAAGGGGCGGGCACACCCGCGATGACAGTGCCAAGCTTGCACTGGAAGAATTCCCCCCAGAGTTCAAGGGTGGTGAGGACGCCAAGAAAGCCCTCGCACAGGGCGACAAAGGCCGACAACAGCATCACCGTGTTTGGCATGAGGTGATGCGGCTGGAGA
Organism: Triticum urartu; assembly: GCF_056163025.1. Taxonomy (NCBI): domain Eukaryota; kingdom Viridiplantae; phylum Streptophyta; class Magnoliopsida; order Poales; family Poaceae; genus Triticum; species Triticum urartu. Next base: position 324,262,611 of record NC_141874.1, read on the forward strand.
TGATAAAATTCGAGGAACGAGCGGAAGAACCCGCTCGCCGACAGGCTGAAGCCGCGCAGGTAGTGCGAGCGAAAGATAACTCGCTCGTCCTCCTCCGGTGCCGGCGAGATCTCCCTCTCCGGCGTGAGACGGACATGCACATAGTTTGCGCCTGGCAGCCGCCGCGTCCGGCGGAGGAAGTCGACGTGGTCATCATGGACGTTTGAGCCATCCCAAGAGCTCGACAACTCCATGGGGACGGCGCGGCAACGAGAAAGGTGCAGCGGCGGAGAGGCGCGCGACCCTGCCACGACAAAGCAACGGTGAGCCAAGAAGATTGGCGGGAAAGCCAAGCGGCGGCGGGTAGCTGTCGCGATAGAGAGGAGGAAGAAGAAGAAGGAAGGGGCGGGACGAGGGCGAGCGTGCGAGCATCTGGCGCTCCCCTCCTCTACCCCTACTTATAGCCTCGTGCGGCGAAGCCGAGGAGGCAGGGCGTGGGATTAACTGCGCCCACTCCCCCACGCCCCGCGATTATTGCGCCTTCACGGTGTGCGGTAACCGCCACTGGGAGGCGCGCGGTCCATCCGGGCCGCAGAAGATCCGTGCGTGGGCCGAGGCCCTGTAGTGGCGGGCCCCGGACTACGGCGGCGTCCCGTCGCGCGCGTGGGCTGGCAGGCCCCTCCAGCCGTCGGGTGCCACGTTCCGCGCAGGCGACGAGCGGTCAGCTCATAGCCAGACTCGCGCGCCGACTGGTTCCCGCCTTCAAGCTTCAAAACCCCCTGAAGACGGCGCGCCTAATCAAATCTGGCTCCCAGTTTCCGGCTCCTCAAGATAGGAAGCTGATTGAGCTTCTCGTCTCTTTTATGCCTCGGAGCCCAACCAGCTTCGGGAACTACTGTCGGAGTAAATGACCACGAGTAGCCTAGTCGGCTCCCCCTGGCTCTTCAGAAAAATTATAGGCCGATCGAGCCTCCAAGCATCCAAGACGCGAGGCCGCCTTCCCCCAGCTGGCTACCTCTCAGGCCGGCTACACGAAGGCGGCCCAGCCCTAGAATCCTTGGGAAACAAAACCACGATAGGGCCTGCTCCAAGAAGCCGGCCACGAGAGGGCCGACTCCAAGAAGCCGGCCCCTCTGTAGGCGGCCAAGACCGTGCCCTCAGAGTCTGCGCCCACGTAACGGCGATGAGATGGGGCGTTGCTATAGTGAAGCCTGCCACCCCCAAATCCCGGGGCGCGCATGGCCCCAGTATGCCGTACAAGGCGGCCATCACCCTTCTGGCGTGGCATTGTTGTCATGCTTACCATGACGTCGCCCATGGCGAGCAGTCAGTACGACCCGTGGGTGGCGGGCCCCCTCAGTCAGGGATACACCCAAAGGCGGCCATGCCTCCCGCAGTCGGCCTGGGGTAAGGCTGGCTTCCAATAGCCGGCCAGCTCTCTCCCTCGAAGGAGGTGCCTCATTAACGAGATAAGACGAGGTAAGGCTACAGTGATGAGCCGCCCGGCGACGGCACTGTAGCCATGCTTACCACGACGAAGCCCTTGTCACTAGAGGCGAGGCAATAGTAACCAGCCTCCGACAAGACCCCCGAGCCGTGGGACCGGACTATCGACCAGAAGGCCGGCAGCCGGCAGAGTCCACCAGTTGGCGGGCCCCATCGGTCAGCGGAGAAGCCGGCGAGCATAGACATAGACGGCTGGGGCCGTGCCCAGCCGGATTACCATTCTACCCCTGGGGGTAGGCCTATATAAACCCCCTAGGGCACCCATGCAGGGGGACCTTTTTCCAGTAGTTCTAGACACCACACCGAGAGGAGAAGCAGGTTAGCCTTGCCCTTCTTCATCCCTTCACCGAACAGCTCAAGGAGACTCTTGTAGCTATTTGTTGATCTAGTGACCATGCGGAGACCCCGCAGAGCTGCAGTAGGGGTGTTATCTCCACGGAGAGCCCTGAAGCTGGGTAAGATTCGCCGGCGTGCATGTCTTCGCCTTATCCCGTTTCCAGGCACCGGCGACGTTTTATTGGCTCCCACAATGATAAGCCACCCGTTGGCATATGTCGCACCAACCACCCAACAGTCCTGATACTCACGTATTTCACGGTACTTGTACATAGTGGGGTTTTTGAAATATAACTTTTTCGGCTCACGTGTGCGAATCATCATCAGTCTTTTATCGTCATCTGATCGAGCGAGGAACCAATTGAGCTTCCTTGTTTTTGGCAAAGGTTATGTGGTTACAAAGGGCAGTAACTGTGGGGACACTACATCATATAAAACAGGACATGCATTGTTAATGTAAGATCAACATTGTTCAGAGTATGAGTAGGATAATGCAAGAAACAACATTGATATGTCCCTATTCGAACTGAGAGGAAAATACAGGGAAATGCATACTGGGTTTGAAAATATAGAAGTGCCATGCATGGTTATACTCATGTTATCTCGCAATCGATTCTTCACAGGAAACTACCATGTCATGCGTGTTATGCACTCATGTTCTGTCCTCACAAACAAATTCTCCAAGGAAACTAACAGACCATGCATTGTTATATACTCATGTTCTATGGGCAAAACTTTTGTGAGGATATTATTCTAGCCATTGATTGCTGAAGGGCAAATATAGGTATGTACACATGGTAAGCATTACAAGATTTCACTACTTCCAAATATAGAGTTCTTCATATGCACATTTACTTCCCTAATGTATGGTTAGATGAATCCAACATTGTCATGCACGTTTCTACACCATAAAAATGAGGAAACTAACATGGCCATTGATACACACTCATATTTAGTAGTATATAGATTACTATAAAATAAGGAAAATATCCATATCTTCCTAACTGTTTGATTATTCAAGGGTACAAATTGGCTGTAATGACATGGTCACAATCACATGAATTAACTCATTCCAAATATAGCTGATTTATCGCGTCTCTAATACATTGGCATAGTTCTACTCAAATTCTGCTCAAACAGGGTGAGGGAGTCCTGGATTAGGGGGTCCTTGGACAGCCGGACTATATCCTTCGGCCGGACTATTGGATAATGAAGATACAAGATTGAAGACTTCGTCCCGTGTCCGCATGGGACTCTCCTTTGCGTGGAAGGCAAGCTTGGTAATTCGGATATGTAGATCTCCTCCCTTGTAACCGACTCTGTGTAACCCTAGCCCCCTCCGGTGTCTATATAAACTGGAAGGTTTAGTCCATAGGACAACAACAATTATAATCATAGGCTAGCTTCTAGGGTTTAGCCTCTACGATCTCGTGGTAGATCAACTCTTGTAATACTCATATCATCAAGATCAATCAAGCAGGAAGTAGGTTTGTTCGGAAGTGGATCTACAATGTATCCAACTCCCTCCAAAAGGAGGAGATGAAGGTCATCGGTCTCGACACAGAGTACACGGAGCGTGCCACTGGGAAGATCCAACGTGTCGTCGTCCTTCAGCTGTGCCTCGAAGATGATGTTTTGGTGTACCAAATCATACACGCGCCCTCCATACCTTGTGAGCTCCACCATTTCTTGTCTTGGGAGAATATATACTTCTTCAGGGCAGCCATCACAGGGGACAAACATAAGTTGGAGCCATACAACCTTGATTTGAAAAGCATCATTGATGTACAAGCCAAAATAAAAATTCCTGTAGAAAATTGTGATAAGCCGACACCATCCCTATTGGACGTAGAAAATTTTGTGCTCAAAACAAATCTTTAGAAGGGTGACAAGACGCTAGCATGAAGGTCATCTCGATGGGCGAATTATCCCTTGACATACGAGCGGATAAAATATGCTGCCCTCTGTCGGATGTGGGGCTCCGGCTAACCCTTAAGGTTCGAACACTGGGGTGCACGCGAAGTCTTTCCCTCCTACCGATCTACGCGCTAGCTCGCTAAGATCTTGCAGACGAACTCAAAGAACTCACAACACATAAAGACACGGGGTTTATAGTGGTTCGGGCCACCGTTGTGGTGTAATACCCTACTCTAGTGTGGTGGTGGTGGATTGCCTCTTGGGCTAATGAGGAACAATACAAGGGAAGAACAGCCTCCTGAGGTTGAGGTGTTCTTGCGCGTATGAACTTGTGGTGTGTCTCTGGGTCTGATCCCCTCCTACTATGGTGGTGGCTACTCCTATATATAGAGGCCCTGGTCCTCTTCCCAAATATTCAGCGGGAAGGGAGCCAACAATGGTTGGCTAATTCGAAGGGGGACAACTAGTACATGCCATCCTGACAAAAGTAGTCTTCGCCTTCACAAAGCTCTGGTGTTGACGCTGTCTTGGGCTCCACGATGACCTCCATCTTGCAGTCCACGGCCTTGGTCTTGTTGCACCGAAATTGCAACCTTTGCCTGATGCCTCGGTACTCCGCGGCTGCGCTTGCCTCCTTTGCACCAAAGAGGAAACAAGGACGCTGCACGCGCTGGCGCCCGCCTGGTGTCTGTCGGCGTTCTGGGAACGGGGGTCCCCAGACTTGCCTGCCTGCGGCCTGCGGCGTGGCTCAAAGGGGGGCCCAGCACGGCCCATCTTCACCAACACAGACCCAAGACCCTCGTGAGGGGCCAAGCCTCGCGGGGCGGACGACGCGGAGCTTCCTCAGGCACGGCCTCATCAGGCTGGCTCGCGAGGAGGCGGAGAGAGCAAGGCGGGGTACCTCACGAGGTGCCCGTGACGCAAGCCATGACGACCAAAGGCGCCAGGCAGGTGCCAGCCCGCGCAGCGTCCTCCTTTCCTCTTTGGTGGAAAGGGAGCAAGCGCAGCCGCGCAGTACCGAGGCATCAGGAAAAGGTTGCCATTTTGGTGCAACAAGACCAAGACCAGGAGGACTGCAAGATGGAGGTCATTGTGGAGCCCAAGACGGCGTCACCACCAGAGCTTTGTGCAGGCGAAGACTACTTTTGTCAGGATAGATGGTACTAGTTGTCCCCCTTCAAATTAGCCCGCCATTGTTGGCTCCCTTCCCGCTCGATATTTGGGAAGAGGACCAGGGCCTCTATAAATAGGTCCAACCACCCACCGAATGAGAGAGGGATGGGGGAAGAGGAAAAAGACGAGAGAAGGAAAAGAGAAGGAAGGAGAGAGAGAGAGAGAAGGGCGACTGAACTCCTCCCAGTAGTTCATCGCCCCAGCCAAGAGCAGACCCTCGCGAGGTTGTTCTTCCTTGTATTGTTCATCATCATCAGCCCAAGAGGCAATCCACCACGCCACACACTGGAGTAGGGTATTACACCACAACGGTGGCCTGAACCAGTATAAACCCTGTGTCATTCGTGTTGTTCTTTCCATTGCTTAGATCTTCGCAAGGCGGAGGGGTGCAGGTAGGTAGGAGGCGAAATCTCCACGCGCACCCCAGTGTTCGAACCTCAAGGGTCTGTGGGAACCCGAAATCCGACATTTGGCGCGCCAGGTAGGGGTGCGCCGGAATTCGTCTTCCACCGCCCCGTTCTCCTCCGACCGTCGCGCCCATGTCTGACGCTTGTCTGGCCCGCGCCGAGCGCCGGGCCGCCCTCGCTTCCCGCGTCGCCCAGACGGCTCTTGTCGGCGGGCGTCCTATACGTTCCTCGTCACCTGCCGTCAACGCCGCCACCGGCCCGGCGGGGGATGAGCAGCAAGCATCGTCTCAGCATCCGTCCGTGCGGCAAGACAGCCGCACCGCTACTCCCTCGCTCACCCCAGCTGGTTCTTCGTCCCGCGCGCTCCGCGCACCCATGGAGGCTCGAGCTGCGCTCCTCGCGGCAAACGAGCTCCTGCGCTACCGTCCCATCGACGACGTCTATGAAGAATGGCTCGACCGCGTCGCCGAGCTCGTCCGCGCCGCAGGGGGCTCTCCTGCGCCGTCCGCTCCACTGCACCGCACCCCACCCCGCGCGGGCGACGAAGCTCCAGCGGCGCCCCGGCCGCCTCCTCCACAAGAAGGCGCCATGGCTCCAAGGCGTGTGGCCCCTGGGCGGAACCCGCTCCGTCAGGTGCCAGCACGGCAAGAGCAGAGCTGCCAAGAAGTCCCTCGCCCGCAAGAAGCTGCCCGGGCGCTCCCTGCTCCAGCACGTCGCGACCATGCTCCTGCTCCCGCACGTCAAGACCCAGCTGCAGTGCGTGGGGACATGCAAGACCAAGCTCTCCGTCACCCAAGGCCTCTTGTGGCCACAGCAGGCTGCCGTGCCTTCACCACTGAGCTATGCAGCGTCGCGTGGCCCGGCAATTTCAAGCCGAACCTGCCTCCTCGTTACAACGGCACGGCTGACCCTGAGGAGTTCCTCTAGCTCTACGAGCTGGGCATTGAAGCTGCCAACGGAGACGAGAAGGTCATGACGAACTGGTTTCCCATGGCGCTCAAGGACGGGGCCCGCACCTGGCTCCTGAACCAGGCTCCAGGCACGATCTCCTCCTGGGACGAGATGCGCACCCGCTTCATCGCCAACTTCCAAGGTACTCACGACCGGCCACCCGCCGTGAGCGACATGCGCCGCATCAAGCAATAACCCGGGGAGACCCTGCAGAAGTACATCCAGCGCTTCAACAACGCACGCCTCAAGATTCCCAAGGTGACTGAGGAGGCCATCATCTCAGCCTTCTCCGACGGCGTGCGCGATGTCAAGATGAAGGAGGAGCTCGTGATGCATGAAGACCTATGCACTTCCTTGGAGCTGTTCAACTTGGCGACCAAGTGCGCCAGGGCTGAGGAAGGGCGTCTCTCCCTCCTCGAGCTGCCTGCCGTAGACCCAGAAGAGAAGAAGCCCAAGGCCAAGGACGTGAAGTGCAAGGGGGCTGCTGTGCTCGTGGCAGAACCAGACACCAAGCGGGGAAGAGATCAGCCCGAACCTTCCAAGGGCAGCAGGTACTATGTGTACCATGACCTCCACACCCACAACACCAACGAATGTCAAGAGCTCCGAGCCGTGCGAGAAGGAAGGATCGGCCGTGGCCCCGACCGCGGTGACCGGGGCTACGGTTGAGGAGGAGTAAGGAACGCAGGACGCTGGGAAGACCGTGGCCCATGCCAAGGGTGGCGCGATCAACCTCGTGAGGATCGCTAGCAAGACCCACCTCGAGAGGGAGACTGGAGGGATCAGCCTTGCGAGGATCGCCCGCATGGCAACGCAGGCCTCCCTCCGCTGCCGCCACAGCCAAGGAGAAACGAGGAACGCCACCAAGACGAGGGGGCTGGGGGCTTCCAGGAGCTGCGCGCGATCTCCTGCATCCTGGGCGGGGCTCAAGCCCCAGCCTCTCAACGCATCTTCAAGCAGTTCGCCCGCGAAGTGAATGCAGTCCTCCCCAGGCTTGAAGCCACGCGCCCTCTCAGGTGGTCGGCGTGCGCCATCACGTTCAGCTCAGCAGATCAGCTCAAGCGTGCAGCTACAGCCGGAGTCCTCCCGATGCTTTGTTCCCCAATCATCAGCAACGTGGTGGTCACCAGGACCCTCATCGATGGCGGGGCAGGGCTCAACGTCCTGTCCGTGGAAACATTCAACAATCTCCAAGTGCCCTACAGCCAGCTTCAGCCAACCAAGCCCTTCTCCAGAATCACCGACGGCTCCACGGTCCCGATTGGGCAGGTCCGCCTCCCTGTCACCTTCGGGGCACGCGATAACTACCGCACCGAGCTCATCGACTTTGACGTCGCTCACATTCGCCTGACGTACAACGCCATCCTTGGGTACCCGGCGCTGTCCAAGTTCATGGCCGTAACTCACCACGGCTACAACGTCCTCAAGATGCCAGGAAGTGGTGGAGTCATCACGGTGCCCTGTGAAGAGAAGGATGCGGTGTGTTCCCTGGAACGAGCCTTTCAGGCCGCGTCGCTGGAAGACCCGGATCGCGGAAGCAGGAGGCTTCCCGAGACCGCCCCCAAGAAGAAGAAGACATTGTCCGGCCCGGCCCCTCAGGAGGCAGGCCCCTCTGGGCCCGTGCCTGCCCAGGGGGAACCTCGTTCCGTCGCATAGGAAAGCGCGCCCGGCGCCCTCCTCAGGCAGGGCTCGGGGGCTCTCCCCTGGAGGGCCACCGACCTGGCTAGGGTCACGAGGGAGGCGCTTGGGCACCACATGGAGGCGTGCTTCGAAGCACGCTTCCCTCAAGAAGGAGTAAGGAAAGGAGAGCCAGACCCTCAGGAGTTCGTTAGCAAGGCCATTCAGGAGCTACAAGAGTCAAGGGTCATGACAGGCGGCCACCGTCTACCAGTAGTGGCTCCCCATCCAGGCGAGGATGGTGGGCTGCGCGTCTGCATCGACATACCAGGGCTCAACCGAGTCACCTCTCTGGAGCGCCTCTGGCCCTCGCGAGTGGGGCGCTGCGGAGGTCCACCCCACAGCTACGTTCGCATGCCTTACGGCTTGCCGAATGCGGCTGTCACGTACCAGCGCCTCATGAGGGGCATCATGGAGGCATAAGAGGCCAGGCGTTCCGCAGCACTGGCGGAGATGGAGATGGCCCGCAGGGAGCCACCAGCGCCTCCAGAGCCTCCTGAGGGCCCTGGGCCTGGGGGCTCATGAGGATCGGCTTCCGCAGCCCACCGAGTCTGCTACACCAACACCCCTTCGTCCTCAACGTCATCAGGTGACATCTTTCAAGTTTCACTTCTAGCTGGGAGCGCCCCCCCAGGGCTGCATTATTCCCAGGCCGCGTGGGTCCGTCCCTGCGACTTGTATCCCTTTTATTTCATGTTGTTAGCTTACCTTGTTGGGGGCGCCCCTCGGGCTGCACGATCCCCAAGTCGCTCGGGCCAGACCCAGCGGCGTGTATCTCATTTGTAGTTATTTCCGGTTATGCGTCATACCCACCATGCTTGATTATTTGATGCCGGCCCATGGCACCTCTTCTTCTCCATGCCGACCGCTTGCGCGTTAAAGGGGGGGTACCTGAGCATCGCGACTTAGGGCTCTTACTGGCTCTCCAGCCCTCACCCTCTAGCCTTGTCCACGGCATCGCGACCTGGCATACCAGCGATGGCTGAGACCAGCACGAGGGCCGGGACCCAAGGACGTAGAGTGCTGGCATCTAACCAAATTTGCAGGGACACATCACAAGATAAGGCCCAGTGCCAGGCGCAACCCGCCTAGAGGTAGGGCCCCGTGAGTCCCGCGCTGGCCCACGGGTGCCCAGATACACCTCGCCAGGCCCTACCGTGCCAGCCACGTGTCAGGGCGGGGCTGTACACGCCCCGGGGGCTCCTCCCGGAGGGGGGCCCCCTACAACATACCAGTGGAAGCACCATGCTCCGTGCTGGCTAACGACACTGCCGAGGAGCGGCTTTGCCCGTACACATACGGAAGCGCTATGCTCCGCGCTGGTGATAAACAACTGAGGGTGGCCCCCGGGTCGCATCAACCTCAGGGAGCCCAGAGCTCAGTGTCTAGCCTCATCGTAACGCCTCCCCTCGGGAGTGCCGCGCGAGGGGGCTGGGCACGGGGGCTGCGCCTGGGTCACGCCCAGACGCACGCCGCCCAGCCAGGCCCCCCCCCAGGGCCTGGTTCGTCGCGCGTCTCTCCCCGAGCGGAGCCAAGGTACGAAGGCCATTTGAGCGTCAAGGGGGACTCCTGAGCATCGCGACTCAGGAGCCTAACTGGTCACGTAGCCCCTCACTCCTTAGTTCCGAAAGGCTAACCCTGGGTGAGGTATGCGCGGCCGGGCTCTGCAGACGTAGAACGGTAGATCCACCCACATCACACCTCCCTACTTGCTGTTCATGCGCCAAGGGGGACTCCTGAGCATCGCGACTCAGGAGCCTAACTTGTCACGTAGCCCCTCACTCCTTGGCCCCGTCCTAGTTTCCGGTCGGGACTAACACGGGGTGAGGTATGTGCGGGGCCGGGCTCTGCCGCGTAGAACATAAGCAAGTAGGAAGGAAAAGCGCAAATTTCAAGGAATTCAAAAGCAAATATTACAGTCCACACTGTTATATCAATGCCAAAGGCAAGTTTAAACGCCTCCCCGAGGCATGATACATGTGCAGGCATTAAAGGCAGGACAGGAGCCACAACGGAGTCACTTGTCGGCGGTGGAGCATCACGGAGTGGGTGCGCCTCATGGAGCAGTGGGGTCGGCAGCGCCTTGCTTCGGCTTGGTGCTGAAGGCCCGGAACTTCCCCAGCAGAGCCTCCGCGCGACCCTTCATGGCCTCGGCAGCGGCAGCGGCACGCTCGCCGCTTACTGGCTCCAGCAGGCCGTCGATGTCGACGTCGGGATCACGAAGGTAGATGTTGGTGAGCACCCGCGTCAGTGCTACAGAAGACAGGACACGCGCCTCAGCCTCCGCCATGGGGCCAAGGCCAAGGGCGACATCTTCAAGAGCGCGAACCAGGAAGGGAAGCAGCTTGGCGGGGCCGTCCTCGGCGCCAGCCAGCAGGCTCTCCAGGCCGCTGTCGTAAAGCGTCCTCAGCGAGGAGTGAGCCTTCGCCTCCATCTCTGTGAAGGCCACGCGGTCCTCGGCAAGAACTAGGGCCTTGTCGTCCAGCTCGGCCTTCCTCGCCCCCAACTCCTGCTCCAGCGCGCCTAGGCCGTCGCGGCGCTTCCTGAGCTTGACCTCCCTCTCCTTGACGGCCGCCTCGCGAGCCTTCACACCTTCTTCCTGCTCTTGGCGAAGGCGGACCTCTTTCGCGAGCTGGTCCCGCAGGCCCTTGCAGCGACCACGGACGTCGACCACCTCCCCTTGGGCCGCATCATGAGCATCCTTTGCCTCAAGGACGGCCTGCTTCTCCTGATCGCAAGCCGTCGAGGCCTGGACCAGCGCCGCCCAAATCGAAGCGTCGGAGCGAACCCATTCGGAAGCCCGCTCCAAGCGCCCGGCCACCAAGCGAGGGTCGGCGCCAAGAAGATCCTGCCGCAGTCGGTCTAGCTCAGTGACAGCACGATCCAGAACGGCAGAAGGAGTCGGAGAGACAGTAGCCGGTGGAGTAGGAGGAGAAGGCGGCTGCGCGGCCACAGCATCCTGAGGCGGAGTCTGCTGCGCCCCGACAGCTGTAGTGGCGGCGGCAGGCAAGGACACCTCGGGAGTCACTTGGGCCGTGGGGGCCGAGCTCGCCCCAGCCGGCTCAGCCAGGCCTCGTGAGGACAACCGGGTAGGAGAAGCCCGTGTGTCTTGGTCACCCTCCTTCGCGAGCAGAGGCGCTACCACGGATGGAACCTCAGGAGCCCCCTTCGACTTCTTTGCTGCGGGCGCCAGCCTGTCCAAGAGATGCAGACGTCAAGCCTCAGAAGCAGAATAAGAAATAAAGACAAGAATCAAACGCTTACGGGTCGTCGCCAGTGAGCTCGAGCGGCCTCCGGCCAAATTTAAAGCCTGAAAGCCGGCTCAAAGAGTCAACCTCGGGAAGCTTGGAAGCGGAAGGTGCGGTCCGCCTCGGGGCCGGGGCAGACCCGCGGGAGATCAGCCCGGTCCTGTCCTTCTTCGGGATTGGGGGCAAGCTCCCACCGTCCTGCTCGTCGTCATCCTCGCCGTCATCCTCATCGTCATCGCTCGGAGAGAGGCGGAGAACGCGGGACCTGCGCCGGGGGAGGGGAGCCCTCGACTCTCCGTCAGTCGCCTCGGAGTCAGGCCCTTTTTCCCGCTCCCCTCCTTCCTCCTCTTTGCTGGAGTACTCAGAGGGCATGTCCACCGGTTCTTCGGGAGTTTCCATGGGCACGGGCCCATCCCCGTTGAAGACGGGCATGGACTCCACTACCTGCTCCTAGTCGTCGCGGAGGAACAAGGGCGTAGGAGCACCCTCCAACCTCGCCACATCGCCCCCGACCAGAGATTGGAGGACCGCGACCAGATCTCCATCGGCCAAGGCCGCGGGGCTCGGATGGGGCCTCCACATCGGGGGTGAGTACAGCCGAAGCGGAGCCAGTTGGTGTCACAGGAATTCCCTCAGCAGCGACGCGCCGGTCAGCTTCGCCGACGCCATGTTGGCCGGCCTCAGATCCGCATCCATCTTCTCCAACACCAGCTTCACGCGGGGGTCCGCGAGCTCCGCTCGACCCCAATCGCTGGAGCTCGTGGGCTGCTCCATGGGCAAGATCAGCCGAGGGTGAATGCGCCCAGCATCCGCCAAGACCCACTTGCTCCTGAAGCCCTCAATCCTTTTCCCGGGGTTCGAGATGGCATTGGCGCCGCCGTATGCGATGAAGCTCGCGCATGCGGAAGCAGGACCGCGAGAGGTCCGGAGGTAGAAGTAGTGGCACAGCAAGGCCACTTAGGGCTGCACCCCTACGTGAGCCTTGCAGTAATAGGCAAAGATTGCCTGGAGAAGGACGGAGTTGGGGTGGAGATGCAGAGCCTGTAGCTTGTAATGGTGGAGGACAGAGAAGAACAACTCGGAGAAGGGAGGCACCAGGCCAGCAGTAATGGCACTTACGAAGAACAGATAGAAGGTGCTCCCTTGACCCTCAGGGGTGGCGGAGCCGGCCTTGAACACCTTCGCCCCGTCGATGCCCCGCGCCGCCGCCATCCGATGCAACCGGGCAAGGCTTGCCTCTGACACGTTCGGCGAGTCCAGGGCAGACAAGTACCAAGCTATGGCCGGGGGCTGACGAGGCGCCATGGCTTCCTAGGTCATGCGGTCAGAGTAGATTTGGAAACTTTGGAGGAAGGAAGGAGAGGTGCAAGAAAGGGGATCTGAGCAGCAACCGGAGAAAGCAAAAAGCAAAGCCTAGGCAGATGCCGCTCCTTTATCAACTCGCACGGTTGCTAAGGCGCTCATGTCCCATCAACCGCCACGCGGCGCCCAAGGCCATAGGCTGTTAGGGCCCGCGGCGCTTTGCTCTTTCCCTTCCGCCTCCCTGCACAGCCAAGTCCGGGCGCGCCTTGGGCCCGGGGGCTACCGTCGGCGTTCTGGGAACGGGGGTCCCCAGACTTGCCAGCCTGCGGCCTGCGGCGTGGCTCAAAGGGGGGCCCAGCACGGCCCATCTTCACCAACACAGACCCAAGACCCTCGCGAGAGGCCAAGCCTCGCGGGGCGGATGACGCGGAGCTTCCTCAGGCACGGCCTCATCAGGCTGGCTCGCGAGGAGGCTGAGAGAGCAAGGCAGGGTACCTCACAAGGTGCCCGTGACGCAAGCCATGACGACCAAAGGCGCCAGGCGGGTGCCAGCCCGCGCAGCGTCCTCCTTTCCTCTTTGGTGCAAAGGGAGCAAGCGCAGCTGCGGAGTACCGAGGCATCAGGCAAAGGTTGCCATTTCGGTGCAACAAGACCAAGACCAGGAGGACTGCAAGACGGAGGTCATTGTGGAGCCCAAGACGGTGTCACCACCAGAGCTTTGTGCAGGCGAAGACTACTTTTGTTAGGATAGCTGGTACTAGTTGTCCCCCTTCAAATTAGCCTGCCATTGTTGGCTCCCTTCCCGCTCGATATTTGGGAAGAGGACCAGGGCCTCTATAAATAGGACCAACCACCCACTGAATGAGAGAGGGACGGGGGAAGAGGAAAAAGACGAGAGAAGGAAAAGAGAAGGAAGGAGAGAGAGAGAAGGGCGACTGAACTCCTCCCAGCAGTTCATCGCCCCAGCCAAGAGCAGACCCTCGCGAGGCTGTTCTTCCTTGTATTATTCATCATCATCAGCCCAAGAGGCAATCCACCACGCCACACACTGGAGTAGGGTATTAGACCACAACGGTGGCCCGAACCAGTATAAACCCTATGTCATTCGTGTTGTTCTTTCCATTGCTTAGATCTTAGCGAGGCAAAGGGGTGCAGGTAGGTAGGAGGCGAATCTCCGCGCGCACCCAAGTGTTCGAACCTCAAGGGTCTGCCAGAACCCAAAATCCGACTGTGTCGATCATCATGGCTCACGTCACAAGAGCCTCATGAGGTTCGCCTCGCCTTGATATCTCCGCCCCTAGCGAGCCTGCCTGACTAGGCCGCTCGGGAGGAGGTCTTGCGTCACCCGCCTCGCGAGGCTTGGACCCTCGGGAGGTTCTTGGATGCTTTGTTGGTGAAGATGGGCCGTACGGCCTGCTGGCTCGACCACGCCATGGGCCGCAGGCTGGCAGGTCTGGGGACCCCCGTTCCCAGAACGCCGACAGTAGCCCTCGGGCCCAAGGTGCGCTCAGGCTTGGCTTCGCGGCAAAGCCAAGGGTCAAGTTCGGAGCACCATGGGCCCCAAAAGCCCGCGGCCTCGGTTGACGCATGGCGGTTGATTGGACGTGGGCGTGTCTGCTTCCCCATGCTGCCTCGACAACTTCACAACTTGACAAGTCCCTACGACATGCAATGGAAACCATCATTACCTGCGATCGTGGGAGACGTCGGTTGGCCTTCTCTTGCTATAAATGGGAAGGGGGCGGAGCCCCCATTGCCCATCTCTTCCTCGCTTGCTTGCTTCTTCTTTTCTTCATTTCTTACTGCAATTGCGCCTATTAGAAGGTTCTCCGCCGAAGAGAAGGGGAAAGCCCCCCGGGATGTCCCGGAGCCACTCCAGCCGAAGAAGAGGTCGATCCATCGCCGCGATGAAGCGGCGATGCAGGTGCTGATGAGGCCTTGGTGGGCGCGGCCTCCTCGAAGGTACCTGCTACCCTTGTACGCCCAAGCCGAGGGCTCGGGAGGACGAAGTGACGAGCAGCGCCGCCCATGATGCATCCGGGGTCGCCGCGCCATCGCGACGCGTGCCGTCCATGCCGCGGACTCCTCGCGTGAGTTGGTGCTGTGGGCGCCGACTCCTCTGAGCTCCTGGATCTGCTTCCCGCGGTTCTTCTCCGACGTGATGCCACTGAGGGGGCCTCTCGAGCTCTGGCTACAGCACGCCGATTGCAACGCTCCGGCGAACGGAGCGAAGATCGAAGCGGTCCCCTCTGGCAAGATCTTCATGACTCTCGACTGGGGCGAGGTCGCACGGGTCTGTCGTGCGAGGGGCGCCCTCGTGATCCACTTCGAGTACGACGGTGCTTCCATGCTTTTCTTCAAGGTTTTCGATGTCGAGGGCCGCCTCCTGGAGTGCTGCTCCGGAGAGGGGCGCGATGCTGATGCGCGCTCCGCTCGCGACCACTCCAGTAGAAGCAGCCCTTGGGAGTCCAGCAGTTCTCCTAAGCTATACGAGACTCCGGAGACGAGCGAGGACAGCTACGTCCCCCCAAGCTCTCGCCGTGCTCGGAGCAGGGCTGTGGCGTCCGGCCGCCGCCGCTGATGTGGATGGGGTTGGCGCCGGCATCCCATGGCCCACTATTGATGATGGCGTCCGCCATGGGAGGATGTAGTTAGGATCCCCCTTAGCATCGGCTTTTGTTTCCTGCGAAGAATCATGAATCACCCCGTGGGGGTATGTAAGGATCTACAATGCCTTTGTACCTATCTTCCTTGTTATGAATATTTGATGAACACGTGTCCCGTTAAGGCTCGGTCCCCCATTTCTTTCCTCGCGATAGCTTGTTGCTCTACACTGATGGGTCCCAGTCCCAAGGCTGCTACAGCCGTCGCTGGTATGCCAAGTCATGATGCCGTGGTCAAGGCCAAGAGGTGCATGGCCCGTGGTCCAGTAAGAGCCCTTGAGGCGTGATGCTCAGGAGGTCCCCCTTAGTGCCAAGCGACCATGGTAAGGAAAGAAAGGAAGATGACTTGGCTGCAAGGGGGTTGCTGCATGGTGTGAGAGACTACTAGGCCCAAATATTTAGCCGATCCGAGGGCGAGACTTATCTTGCTGACTTCGCGGTGATTTCTGATGTTGCACCAGGGCTGCGTGCCAACTTACGCGACATAGCTAGGCCAGTCCGTACGAGTTTTCCTTCTCCCGAGCTCTTCTTAATGCTCTACGTCATTAGGTCCTGGCCCTCGAGCGAGCTCAGCCGCCACTGGTATGCCAGGTCGTGATGTCGTGGTAAAGGCCAGGGGGTGAGGGCTGGAGAGCCAGTAAGAGCTACTGAGTCGCGATGCTCAGGAGCCCCCCTTTTAACGCACAAGCGAATCGCACGAGAGAAAAGGAGAAACATCCTTCCCGCTGGGTCCCTGTGGACAGGCACAAGAAGAAACATGGTTTGCCATTACTGCCGTCTGCCTACCGCTGGTGGGTGCGGATGAAGTGAAGGCACTGAGGGCCTGGTGAGGTGACGTGCACTGCGCGTGCCGCGAGCCAGAGCTCGACCACTCAGATTTGTCGGTCGTGGAAGGGACGGACCCATGCACTAGCGCCGTGCCTGTGTAGAGGCCCCAAGGGAGGCGATGATCGAGCAGCGGATGGCAGTTGGCAGGTTAAGCATGAAGAGTAGATCGACTTAGGTAAATTCAGGGAGATACATGCCATCGGGTCTGGCCTGAGCGGCATGGGGATGATGCAGCCTGAGGGGTGCCCCCAACGAGGTAAGCTAAAGACATAAGCAGAAGGGATACATGCCACAGGGACGGACCCATGTGGCCTGGGAATCATGCAGCCCAAGGGGCGCTCCCGGCTTAAATGAACTTGGAAGATGTCACCTGGTCCAGTAGACGAAGTAGAGTTGGTGCAGCTGAAGCCATGCGTTGAAGGAATGGCTCCTCATGAGCCACCGGGACCGTGAGCCTCGGGAGGCTCTGGGGGCTCAGGAGGTTCCCTGAAGACCGTCCCCATCTCCTCCAGAATAGCGTGGAACCTGGCCTCCTGAGCCGCCAGGACTTGCCGCACGTTGCGCTGATAGTCCGACGCCACGCTCGGCAAGCCGAAGGGCATGCGAACTAGCTGTGTGGTGGACCCTCACAGCGGCCCACATGTGATGGCCAGAAGTGTTCCTGAGATGCGGCCATGTTGAGACCTGGGATGCTAATGCAGACGCGTAGCTCAGCACCCTCGCCTGGATGGTGAGCCACACTCCGTGAGCGGTTGTCACCGCGCATGGCTCTTGCGTCTTGTAGCTCTTGGGTGGTCTTGGTGATGAACTCCTGGGTGGTGGGCACTCCTTGCCCTATGCTCTCCTGAGGAAAGCGTGCCGTGAAGCATGCTTCCAAGTGGTTCCCAAGCGCCTCCCTCATGAGGTTGGCAAGGTCTGAGGCTCTCCGAGAGAGAGCCCCCGAGTCCTGCCTGAGGAGGGCGCCGGGCGCGCTTTCCTATGCGGTGGAGGGAGGCACCCCTGGAGCGGGCCATGATCCTGACGAGGCTCCTGACGTGACGCCATCTTCTTGAGGTCATGCGCGGCACGACAACTTCTTCTTGGGGATGGTCTCCAGAGGGCCTTCACTTCTGCTGTCAGGGTTGTCGATTGCTACGGCTTGGAAGGCGTGCTCAAGGGAGCACACCGCATCCCTTTCTTCACATGGGACCATGATGCTTCCCCCGCTTCCTAGCATCTTGAGAACGTTGTAGCCGTGGTGAGTGACTGCCATGAACTTGGCCAGGGCTGGATACCCGAGGATGGCATTGTACAGCAGGCAGATGTGCGCCGCGTCTAAGTCGATGAGCTCGGTGCGGTAGTTCTTGCGCTCCCCGAAGGTGACAGGCAGGCGGACTTGCCCTATCGGTGTGGTGGAACCGTCAGTCACACCAGAGAAAGGCTTAGTTGGCTGGAGCTGCTCATAGGGCACTTGGAGGTTGTCGAACATGTCGACGGATAGGATGTCGAGCCCTGCGCCGCCGTCGATGAGAGTCTTGGTGACTTGCACATTCCTGATGACTGGGGAGCACATCATAGGAAGTGTGCCAGCAGTGGCAGCGCACTTGAGCTGATCGGCCGAGTCGAAGGTGATGACGCATTGGGACCACCTGAGCGGGCACGTGGCCTCGAGCTTGGGGAGCACCGCGTTCACCTCGCGAGCGAACTGTTTGAAGATGCACTGAGAGGCTGGGGCCTGAGCACCACCCAAGATGCAAGCGATCGCACGTGGCTCCTGGAAGCGCCCAGCCCCCTCGTCCCGGTGGTGGTCGTCCTTCCTTCTCGGTGCCAGAAACGGGGGAAGACCGACGTTGCCCTGGGGGTGATCCTCATGAGGCGGGTCCCTCCAGGCGCCCTCGCGAGGTTGGTCCTGCCAGCGGTCCTCACGAGGCCGGTCACGCCACTCCTGGCGCGGGCCACGGTCGTCCCAGCGTCCGCCTCCGCGTCCTCCTCCGCGGACGTAACCCCGGTCATTACACTCGGGGTGTCGACCGAAGTGTCCTTCCCATATGGCCCTGAGCTCTTGACAGTTGTTGGTGTTGTGGGTGTTTAGGTTGTGGACGGCGCAGAACGGACGGCCATTCTTGGATGACTCGGGCTGATCTCTGCCTCGCTTGGTGTCGGGCTCCGCTGCGAGCACCACTGCCTCTTTGCGCTTCACGTCCTTGGCCTTGGCCTTCTTCTCCTCCACTCCTGCAGCTGGCAGCTCAAGGAGAGAGAGGCGCCCCTCCTCAGCTCTCGCGCACTTGGTCACCAGGTTGAACAGCTCCTGAGATGTGCAAAGCTCTTCGTGGATAGCTTGCTCTTCCTTCATCTTGATGTCACGGACGCCGTCTGAGAACGCGGAGATGATGGCTTCGTCCGTGACCTTGGGGATCTTGAGGCGGTTGTTGTTGAAGTGCTGGATGTACTTCTGGAGGGTCTCTCCTGACTGTTGCTTGATGCGGCATAGATCGCCCGTGGCCGGTGGGCAGTCGCAAGTGCCCTGGAAGTTGGCGACGAAGCAGTTGTGCATCTCGTCCTAGGAGGAGATCGAGCCATGCTGCAGGTTCAAGAGCCAGAAGCGGGTCCCATCCTTGAGAGCCGTGGGAAACCAATTCGCCATGACTTTTTCATCGCCATTGGCTACTTTGACGCTCAGCTCATAGAGATGCATGAACTCCATGGGGTCGGCGGTGTCGTCGTATCGAGGAGGTAGATCTGGCTTGAACTTGCCTAGCAAGGCGACGCTACGCAGTTCGGGGGTGAAGGCACGGCAGCCAGCCATGGTCGTCAGGGCCCGCTTCTGAGGCGGAACTTGGTCTTGGCGAGGTCCGCGCTGCGCCACTGCAGGCAGCACGCCGTCTTCACTAGGTGGTGCGGGGAGCGCCGGTGCAGCTTCTTGCGGCCGCGGGATTTCTTGGCAGCTTCTTTCTTCACGCGCAGGCGCCCGGTGCGGTGGATCACACCGCGGAGGCGCGCGCCTTGGTGCCAAGGCACTATCTTGGGGTCGAGGCGGTGGAAGCACGCCATGAGCCCTGTCGCCCGCAGCTGGTTGAGGGGGAGGCAGAGAGTGGGACAGCGTCGGAGAGCCCTTGCGGCATAGACGAGCTCGGCGACGCGGTCGAGCCACTCATCGTAGAGGTCGTCGACGGGGCAGTAACGCAGGAGCTCGTTTGCTTCGATGAGCGCGGCCCGTGCCTCCATGGGAGCATGGTGCGTGTGAGACGAAGAACCAGCAGGGGTGAGTGATGAAGTAGCGGTGCGGCCGTCCTGCCGCACCGAAGGATGCTGCGAGGACACCTGCTGCTCATTCCCCACCGGGCCGGTGGCAGCATTGGCGGCGGGAGACGGAGAACGACGAGGCGGCCCGCCGACGGGAGCCGTCTGAGCGACGCGGGCGGCGAGGGCAGCCCGGCGCTCAGCTCGAGCATGGCAAGCATCTGACATGGAGACGATGGAGCGACGGACTGGCGGAAAGGAAGCTATGGCGCACCCCTACCTGGCGCGCCAAATGTCGGATGTGCGGCTCCGGCTAACCCTTATGGTTTGAACACTGGGGTGCGCGTGAAGTCTTTCCCTCCTACCTATCTATGCTCTAGCTCGCTAAGATCTTGCGGACGAACTCGACGAACTCACAACACAGAAAGACATGGGGTTTATACTGGTTCGGGCCACCGTTTGTGGTATAATACCCTACTCTAGTGTGGTGGTGGATTGCTTCTTGGGCTGATGATGAACAATACAAGGGAAGAACAGCCTCCTGAGGTTGAGGTGTTCTTGCGCGTATGAACTTGTGGTGTGTCTCCGGGTCTGATCCCCTCCTACTATGGTGGTGGCTAGTCCTATTTATAGAGGCCCTAGTCCTCTTCCCAAATATTGAGTGGGAAGGGAGCCAACAATGGCTGGCTAATTCAAAGGGGGACAGCTAGTACGAGCCATCCTGACAAAAGTAGTCTTCACCTGCACAAAGCTGTGGTGGTGACGCCGTCTTGGGCTCCACGAGGACCTTCGTCTTGCAGTCCCTGGTCTTGGTCTTGTTGCACTGAAAATGCAACCTTTGCCTGATGCCTCGGTACTCCGCGGCTGCGCTTGCCTCCTTTGCACCAAAGAGGAAACAAGGACGCTGCACGAGCTGGCGCCTGCCTGGCGCCCACCTGGTGTCAATCGTCATGGCTCACGTCACGAGAGCCTTGTGAGGTTCGCCTCGCCTTGATATCTCCGCCCCTCACGAGCCTGCCTGACTAGGCCGCTTGGGAGGAGGTCTTGCGTCACCCGCCTCGCGAGGCTTGGACCCTCGCGAGGGTGTTGGATGCTTTATTGGTGAAGATGGGCCGTACGGCCTGCTGGCTCGGCCACGCCATGGGCCGCAGGCGGGCAGGTCTGGGGACCCCCGTTCCCAAAACGCCGACACCCTCGATGCCCGTGTGAGTTTCGATAAAGCTGCAAGGTCCAGAGAGCTTGTTGCGAAGCCCTCTCCCACAGAAAATGAGAAGAAGAAGAAGAAGAAGAAGAGGAGGAAGAAGAAGAAGTTGCACCAGCAGCAGGGCATTATGGATGGATGAACTATTTCCTCTCTTGTAAAAAAATTTCCTCTCTGTGTATATATTGATATAGATGTACTATTTCGATGCTGTGCATGTCTTTGGAACAAGTAGTAGCATAGGTCTGCTTGACAATAAGGAACTATTTATCCGCCTAGCTTTCTCTACTACTCCTTTAAGTGATCGATATGCAATGCATGTGTCCGTAGACATGATAGCTTGTCCATGGAAGTTCAACTACGGCGACCATCACGTTTCATCCACTGCCATTCACGATTCACACGACCCCTCTCCAACCCACGGCACCAGGTCCCCCGACGTGCGCCTCACCCCTCTCGGCTAGACCGCCCCTCTGCCTTTGTGTGCATGACATGTGGGCCACCTGAAATGCGGCGAGCAAAAAGTGTCTACCACAGCCACACGTGATTCCCACGAGGCCGCTCGAACCCATGACACCACACTTCCCCCGACCTACGGCTCACCCCTCTCGGTCCCACTGCCCCTCTGCCTTCCAGAGCATTACATGTGGACCAGCCACCTATCGGGTCCACATGTTATTGACTCAAAGGAAGGTGTAGTAATGCACTGAAGCTGAGTCCCGAGGGCCCCGAGAGGGAAATGTAACTCCTGCGCCAGGCCTTGTGGTGCTAACGCTGCAAGAACTCATGCCGAACTCAAGATTTGTTTCTTACTAGTACATGTACGCAATGATTTAATGGACATTGTAATCTCATCATGTGATGGGGAGCTCTAAATTTGAATTTGAAACTTATAAAACAAAAAATTCGAAACAAATAAAGTATGCCGCTGCCGTTTGAAGTCGTCCTTCGCGAAAGGAAGCGGGAGGAAATTTTCAGGCTGCCGTTGGAGATGCTCTTATGCTGGAAATAATAGAGTCGCATCCAATCCATTTGAGTTAATTGCGAGTATGATTCTCCCTCTATTAAAAGTTAATTGTATGTACAATGCACGTGACTTGCAGGGTGCCTACAGCTTCGTACAGAAAGTAAAAAAGAAACGAATCCATTCTTAATCTTGTATTCTAAGTACTTTGTGGATTCCAACTGTCAGTACAGTAGTGAAAGAAGTATATATTAAATATAAATAATATATAATACAAAAATCTATAGTTAAAGACAGAATTGGAACTCAGGTCCTCGCGTTGCAAGCATGCGGTGCTAACTAGTCTAGCACATTTTTGTTGTGGACCATGTTGGAGATATATCTCTATGTCTACTCTTATACTCCCTCCGTTCCTAAATATTTGTCTTTTTCAGATTTGAAATGGACTACCACATACAGATGTGTATGCAGACATATTTTAGTGTGTAGATTCACTCATTTTGCTCCGTAACTAGTCACTTGTTGAAATCTCTAAAAATACAAATATTTAGGAACAAAGGGAGTAGAAAACAGAATTGGTGATGATGGTGTGCGTGCCATCCTGCAATATAGGTCATCAGATTTTAATATAACAGATAGGAAGGAAACTATGGCAATTTTGCAATAAGATACCCACACCCCTCTCCACATTAGCAAATAAGGCCTTCCCTCGTTCATCATTTTCTCTCACAATATAAACTACTCATACAAATGCATGTTGATGTTCCGTGCAACACATGGGAATCTAGACAGTTTCTTTTAAAATAGTTACTGCAATAATTTGGTTGAAGTGCTATATTTTATGTATGTCCTGAATGATTACAGATTCACTAGTAGTTACAAAGAAAAGGTTGCCTGGTTAATTAATAGAAAACAGGGTTGAAACTATCAGATGAGGCCGGTAAAAACAAGGCACACTGGATTCAGCGTCATCGTCACTACAACTGTGCGCGCGATAGAAGTCTACATATCGACGGGGCTATGGAGAGAAAGACATATCAAGTGTGTTTGAACAAGGCATAGAGACACAACTAGCGCACGCGTGTGTGTGTATAAGAGAGAGAGAGAGGGAGAGAGAGAGAGAAACCAGTTGATAGATTAAGATCAAGATCGAGTGTGTGTTTGAGAGAGAAGCCAGTAGATATGTTACTATCAAGATCGAGGTGCCACCCTACTCCTTCGGTGTTGGGTAGTGTACATGTGTGTGTGTTTGAGAGAGAAGCCAGTAGATAGATTAGTATCAAGATCAAGGTGTCACCCTCTTCCTTCGGTGTCAGGAAGTCTGTGTGTGGGTGTGTGTGGGGGGGGCAGTGACACTTAGATATAAGGACAAGGAGTTTGTGTGACACGTAGCTATATTAAGGGATAGGTAGATAGCATGTGTGCGATGCATACTTAAAGCATCACGGAGATAAACAAATGGTATGCATGCAAGTGTCGGAAAAAAAGAGAGAAACAATGTCCACGCGCGCGCGCATGTGTGTGTGTGTCAGAGACAGAGAGATAGAGAGAGAGAGAGATCTCAAAACAAAAGGTGCTCTGTTGGAATCCCATTGTATGTATTCATATTGTTCCAGAACTCGAGTTAACCTTAGGCATATGTGTGAGAGACATAATTACACTTTCAGACATTAGTGGCCGTGGGTGGGCGGAATCAAAGGGGTGGGCGTGTTCAAGAGAGAGAGCGTATGTGTTTCTGTGAGAGACTTGTAGGACGGGGTAGAAAGACGAACTCTAACCTTGACAGAGGGAGAGAAATACACGAAATGTGCATGTGTGATTCCGATGCACACGGAGAAATGAGATATGTATGCGTGTGAGAGAGATTGCACAATTCATTCACGTATCACTACCTAGCAATCGTGGAAGTGCATCGCTTGAACATAAATCAATATATACTTCATATTGTGGCCAAAGATACAATATCGATTCAACGCTATAAAGATTGGACACTCACATAACACATTTTTCCCTAAATAATCCTTTTCAATTGTGCATGCCAAAGTTACAGTGATGTTTCTTCAAACAACTAATGTAGCTATCATGTACATGCATTACTGTAGAAGGCTGCTAACCCGACACTACGATCAAAGACCCTTCGACAAAACTATGTGCGATGCAATAATTGCAAATGGTGGTGTAAAAACCCGTCAAAAAAGGTGCAAAACGTTGGCGATGGAGGATGCATCAAACACGGTTCAGATTTTAGTTGCGTGTGCGATGCAGGGCATACGGTGCAGTTCAATTAACTATTTGTGATGATGAGGAACAAAAGAAATGGGCAGCCAGATGAAGGTGTGTGCGATATACAGCAGACGGTTCACTCGGATGAACTATTTGTGATTAGGCAACACAAAAAAAACAGTTAGCCAGATCAAGGTGTGTGCAATATACGGCATGCGGTTCACTCGAACAAACTGTTTTCTTTGAGCCAACAGAACAGAAACGGTTCAATATAACAAGATGTGTGTGATACGCGGCAAACAGGTCTGTAATCAGAAATGTGTGTGAGGAGCGAGAACAACACAGACGATTGCTGCTAATAAGCCATGTGTTTTGTGGGCAAACGCTTGGTGGTATACAATTGTAAGCGATTGATGAAATCATCACCGATGGGTTCCCATGTATGGTTCGTGTGCGATATCATTGCACACAAAACAACAACATATGTACTTACAAGTTATAAGGACTTGGTTCCATAAACAGATTGAACATCGAAGTACATATGTGGCTAGTACACACATGACCTTTGCACACACGAAAGTACATTTCAAAATGCCTAGGAAACTCAAATAATGTATAAAAAGGCAAAACAAACTGTGAATAATTTCATATTTTTAGGACGACGCTACTATATGTAGTTGCATGTTACCTTTGTAAAATAAATCAAGGCGGGAAGAGACAACGTATGTTGTTTCACACACATAGGTGACAAGGTCCCTCTCGGAACTATGAGCCTTTTTGAGAGAAGCTCCGATTTGTAAGAAGTATGTACCAAAACTTGTCCCAAATTGGACTAATTTTTTACCACAATATGTTGGTGCTATGACATAACACGATGCCAAGTTTCATGATTTTGAGGTGAGTTTTTGATTTAAAGTAATTTTAAAACCAGGTTTCTCAATGTTTACTGTCGAGTCGGCACCGCCCTGGATAGGCTTTTTCCTCATGGGTCCCAAATGATAAATCCAAATCTGTGACTACCATGCAGCTTTTCTTATTAAGAATTATAGCCCATTTGGTGTGCAAGCTGAAAAATAAGTTTGTGGGTGCTGGTGGGCACTAAGAACTTGCGGTTCTGTAATGAACAAAGATCTCAAGGATCTCGCGAGAGTGATTTTCTTTCCCTATGTTGTGAATGCTTATAATATTTATGTCTTAATTAAACAAATGGAAAGCCATTGGCCTAGTATGAAAGAAAATATTGGTCAAAGTAGAGTTGAGAAGGGCAACAATATCTAACTCCAACTAACAAACAGTACAAAAGCACAAGGATTAATTTCTCATCAGGTTTAGAAAAAAATCATGATTGAACAGGACAATGACATCTAACTCAACCAAAGTTTTCAGCAGTCATAATCAAATGGATTGGTCTGATCCATAAAATCAAGATCCCTGGCCAGAAATTCTACTAGTCCATGATGACAAGCTGTTGTAAATAGAAGCCGAGCACGATCAGAAGCCCTTAGGTCCACCTGAAACTTCTTTTTATGTTGTTCAACACTTTCAGCCGTAAGAAATTTCTTGTTGAAAAACTTAATCCTCACAGACAATAGTGTCCTCGCATTCAACATGAAGAATGTGACAAAGCTATTGTTTGCATTGTTGGATGCATATCCTTCCAGTGTTACTGTCTTCAAATGAATGTCATGAGATTTGAGAAAATCCCGGTGCTTCTTCATCCATCGATTGGTTATACCTTCTTCTCCAGGTGTTAGTGCCTAAATAGAGATGAAGATTGAAAATAGTTAATGTCTAAAAAACATTATGCTGAAAGAGTGATAGCTGAATGGTTAATTATAGTACACTATATATGGGTTTTCAATCTGCATGAAATCATCACCTTTGTATACAAATTCTCTAGACATGGAAAGCATTGCAGCAAGGCAATAATGATGTTGAGATCAAAACACCACATATTGATATATAAGGTTTTGACAGAATCCACCACCACTGATAGGATGGACAAGCGCTTCATTGAGCATAGAACATAATATTAGCACTGAAAGTGTACTCCAAGATGATACTTAACTTATGCGCACAAATGAAAAATGCAAATTACAAAAGTGTACGTGAATAATATACAATACCTCAATAGGTGTGGAGGCAAACACCATCTCAAACCATTCAAACGGATCACTAATTGCACCCAAGGTCTCCAGTTTAGGCATAGAGACCATAGTTATTTGTGAAGGTTTATAACAACAATCAAGGAGCAACCTTTGAAGTGAAGGGGCGTCTTTGATGATGAGCTCATGCCCTTCAAAATGAATTGCAATGCTTACAAGGTGAGATGACTTTATTTTGAGACAAGGGATATGGATTCCTAGTCCAAAATAAGCACCAAAGGCTGCAGTGCAGGGCAACTAGAGTGGATGATGCTGTGAAGTGAGGCCACCGACAGATCAACCAACACAAGCACAAGTTTTTTCAGCAGTGGCAGTCGAAGCATTTGTACCAGATAGTTTGCTAGATGGCACCGGGTCAAAGTGGCGGTGTGGAGAGAGGAGGAAAACCATGAGATGGGCATCGATGGTGAGGGCACAGATGCAGCTCTTGGTGGTTGTAACACCCACGATGTGGCTATATCTCCCACGTGTCGGAGCACGACTTAGAGGCATAACCGCAAAGTAGGCATGTCGCAAGAGGGGTAATCTTTACACATCCCATGTACTTAATAAGAAAGAGATAAAGAGTTGCCTTACAATCGCCACTTCACACAATACATAAATATAGCATTACATCATCCAGAATACAATCAAGGTCTGACTACGGAACCAAAATAAAGACAACCCCAAATGCATAGATCCCCGATCGCCCCAACTGGGCTCCACTACAGATCATCCAAAAAAGACACATAGTAACGTCCTGAATCCTCGTCGAACTCCCACTTGAGTTCGGTCGCGTCCCCTGCACTGGCATCGTCGGCACCTGCATCTGGTTTTGGAAGTAATCTGTGAGTCACGGGGACTCAGCAATCTCACACCCTCGCCATCAAGACTATTTAAGCCTATGGGTAGGAAAAGGTAGTGAGGTAGATCTGAAGCAAGCACTAGCATATAAAGTGGCTAACTTACGCAAATGAGAGCGAGAAGAGAAGAAAAGCACGGTCGAGAAACTATAAAGATCAAGAAGTGATCCTGAAACTACTTACGTTCAAGCATAACACGAGACAGTGTTCTCTTCCCGGACTCTCCCGAAAAGAGACCATCACGGCTACACACACGGTGTTTCATTTTAAATTAAGTTAAGTGTCAGATTTTCTACAACCGGATATTAACAAATTCCCATCTGCCCATAACCGCGGGCACGGATTTCGAAGTTCAAACCCCTACAGGAGTGTCCCAACTTAGCCCATCACAAGCTCTCACGGTCAACGAAGGATATTCCTTCTCCCAGGACGACCCGATCAGACTCGGAATCCCGGTTACAAGACATCTCGACAATGGTAAAACAAGACCAGCAAGTCCACCCGCTGTGCCAACAAATCACGATAGGACTTGCACATACCTCGTTCTCAGGGCACACCCGATAAGCTAAGCGTACGGGAGCCAACGTAACCCAAGTTTCCAAGGGACGGCCCCGCACGGTGCTCTAGTTTGTACCAACACTCAGAGGAGCACTGGCCGGGGCTTTAAATGAAGATGACCCTTGAGTACGCGGAACCCAAGGGAAAAAGGCTTAGGTGGCAAATGGTAAAACCAAGGTTGGGCCTTGCTGGAGGAGTTTTATTCAAGGCGAACTGTCAAGGGGTTCCCATTATAACCCAACCGCGTAAGGAACGCAAAATCAAGGAACATAACACCAGTATGATGGAAACTAGGGTGGCATGAGTGGAACAAAATACTAGGCATAAGGCCGAGCCTTCCACCCTTTACCAAGTATATAGATGCATTGAAGTAAACAAGATATAATAATGATATCCCAACAATAAACATGTTCCAACAAGGAACAAACTCCATCTTGACCTGCGACTAGCAATGCTATAAGAGGGGCTCAGCAAAGCGGTAACATAGCCAAACAACGGTTTGCTAGGACAAGGTGGGTTAGAGGCTTTACATGGCATAGCAATAGAGCGAGCAACTAGCAAGCAAAGATAGATGTGATTTCGAGGGTATGGTCATCTTGCCTGCAAAGTTCTCTGAGTTGACGTAAGCTTGATCCTCGTAAGCGTACTCAACGGGTTCCTCGATCACGAACTCGTCTCCCGGATCTACCCAAAGTAAGAGCACAAGCAAAGGAAACCATAATCAACCACGGTGCAATGCGCAAGCAATTTGATGCAAACATGCCATGATATGCGACATGTGATATGCAATGCATATGCGTGCTTCGGAAGGAAAAGATTAAACCAGGCATCAACTTGGCAAACCAAGTGTGCCTCTGGAAAGATGAGTTGATTTCGGTCGAAATCGATATAAAGATCACCGGAATCGGATGCATGGTTTGCAAATGGCAAGCAAAACAAGAATGGCACAATTCTGCGATTAACAGCACGATGCCATCTAGAATGCAACAAGAAACTAATCTACTGCACTCCAAAAAAGCAACAAAGCACATGACAGTGATCTGCTGAAGATGCTTGAGAAAAGATGAACATTGAGCTACAGCTAAATCACAAAAGAGCAGGTTCAAACAAGCATGGCAAAAGTGCAAAAGATAACAGCATCACAGACTTGAAAATAACAACATGCCAGGAATTAACATCAGGAAGCAAAGTTTAGAGCAAGATAACAACATGCTACAGGATCAGATCATAGAAATACAAGGCATGCCATGAATTTAATCAAAGCATATAACAAAAGTCCCTTACTGACCATAAGCCAAAAAGAATCAGAAGATATGATGGCACCCATGTAAACATAGCAAGTTCCGTTAACAGATTCAGACTTAGCAGAAAACTGGACATGGCGAAAGCAGAATTATGAAGGCCTCTTTGCGAGCTCAATTCACTCACCACAAGGCATTGCATGATAAACTAAGCATACTACCATCAAGAAGACATGATCATGAAGCTAACCAAAGCAATAACAAGCTCATAGCATGCATGGACCAACTACAACAACCTTGGAAAAATTGATTAACACGTAAACTATCTGCCAGGAACATTTTATAGAAAACATAGAGCAAGATTGAGTCATGCTAGGGCACTCCATAAATGCAAACAGGGGCATGGATGGATAGAGCACAACCATATGCCAAAATCATCCTTACTGAACATACTCAAAAGAAGCATGGATCACTCTGAAGCAACACAAATACATGGCATAAAAATAACAGCAGAGCAAAGACTTAGTGAAATTCTATGTCTCTGAAATCAGCAATATCACGAGAGGTAGTTTGCATGCTTGTGCTAGTCACCACAGTGATCAAAAAAATACATGGCATACACCCCTGTAAATATGGCATGGCATAGCCCAAAACACATGTAGAGGTCATGCCCATATGCAGCACTCTGGCATCAACAGGAACTAATATGGCATGACAAATGCTCACAATCTGCTAAGTAACAGGAACTAATATTTTATAGCACTCTTGCATCAACAATTTGGGAATCAAGATGGACTCAACAAGCATGGCACAATGGAACAAAATAAAGAGCACATCATGACGAACATTTTGATATTTCATGCATGCAAAACGGAGCTACGGTGATAGAGTTATGGCATGTTGAACAGGGCTTGAAAATGTTGCACGGGAAAGACTTAGGCAAAATTTCAACCTCCAGATCTAGGGTTTCATTGTAGCATGCAGATCGAGGATCACTGGAGTTGGAGGTCGCCGGAGTGGTTCTCGCTGGAGCAGAGGATGGACTTGCCGGACCCGGGTCGGGGACGGCGGGGACGGTGAGCTGCGGGCACGGGCGAGGTCACCGGAGTGCGGCTGACGGTGCACCGCGGTGCTAGGAGGGCGGCGGTGGCTGGCCGGAGGAAGATCGGCAGCGAGGTGGCGCTGGCGTGCCGGCGGAAAGCGGCGGACGGCGGCGGGGAGGTGCGGCTCCGCTCGGGCGGCGCGAGCGCGCAAGGAGGTGGAAGGGCAACGCGGGGGCGGCACGGGACACGTGGCGTGTGGGGATTGGTGTGGAGCGGCGGCGAGATTTGTCCAGCGGCGGCCAGACGTCTCCGGTGATGGTGGGGCGAAAAATTAGTGTTTGGACTATGAGATTTCGGGGGGAGGTGCAAATATATAGGTAGAGGGAGCTAGAAGAGTCCAAATGAGGTGCAGTTTTTGGCCACGCGATCATGATCGAATGGCCAAGAGGATGGAGTCGGTTTGGATGGGTTATGGGCCATTTTGGAGGGGTGTTGGGCTGCAACACACATGAGGCCTTTACGGTTCCCCGGTTAACCGTTGGAGTAGCAAACGGACTCCAAATGGCACGAAACTTGACAGGCGGTCTACCGGTGGTGTACCAAGGCCACTTGGCAAATCTCGGTCCATTCCGAGAATTTTTAGCACCCGCTCCTGAAAAGAGACAAGAGGGGGCGCCAGAGGACGTAGGAGTGCCGAATTGCAAAACGGACAACGGGGAAAATGCTCGGATGCATGAGACGAACATGTATGCAAATGCGATGCACATGATGACATGATATGAAAAGCATGACATGGAAAAAATGCAAAACAAAGACAAAACCCAACCACGAGGGAATATCATAACTTAGAGCTGAAAATGGCAAGAGTCGGAGTACAAATATGGTAAGTTACATCCGGGGTGTTACAACACTCCACCACTACGAAAGGATCTCGTCCCGAGATCTAGGACTGAAAGAACTCCGGGTATTCGGAACGGAGGTGGTCCTCGCGTTCCCAGGTGGCTTCTCGGTTGGAATGGTGTGACCACTTCACTTTCAGGAATTTGATAGACTTGTTGCGAGTCTTGCGCTTGGTTTCTTCGAGGATAGCAACGGGGTGCTCATGATAAGACACGTCTTCTTGGAGGTCAATCTCTTCGAAGTTGATGGTGCGGTGAGGAGTCTTGAAACACTTGCGAAGCTGTGACACGTGAAACACGTCGTGCACATTTGCAAAGTTGGATGGAAGCTGATGTTGATAGGCGAGGTCGCCTCTTTTGCCAATGATCTTGAAAGGACCCACGTATCTAGGGGCAAGCTTCCCTTTGATACCGAGGCGACGAGTGCCTTTCATTGGAGAGACGCGGAGGTAGACATGGTCTCAGATCTCGAAAGCCAAGTCATGATGCTTGCTATCATAATAACTCTTCTGGCGCGATTGCGTGGCTTTGATATTTTCACGGGTGGCTTTGCACATTTCTTCAGCTTCTGTGATTAAGTCATTGCCAAGAAGTTGGTGTTCACCAGTCTCTGACCAATTAAGAGGAGTACGACAGTTTCTGCCATAGAGAATCTCGAATGGGGCCTTGCCCGAACTCGCTTGAAAGTTGTTGTTGTAGGAGAACTCGGCATATGGAAGACAATCTTCCCACTTCATACCGAAAGAAATGACACAAGCCCTGAGCATATCTTCAAGAATTTGATTTACTCGCTTGACTTGTCCACTAGTTTGAGGATGGAAGGTTGTGCTGAAGCGAATGTTCATGCCCATGGTCTTCTGGAAGGAGTCCCAGAACTTAGAAGTAAAGATGCTTCCATGATCTCAAGATATCAACTACGGAATGGCGTGCAAGGAGACAATCCTGGAGGTATATAGCTCTGCCAACTGAGCTGCTGTGATAGATTCTTTGATAGGAATAAAATGAGTCACTTTAGTAAGCTTGTCGATGACAACAAAGATAGCATCATTTCTACGTTTGGACTTGGGAAATCCAGTCATGAAGTCCATCTCAATATGATCAAACTTCCATTCTGGAATGGCAAGAGGTTGGAGGAGACCGGCTAGTCGTTGGTGTTATGCTTTCATTCTTCTGCAGACATCACATTCATTCACGAGTGAGAATCAAACTATTGTAGTAAGCTTTTCTGCTCAAAGCGTCTGCAATGACGTTGGCCTTGCCTGGAGTATATTCAATACTCGAATTATACTCTTGAATCATCTCGACCCAATGAGTCTGCCTGAGGTTGAGGTTGGGTTGAGTGAAGATGTACTTGAGGCTCTTATGATCCGTGAAGATGTCCACTTTCCTTCCCAGCTAGAGATGTCTCCATGTTAACAGAGCATGGACAACTGCCGCCAACTAGAGGTCATGAGTGGGGTAGTTCTTTTCATTGGGCTTCAATTGGCGAGAGGTATAGGCCACAACTTTCTTCTCTTGCATTAACACAGCACCGAGACCTTGCAGGGAAGCATCACAGAAAACTTCGAATGGTTTGGATTCATCAGGAGGAGTCAGAACTGGAGCTGTGACTGACTTCTCTTTGAGGGTGTTGAAAGCGATATCACATTCAGGCGTCCAGACATACTTAACATGCTTCTGGAGGAGGTTGGAAAGAGGCTTCGTGATCTTAGAGAAATTCTCAATGAATCTTCTACAATAGCTTGCAAGCCCAAGGAAACTGCGGAGCTGCTTCACATTCTGAGGCGGTTCCCAATTCACGATTGCAGACACCTTCTCAGGATTAACAGCTATGCCATTGGCGGAGATGATATGTCCAAGGTAGAGAACCTCATCGAGCCAAAACTCTCACTTTGAAAACTTTGCATAGAATTGATTCTCTCTGAGTTTGTACAGCACCAATCTCAAATGCTTGGCATGATCCTCTTTGTTCTTGGAAAAGACCAAAATATCATCGAGATAAACCAAGACGAAATCATTTGTGTAAGGGTTGAAGATGAAGTTCATCATGCGAGAGAACATTGGAGGAGCATTGACAAGGCCGAAAGACATGACAGTGTATTCATAGGAACCATAGCTTGTTCTGAATGCTGTCTCGGGGATATCTTGTTCACGAATGCAAATCTGATGATAACCCATACGGAGGTCAAGCTTGGAGAATACTTGAGCACCTTTGAGTTGTTCAAAAAGCTCGTTGATGTTGGGAAGTGGGTACTTGTTCTTTATGGTCTTCTTGTTCAATGGGCGGTAGTCGACACAAAGTCGGTCCGTGCCATCGTTCTTCTTGACAAAAAGAACACCACAACCCGATGGAGAAGAACACGGTTGGATCAGACCCATACGCTCTTGTTCATCGAGTTGTTTCTTCAGCTCCTTCAACTCTTCTGGTCCAAGCTTGTAAGGACGTTTGCAAACAGGTTCCGTGCCAGGCTCAAGATCGATGACGAATTCAACTGGCCGGTGAGGAGGCATTCCTGGAAGCTCTTCTGGAAAGACGTCTTGATATTCACAAACGACTGGAATCTGAGAGATGGCATTCAACTCGCCCTTCTCATTGAGAGAAAACAGTCGAATGGTATCATCACGAGCTGCATAGATGATCACATCCTCCGACGAGTGTGTCAATTGAATCTGCCTGGCAGCACAATCAAGCTGAGCCTTCTGCTTAGAAAGCCAGTCCATGCCGAGAATTAGATCAATATCCGAGTGACCAAGGACCATTGGAGAATACAGAAATCTATAGTCACCCACCTCGATAGAAACATTCGGGATCATCGTGGTAGCCTCATAGACCTGGCCGGAGAAACCCCTGCCATGGGTTTACCCAACATTTCCGAAACGATGTCACGCTTTGAAACAAACGATCTTGACATGAAATAATGCGATGCACCAGTATAAAAAAGGACTTTTGCAGGAGTAGAGTTAACTGGAAAGTTACCCATGATCACTTCTGAAGAGTCCTCTGCCTGAGCTGCGTTCATCATGTTGACCTTTGCAAACTTGGGATTATACTTGACCACTGCATTGCTAGCAGATCTCACAGGAGGAGGAGGCGGAAGGCGCCTTTGGTTGAAGCATTTGTTCGCATAGTGCCCTTTCTGCTGACACTTGTTGCACGTAACCTCTAAGAGCGGACGGTGATAAGGAGCACTTAACCATGGGGCATGAGGCGGAGCTTTGTTCTGATAGCCTGGGTTGGGTGGATGGTAAGATCCATTGCCACCTTTAATCTTCTGGTGGTAAGGCTGACGGAATGGAGGAGGAGGCAACCAAAACTTTTGCTGCTTAGCTGCCACTTGAGTTGAAGAAGTAGAAGGAGTTGCATCCCTGACTCTCTTCTTGGAAGCATCGCACTTGATCTGAGCAGCTTCTTGCTTTAGTGCCATGTAGTAGAAATCATCATACTTGGTCGGCTCAAAAAGCACGAGAGCTAGTTGCAGATCTTCTCTGAGGCCACCTCTGAATTGATAAATCATGCTCTTCTCATCAGGGACGTCTTGTTTGGCGAAGCGAGCGAGCCTCTGGAACAGGATGTTGTATTGGTAAACAGACATACTACCTTTCTTCAGATTGCGGAACTCCTCGCGCTTACTCTCAGCAACACTTTGAGGAATGTGGTGAGCTTTGAGGTCCCGGCGGAAATCATCCCAAGTAATCGCACGACCTCCTCTAGAATCTTTGTATTGTTGATACCACTCAGCAGCTTGGTCTTTGAGTTGGAACGAAGCAAACTTGAGAAAGTCCTCAGGCCTGACATTGCTACACTCAAAATGTTTGCGGATATCCACGAGCCAATCGTCAGCATCTGTGGCCTCGACACGGTTACTGAAGGACTTCGGCTGGTTTGCGAGGAACTGGTTGAGGGTAGCAAACTGAGCTTGATTGTTTCCTTGGCCTTGATTTCCTTGGTTGCACTCTTGCAAGAGTTGCAAAAGCATCTGTGTGTTGGCGTTGGTGGCGGCCATGAGAGCTTGCCATGCCTCTGGAGGTGGAGGTGGTGGTGGAGGTTCCGGATTCTGACGCGTTGGAGGAGCCATCCTGAAGAGGTTGAAATCCGTTAGCATCTTGAAAGACATATATTCAAGCTGAATCAATGGATCAAAATTGCAACATATAGCCTTAACATCCGAACAAGAATGAAGGAATGAAATCCAAACTAAATCATCACACTTCCATAAATTGAGAAGCCACTTAGATAGAGGTAGATGAATAATGCAACAAGGTACGGATATGAGCAAATAATTGGTAAGGATTACCCAATCACAAACCAAATATCTGCGGGAAGAAATACTAGAGCTATAAGAATTCTGACCTATGTAACTCCCGAAATTTCCAGTTATGCAATCACGTGCTGGGGATACAGGGGAAGCATAATATCTCACCCAAAACTAGCAAATCCTACATCTAGTTGTATCCATCCTTCAACACATAACCAAGAAACCCTCGGAAATTATTTACCTCAACCTTCGAAAAGCATCCATTATACGAGTTATGGCAATACTCCCGAACTCCCGCCCTAGTACTGGGTGGCGTCGAGGTTATCACACCAACAACTGCATAAAGGAGATTTTCGATGTCGGCGAACTCAGGTATTCTAGAACTGCAACGATAAAATTGTGATGACAACACCTCGGAGCTCAACTCCCCGGGACACTGCCACAACCCCTAAATGTTAGGAGGCACCAAGAACAATGTTCTCGTCACAAAACCATCGGAATGATTCCAAGATACCCGCGTGATCCTAATTTTTTTCGTGAAATTTGAGAAGAGAAAAGTCAAAACTCTATGTAAGGAAGCCTCGCCAGAGCGATGAAGGGACTGAGGA
Organism: Triticum urartu; assembly: GCF_056163025.1. Lineage (NCBI taxonomy): Eukaryota > Viridiplantae > Streptophyta > Magnoliopsida > Poales > Poaceae > Triticum > Triticum urartu. The sequence continues at coordinate 324,297,817 of NC_141874.1, forward strand.
GTAAAAAGAATCGTACTCTCTGATATATATAATCCTATAAGACTCAAAATATTTTTCTAGACTCACCAACGCCAGTGATTCGATCAAGCAGGGGGATCCTTAGTCGGGGAAGGCTCTAATTACAAACTTGTAACACCCACGATGCGGCTATATCTCCCACGTGTCGGAGCATGACCGCATAGTAGGCATGTCGCAAGAGGGGAAATCTTTACACATCCCATGTACTGAATAAGAAAGAGATAAAGAGTTGGCTTACAATCGCCACATCACAAAATACATAAATATAGCATTACATCATCAAGAATACAATCAAGGTCCGACTACGGAACCAAAATAAAGACAACCCCAAATGCATAGATCCCTGATCATCCAAACTAGGCTCCACTACTGATCGTCCAGAAAAGACACATAGTAACGTCCTGAATCCACGTCGAACTCCCACTTGAGTTCGGTCGCGTCCCCTGCACTGGCATCGTCGGCACCTGCATCTGGTTTTGGAAGTAATCTGTGAGTCACGGGGGCTCAGCAATCTCACACCCTCGCGATCAAGACTATTTAAGCTTATGGGTAGGAAAAGGTAGTGAGATGGATCTGCAGCAAGCACTAGCATATACGGTGGCTAACTCGCGCAAATGAGAGCGAGAAGAGAAGCAAAGCACGGCCGAGAAACAATAAAGATCAAGAAGTGATCCTGAAACTGCTTACGTTCAAGCATAACACGAGACCGTGTTCTCTTCCCGGACTCCGCCGAAAAGAGACCATCACGACTACACACACGGTTGTTTCATTTTAAATTAAGTTAAGTGTCAGGTTTTCTTCAACTGGATATTAAAAAATTCCCATCTGCCCATAACCGCGGGCACGGCTTTTGAAAGTTCAAAACCCTGCAGGGGTGTCCCAACTTAGCCCATCACAAGCCTTCACGGTCAACGAAGGATATTCCTTCTCCCCGGACGACCCGATCAGACTTGGAATCCCGGTTACAAGACATCTCGACAATGGTAAAACAAGACCAGCAAGACCACCCGCTGTGCCGACAAATCCCGATAGGAGCTGCACATATCTTGTTCTCAGGGCACACCGGATAAGCTAAGCATACGGGAGCCAACGTAACCCAAGTTTCCAAGGGACGGCCCCGCACGGTGCTCTCGTTTGGACCAACACTCAGAGGAGCACTGGCCGGGGGTTTAAAATAAAGATGACCCTTGAGTACGCGGAACCCAAGGGAAAAAGGCTTAGGTGGAAAATGGTAAAACCAAGGTTGGGCCTTGCTGGAGGAGTTTCCTTCAAGGCGAACTGTCAAGGGTTTCCCATTATAACCAAACCATGTAAGGAACGCAAAATCAAGGAACATAACACCGGTATGACGAAAACTAGGGCGGGAAGAGTGGAACAAAACACCAGGCATAAGGCCGAGCCTTCCTCCCTTTACCAAGTATATAGATGCATTAAAGTAAACAAGATATAATAATGATATGCCAACAATAAACATGTTCCAACAAGGAACAAACTCCATCTTCACCTGCAACTAGCAACGCTATAGTAGGGGCTGAGCAAAGCGGTAACATAGCCAAACAACGGTTTGCTAGGACAAGGTGGGTTAGAGGCTTGACATGGCAATATGGGAGGCATGATATAGCAAATGGTAGGTATCGTGGCATAGCAATAGAGCGAGCAACTAGCAAGCAAAGATAGAAGTGATTTCGAGGGTATGGTCATCTTGCCTGCAAAGTTATTCGAGTTGACGTAAGCTTGATCCTCGTAAGCGTACTCAACGGGTTCGTCAATCACGAACTCATCTCCCGGCTCTACCAAAGCAAGAACACAAGAAAAGGAAACCACAATCAACCACGGTTCAATGCGCAAGCAACATGATGCAAAACATGGCATGATATGCGGGGTGTGATATGCAATGCATATGCGTGCTTCGGAAGGAAAAGATTGAACCAGGCATAAACTTGGCAAACCAAGTGTGGTGCTAGAAAGATGAGTTGATTTCAGTCGAAATCGATATAAAGAATCCCCGGAATCGGATGCACGGTTTGCAAATGGCAAGAAAAACAAGAATGGCACAATTCTGCGATTAACAACATGATGACATCTAGAATGCAACATGGAACTAAGCTACTGCACTCCAACATAGCAACAAAGCACATGGTAATGATCTACTCGAGATGCTTGACAAAAGATGAACACTGAGCTAGGTCTAAATCTCACAAGACCAGGTTCAAACAAGCATGCAAAAAGTGCAAAAGATAATAGCATCACAGACTTAGTGAAAATAACATTCCAGGAATTAACATCAGGAAGCAAAGTTTAGAGCAAGATAACAACATGCTACAGGATCAGATCATAGCAATAAAAGGAATGGCATGAGTCCACTCAAACATATAACAAAAGTTCCTTACTGACCATAAGATAAAAAGGATCAGAAGATACGATGGCACCCATGTAAACATAGCAAGTTTCGTTAACAGATTCAGACTTAGCAGAGCTCGATTCACTCACCACAAGGCATTACATGATAAATTAAGCATACTTCCAGCAAGAAGACATGATCACGAAGCTAACCAAAGCAAGAACAAGATCATAGCATGCATGGATCAACTACAACAACCTTGGCAAAATTGATTAACACATAAACAATCTCCAGGAACATTTTATAGAAAAAGTAGAGCAAGATTGTGTCATGCTTGGACACTCCATAAATGCAAACAGGGGCATGGATGGATAGAGCACAACCATATGTCAAAATTATACTTACTGAACATACTCAAAAGAAGCATGGATCTTTCTGAAGCAACACGAATACATGGCATAAAAATAACAGCAGAGCAAAGACTTGGTGAAATTATAAGTCTCTGAAATCAGCAATATCACGAGAGCTACTTTGCATGCTTGTGCTAGTCACCACATTGATCACAAAAATACGTGGTATAAACCGCTGTAAAGATGGCATGGCATAGCCCAAAACACATGTAGAGCTCATGCTCATATGCAGCACACATCAATTGTAGCAAAAATGACAAATGCTCATAATTTGCTAAGTAACAGGAACTAACATTTTATAGCACTCTTGCATAAACAATTTGGGTATCATGATGGACTCAAACAAGCATGGCACAATAGAAAAAAATAAACAACACATCCTGATGAACATTTTGATATATCTTGCATACAAAACGGAGCTACGGTGACAGAGTTATGGCATGTTGAACAGGGCATGAAAATGTTGCACGGAAAAGACTTGGGCAAAATTTCAACCTCTAGATCTAGTGTTTCACTGTAGCACGTAGATCGAGGATCGCCAGCGTTGGAGGTCGCCGGAGTAGAGGAGGGACTTGCCGGATCCGGGTCGGGGACGGCGAGCTACGTGCGCGGGCGAGTCGCCCGAGTGCGGGCGACGGTGCACCGCGGCGCTGGGAGGGCGGCGGCGGCCGGCCGGAGGAAGGTCGGTGGCGAGGTGGCGCTGGCGCGCCCGCGGGAAGCGGAGGACGGCGGCGGGGAGGCGCGGCTCCGCTCGGGCGGCGCGAGCGCGCAGGGAGGCGGAAGGGCGACGCGGGGCGGCCCGGGCCTGGCGGGCCGGTGGCGGAGGTGGGCGGCGTGAGACACGTGGCGCATGGGGATTGGTGCAGAGCGGCGGCGGGATTCGTCCGGCGGCGGCCAGACGTGTCCAGTGACGGCGGGGCAAAAAATTAGGGTTTGGACTGCTTGATTTTAGGGGGAGGCGTAAATATTTAGGTAGAGGGAGCTAGGAGAGTCCAAATGAGGTGCGGTTTTCGGCCACTCGATTGTGATCGAACAACCGAAAGGATGGAGGGGCTTTGGATGGTTTATGGGCCACTTTGGAGGGGTGTTGGGATGCAACACACACGAGGCCTTTACGATTCCCTGGTTAACCGTTGGAGTAGCAAACGGACTCCAAACTGCACGAAACTTGACAGGCGGTCTACCAGTGGTGTACCAAGGCCGCTTGGCAAATCTCGGTCCATTCAGAGAACGTTTTGCACCCGCTCATGAAAAGAGGCAAAAAGGGGCGCTGGAGGAAGTAGGAGTGTCGGCTTGCAAAACGGACAACGGGGAAAATGCTCGGATGCATGAGACGAACACATATGCAAATGCGATGCACATGATGACATGATATGAAATGCATGACATGGACAAAATGCAAAATGAATACAAAACCCAACCACAAGGATATATCATAACTTATAGCCGAAAATGGCAAGAGTCGAAGTACAAATATGGTAAGTTACATCCGGGGTGTTACAGTGGTAACCTATCGATGTAGTAATGGTAGAACTCAAGCTGCTGGAGTTTAACGAATTGATAGAATGTCAGCCAGGCGGCCACCATGCAGGGTATGTCCAGCAGGTAGCATGCCGGGATGCAGATGCGTTGAACGGAGCCCTCGTGGGAGGAGATGATGGCTTCGGGGAGTTGAGAATCATCATTGACAGATAGCTGACGACTGTCAGGATTAAGAGGCGCGCCGCACCACAGAGTGTGCCACCGATATGCGAGGACTTGTGTGCGGCATCCATCCTTGGTGATAGAAGGGAGATGATCTCCCCAAGGATGTCGTCTGAGAGATCACTGATGCGGTCCGCCAGAGATTCTACTGGTTCCTCAGGTCTAGGGGCGCATCTGGCTACACAGCCGGGTCCAAGATCTACATCCGTCGGTGGCGCTGGTCGGAGCCTCATCTGTGTGCATACCAATGTGAAAGAAAAAAATGGCATAAGTAGTAGGACATTCAAAATCAATTCTCAAGATAAGGTAGAAAAAAGGCACAAACATATATGTAGGACATTCAAAATCAATTCTCAAGATCTGGCCATGAATTATAAGCACGCAAGCTAACCCTAATCGGATTATTAGCAAAAATCATTTGTACAGAACAAACAATTAATCACAAACTCTATACGGATAACATTCAAACAATCAATACACTACGTGCATCTAACAGATCTTAATTACTCTGATTTCATGGACTGAGAGAACATAACCATAGGATTTGTATTCCAGCAGAATTATAGAGGGGCGGGGTGGGGGACCGGTTTTCCGTCGGAGTCACAACCATTACCGGAGTTGTTGTTGACCTCCAACTCTGGCTGGCGGGGGCACGATTGTAACGCCCTCGATGCGGCTATATCTCCCACGTGTCGAAGCACGACTTAGAGGCATAACCGCATTGAAGGCAATGTCGCAAGTGAGGTAATCTTCACACAATCCATGTAATACATAAGGGAAAGAGATACATGGTTGGCTTACAATCGCCACTTCACACAATACATGAATAAAGCATTACATCATCCAGATATAAGCAAGGTCCAACTACGGAACCAAAATAAAAGAAGACTATCCCAAATGCTACACAGATCCGATCGTCCCAACTAGGCTCCACTACTGATCAACTGGAAACGGAAACAACATAACGAACTCGATCTTCATCGAGCTCCTCCTTGAGCTCGGTTGCGTCACCTGCACGGTATCATCAGCACCTGCAAGCTGGTTTTGGAAGTATCTGTGAGTCACGGGGACTCAGCAATCTCACACCCTCGCGATCAAGACTATTTAAGCATATAGGAAGGGTAAAAGGTATGAGGTGGAGCTGCAGCAAGCACTAGCATATATGGTGGCTAACATACGCAAATGAGAGCGAGAAGAGAAGGCAAAGCATGTTCGAGAATCTATGATCAAGAAGTGATCCTGAAACTACTTACGTCAAGCATAACTCCAACACCGTGTTCACTTCCCGGACTCCGCCGAGAAGAGACCATCACGGCTACACACGCGGTTGATGCATTTTAATTAAGTTAAGTTTTAGGTTTTCTACAACCGGACATTATCAAATTCCCATCTGCCCATAACCGCGGGACAGCTTTCGAAAGTTCAATCCCTGCGGGGGAGTCCTAACTTAGCCCATCACAAGCTCTCACGGTCAATGAAGGATATTCCTTCTCCCAAGACAATCCGATCATACTCGGCATCCCGGTTACAAGACACCCTCGACAATGGTAAAACAAGTCCAGCAAAGCCGCCCGAATGTGCCGACAAATCCCGATAGGAGCTGCACATATCTCGTTCTCAGGGCACACTCAGATGAGTCTAGCTACGAGTAAAACCAACCCTCAAGTTTCCCCGAGGTGGCCCCGCAGGCAGCTCAGTTCGGACCAACACTTAGAGAAGCACTGGCCCGGGGGAGGTTAAAATAAAGATGACCCTTGAGTCTACAGAACCCAAGGGAAGGAAAAAGGCTAGGTGGGAAATGGTAAAACCAATGTTGGGCCTTGCTGGAGGAGTTTTATTCAAGGCGAACTGACAAGGCGTTCCCATTATAACCCAACCGTGTAAGGAACGCAATATCCGGGAAAATAACACCGATATGATGGAAACTAGGGTGGCAAGAGTGGAACAAAACACCAGGCATAAGGCCGAGCCTTCCACCGTTTACCAAGTATATAGATGCATTAATTAAATAAGAGATATTGTGATACCCCAACAAAATATCCATGTTCCCACAAGGAACAAACTCCAATCTTCACCTGCAACTAACAACGCTATAAGAGGGGCTAAGTAAAGCGGTAACATAGCCAAACAACGGTTTGCTAGGACAAGGTGGGTTAGAGGCTTGGCTTAGTAGTATGGGAGGCATGATAAGCAAGTGGTAGGTATCGCAGCACAGGCATAGCAAAAGAGCGAGCAACTAGCAAGCAAAGATAGAAGTTATTTCGAGGGTATGCTCATCTTGCCTGAGATCCCGCAAGGAAGACGAACAAGTCCATGAAGAAGACAAACGGACGTAGTCGAACGAATCCTCACAAACGCGACATTATCGGAACCAACCCAAAGAAGCAACACCGGAAAGAAGCACACAACAAAGTAAACAACCACCACATAATCATGGCATGATGCACAGCCAAGTATGATGCATGTCCGGTTTAATGAAGCATGCCATGGCAAAGTGCAACAAACAACACTACAAATTAAGTGGAGCTCAATATGCAACAGAGTTGCATATTGAAGAAAACACCACATGACTTATTTAGATCGATCTTGTTTATGTACCCAACAATATTAAATGTTGTTAACCATGGCAAGAGGTGAAGCAGAAGCAAACTACACAATCTAAGCAATTTAAATGGGGCCGGAACCATCAAACAACAATTCCGGTAAATTCCCATATGCATTTAGCAATTTGGTGCAACAGGAATTTTAAACATTTAAATGTTATTATCATGATGCGAATGGCATGAGCAAGTTTTATGCAATATTTATGAAAATGTTAGCAAGAGCATTATGAAGCATTTGTCACCGTGGTGGAAAGGAAAGGGGTGCCACGGCAACGATAACGAAAACGGTGCCACGGCAGTGTTCCGGTTCAGGTAACCCGATTGAGATACCGATGCGAAGGAGAAATGTGCAGATGCGTGCAAAAGATGGTGGGGCGCTCCTGGATTTTGGGTGTCCCACGAGTTGGCGACAAGGAAACGAGTGACAAATTGGACACCATGCAAACACGAGCATCTCACACATCACACATGCATTCGTTCACGGGCGGTCGTCTCGGGGTTATACCTTCGAAGCATGCATTATCGGAGCAGTTTGGGTCAAATGGTGTAGTCGTTCACGATCATCGTGGGAAGTAGTGGTACTCGTCAAAGGCACGGGAAGTAGTTGTTCATGGTTCGTTGTGGGAAGTAGTCGTTCTCGTGGCGACGGTAGTCGTTCACGTTCTTAGTTGCACAATTTTCCGTAGATGTTCGGGATCATGACGAGGGACTTGACGTCCACGGAGGCTTCGAGGGTCGACGGTAGTTGTTCTCGTAACATCGTGGAAGTAGTTGTACTCGGTGATAGTGGTACTTGGCGTTTCATTTGGTACTCTCGATCATGGTGACGGTAATCGTTCCCGTTCGTTCGGAGAGGTGCTTGCTGACTCCGAGCCCTTCACGGTCGATGGTAGATGAACTTGACACTTGTGATGCACATGTCTCTCTCGACGGTAGTTGTACACTAGTCGGAGAGGGGCTTGTCGAAGAATCCCGGTTACAGGTTCTGTAGTCGTTCAAAGGGCCCAACACCGGGTCTTGGCGAAAACGACGGGAGGCAGGCAGCGAACAACGACACGATGTTCAGGTGTCGTCGTGGTCTTGGCGTCCAGCGACAGCAGTATAGGAAGGCAACAGCGTGGCCCAAGGTGAGGTTTCAGTAGGCCTTGGGCGTGAACTCCGGCGACGAGAAGACGAGGAACGACGATATCCCGAACGGAGGAGGTCGGCGATGATGAGCTCGAAGCGGCGCTGGAGCATGGTGACACGGCGGTCGGACGAAGCAGGGAGGCGCGATGGAGGGACTGGCTAGTGGCAGAGCTCGCCGGGTAACGGAGGCGCGGTGCTGGCGAAGGGAGGCCATTGCAGATGGGGGTGGCGCGGAGCAGCAACCTGCTGCTGGTCGCCGGCGCGGACGACACAAGGGGCGGCGGGCGTGCGGCTCCAGGGACTTGGCGCGGCGGCCTCAACAGCAAGGGGCGCGGACATGGCGGGGCCTGCTTCTCGTTGGTGCTGGTCGCTGGAGCAAGCGGCGACAAGGGCGACGCTGGGTCGCTCTTGATCGAGCGAGGGGGCTGCGGGGATTGAGCAGAAGGGTGGATCGGGAGAGGGCTACAATGTGAGGAGGGAGAGATGAGGAGCCGGGCACCCTGCAAGCTATCGATCTCTCTCTCTCTCTCTCTCTCTCTGACGGCGCTGGAAGGGAGGACCGAACGAGGGGAGAGGGAGTCTGCGAGGGGATCGGACTAGGGTTATGGAACTGGTGGGGGCGGTTGGGCCTTGGAGCCGGCCCAGTGGGAAGGGCGCCAGCTAGGCCTTGGCCAACTGGTGCGGCTGCTGGGCTCCCTCTCCTTTCCAAAATCTTCCCTTTCTTAATTTATTGTTTATATAAATAAACAACCAACAAAGGAGAAAATCTAGGGGTTTTTGGTTAGAACAAAGAGATATATAAAAATATATCTGGAACCCTGGATTTATGTAGGGTTTGAATAAATTGCTCTGGCATTTTTAGATGGTAGAAAAATAATTAGAGTTTGGATTATTCTCAAACTTCAATCATTTTTGAACCTGACCAAAACAACTTCGAATGGGATGAAATCTGACAGAGAGGGTATAGGAAAAAGGCAAGATTTATAGGGAAAAAATGAACATTAATGGAGGAGGAATAAGGTCGCTTGCAAAGACATGCAAGAAGAAGGAAGTGAGAGGGATGATGCATGGGTATGGCTTGAGAGAGAGATGACAAGGAAAATATATGAAGTTAAGTCGGATACAAGAAGAGTTGAAGAGTAATGCAATTGTGTGATGTGTGATTCCAAGTTAATGGAATATTTACAATAGCTCTCTAAATATTAGGAGGATAATGTTATAAAGAGAAGTCACTCTTCCCTCGATTTAAATGGATCGAAGATCCACACAATTTATTTTTATGAGATGTAAAAGATTCATGAGATGGCATGATGCAATGCACATGATGCAAAGATGACTGCAACAAGCATAAACAAATCACACAACGAAAACCCGGAAACCCTAGAAGGCATCTGAAGCTCCGGCCTTGGGGCGTTACAACGATCGTGCCGACGAAGTCAAGGTCGTGTTGCTGCCCGCGCGAGACCTCGGCAGCGGCAACGGAAACCTCTATGGCTAGCTTCATGCATTGCGCGGGTGCTTCACCAGCCCCGGCGTCACCACTCCCTCCGATGCTGCACTTCGACGACATCGTCATACACTCCAGAGTCCAGACGTTGGTGACCACTGTGGACCGGGGGTGCGGCCACCTATTATGGCCGGTGACTCGGGCGCACAATTAATACGGACCAGTGGGAGCGAGGCAGGCTGCAGCCAAAAGCTGTCTCACCTCCCGGTGAGCCCGCGCGGCGGACTTCTACCATTCCTACCATCATTTCACATAGCTACTCGCAGGCCTCCCCTCCAATATGCACACCTACACGCACGCCTCCCGGTATGCGTGCGTGGCGGACTGCTTGCATGTGTCCCGTCAACTCACGCCTGCTTGCACGGCACATGGGGTGTGTGGCATCACGTATATTTTTTGGTTTACTTTCTACCGCTTTACTGCTTAACTGAACCGTTTGTGTTGAAGAGATGCACAAATCCCGCATTGAACAACTCGAACACTTCCCGCTGAACCTGCGCATCAGACGAGTTTTGGATTACTAGAATTTAAAAACCAGGTATCTCAACGTTTTGTCGGCAATCAACAGTGTTGTGGTGTTTGAAATTCATTCCCATTTCTTGCATGGGACCTAATTAAGCATGCACCCAAGGACACATATTTGATTTTTCAACCAATTTATATGCACTGGAGCATGTGCATGTATTTCAAATTTGAATTATGCACATAAAATGCCTATTAAAACCAATTAATGTATAAAAATGTCCAAACGAGCCCCGAAAAATTCCAAAACTTAACACAGCACTCCTGTTGTTCTATGTTGACACTAGAAATTTTTTGAAAGCAATAAGAGGCAACGGATATCGTTTCATCCCCAAAGGTGGCACGTTCCCTACCGAAACCACCAGGCTTGTTGTGAGAAGCTCTGGTTTGTGAGAAGCTTATACTCAAACCTGCCCCAAATGGGACAAATTTTTACCACGGCATGTTGATGCTGCTCCATGATACCATGCCAAGTTTCATGAATTTCAGCTGAGTTTTGGATTTACTAGAATTTGAAAACCAGGTATCTCAATGTTTTGTCGGCAATAAACACTGCCCTTGTGTTTGAAATTCATTCCCATTTCTTTGATGGGACCTAAGCATTCACCCAAGGACACATATTTGTTTTTTCAACCAATTTATATGCACTGGAGCATGTGCATGTATTTCAAATTTGAATTATGCACATAAAATGCCTAGAAACCCCAGTTAATGTATAATATGTCCATACGAGCCCCGAAAAATACCAAAACTTAACACACAACTCCTGTTGTTCTATGTTGACACTAGAAATTTTTTGAAAGCAATAAGAGGCAACTGATATCGTTTCGTCCCCAAAGGTTCCGTGGTGTTCGAAATTCATCCCAATTTCTTGCATGGGACATAAGCATAAACCCATGGACATAAGCAGATAAAAGGTCTAGCAATTCAAACACCATTCATTGCCGCTGTGACCCCATTATGTAATTCAAATCAAGATGGAAAATCAAGTAGATCCCACACAGTTTATTATCACCAACCATGTGAGATGTTGTACAAAATATCCTAGAGCACCGTTGGTGTATAGTACGCCTATCGCTTACGCGAGAAGGTGCGTCGAGTACAATCCACAGTATTACAGCCTCGTAATCTTGAAAACATCTACCGCCTGGAAGGTTTTAATGTTTGATATCACACGATTAGTATTGCGGACTGTGTGCGATGTCTGATACTCCCGCTCTACTTCAGTCCCTTGATTCAAATTTTCAGTAGCCCCGGCATTTTCCTCCTGCCTCTGCATCCCTCACAATCTCAAAAATATCTGCTCACCCTTGATCCAAATTTTCAGTAGCCCCTCCTTGTTACTCCCGCCTAGTCAAATTTTCAGTTTTCGTAGTATTTCCTCAAACACAACCTCCCCCCCTCCACACACTCCCCAAAACCTCCGCTCACACAGACACACACCACCCCTGAAAGCATTGGTAGGTCGCCACCATCACCGGCGCCTTCATCCTCAACCTCTGCCTATGTGCCCGGGAGCTCGAGGAGCCAATGCCAAAAAGAGGTGTATCATGGACTTTCCGCCCGACGCCGGCGAGGTGGCCACCGAGGTGTCCCCGTCGTCCTCCGCGGGGTCGATCCGCCATCGCCGGTCCCCTAATCTGCCCGCGGCCGCTCCCCTACACCGGCTGGAGGACTTCCCCGTCCTCCCTCGGACCCGGCAGCCGACAAGGTCCTACCTCGGGGTCCGGCAGCGGTGGTGTGGGACGTGGGTCGCCGAGCTTACGGATTGGGAGACCCACACCCGCCGGTGGCTCGGTAGCTTCCACACGGCCGAGCTCGCGGCCATGGAGTACGACCACTAGCAGGTCCGCTACCACGGCGCGGTGGCTAGGCTCAATTTCCCCTGCGGCACACGTCCAGTCGACCTCATTCCGCCAGAGCCAGTGGTGGTGAGCTCGGCTATGGCGCGGGAGGACCGCGAGGCGTGGGAGCGCCTTGAGGCCGAGGCCGTCAACGAGGCCTACATGCAAGAGCTCCGTCGGCAGCACCCGGAGCTCGTGGTGGCGGAGCTAGCAATCTTTGCCGGCGCATATGAGGATCCGTCGTCCATCTCGTCATCCCGCTGGTTTAGCCGCCCCGTCCTCCACCTCCATGGAGCTGCTCTGAAGATCGCCTCGTCTATCGCGGCTGCTCCATCCCCACAGCACTGCCTTAACCTGCTCCATCACAACCGCAACATCCTCACCGACTCCTCGGACGAAGCCGAGGCCTACTCGGTGCCACCAAAGAGGTTGTGCACTCATCGCATCACACCTTCTCCTTAACTCAACCTCCCGGCACCGACAGTGCTCCATCCTGTACCCCCATGGAGCGACTACCTCAAAGCCGGCGCCGTTGCCGACATCTCCATGGCGGCTCTCCCCCAGTGCGAAGCCCCTTCGGCGACAGCGTGCATACCAGCCAGATGTACTACTGCTACTCCGGCTCTCGCTCGCTCGCGCTACTGCTGCTGCTGCTCTCCCCCTCGCTTGTGCTGCTACTCTGCTCCGATTTAGCTACACTTCAGTCGACTGAATTGACTTTTGGGTCTGAGGGAGTCCTGGATGAGGGGGTGTCCGGATGGCCGGACTATACCTTTAGCCGGACTCCTGGACTATGAAGATACAAGACTGAAGACTTCGTCCCGTGTCCGGAAGGGACTTTCCTTGGCGTGGAAGGCAAGCTTGGCGATACAGATATGTAGATCTCCTACCATTGTAACCGACTTTGTGTAACCCTAACCCTCTCCGGTGTCTATATAAACCGGAGGGTTTTAGTCCGTAGGACAACATACAGAACAACAATCATACCATAGGCTAGCTTCTAGGGTTTAGCGTCTCTGATCTCGTGGTAGATCTACTCTTGTACTACCCGTATCATCAATATTAATCAAGCAGGACGTAGGGTTTTACCTCCATCAAGAGGGCCCGAACCTGGGTAAAACTTCGTGTCCCTTGCCTCCTGTTACCATCCGGCCTAGACGCACAGTTCGGGACCCCCTACCCGAGATCCGCCGGTTTTGACACCGACATTGGTGCTTTCATTGAGAGTTCCTCTGTGTCGTCGCTGTTAGGCTTGATGGCTCCTACGATCATCAATAGCGATCCAGTCCAGGGAGAGACGTTCCTCCCCGGACAGATCTTCGTCTTCGGCGGCTTCGCACTGCGGGCCAATTCACTTGGCCATCTGGAGCATATCGAAAGCTATGCCCCTGGCCATCAGGTCAGATTTGGAAGTTTAAACTAGACGGCTGACATCCGCGGGGACATGATCTTCGACGGATTCGAGCCACTGCCGAGTGCGCCGCACTGGCACGACGAGCATGATCTAGCTCTGCCGCCGAACAGTGTCCTGGAGGCCGCACCCGCATCGGCTTCGACCCTTAATTCGGAGCCAACTGCGCCGATCGAGGATGGGTGGTTGGACACCGCCTCGGGGGCTGCGATCCCAACGGCGATCGAGCCGAACACCAGCCCGCACTCCGCGAGACTCGTGACTCCAAGCAGCCAGACTCCTCTCCGGACTACGAACCCTCCGCGCCCCTGCCGATCGAATCCGATAGGGCGCCGATCATGGAGTTTACTGCCGCGGGCATCTTTCAGCACTCGCCTTTCGGCGATATTCTGAAGACACTAAAGTCTCTCTCTTTATCAGGAGAGCCCTGGCCGGACTACGGTCAGCAAGGATGGGATACGGATGATGAAGAAATTCAAAGCCCACCCACCACCCACTTTGTAGCCACTGTCGACGATTCAACCGACATGCTCGACTTCGACTCCGAAGACATCGACGGTATGGACACCGATGAAGGAGACGATGAAGAACCAGCACCTATTGGGCCCTGGAAAGCCACCTCGTCATATGACGTATACATGGTGGACGCACCAAAAGATGACGACGAGGAGCGGAAGGACGCACCGAAGGCTTGTTCCCTCGAGAAGCAGTCAAAGCAGCGACGCAAGCGCCGCCCCAAATCCCGCCTCGATAGAAATAACAATCACACAGACCCAGCGCTGGCGCAGGGCTAACCGCTGTCGGACAACGGCAATCCGGATAATCAAACCGAACAAACAAATTCTATCAAGGATAATGGTCCGGACGACATAAAGCCGGACAGGCACCCGGAGCAGCAGAATGCCCGTAAAAGGCTTGTTGCCACCGCGAGGAGTCTTAAAAAGCAGAAGCAAAGGCTCAAGGCTGCGCAAGACACACTCCAAATCAGATGGAGTAAAATACTCAACACAGCAGCGAGGTACGGCGACCATCGCCCCTCCAAGAGCTACCCAAAGCGGAAGCTACTACGTGAATTCGATGAGGAGGCGTCAGACCCCCCATAACCAAATATCAAAGCAGCCACCTGGCCGGATAGACGACCCCTCTGCCAACACAGAGCGGCATACAACGCCACTCACAATACAACAGCGACCCATGCGAGGGGTCGCACCCAAAGGACAGCGAAACAAGATCCATCTATGGACCATGCAAGCGCGCCCCAGCATACAATGCAACACAACGAACATCCGAACAACGCGGTACACCCAGCTAAAGGGGTGCCGCACACCCCCTATGTTTCACCGATGAGGTGCTGGACCATGAATTTCCAGAGCGATTCAAACCCGTAAACATAGAGACATACGACGGAACAACAGACCCTGGGGTCTGGATTGAGGACTACATCCTTCATATCCATATGGCTTGAGGAGATGATCTCCACGCCATCAAGTACTTACCCCTCAAGCTCAAAGGGCCAGCTCGTCACTGGCTTAAAGGCCTCCCCGAAAGCTCCATTGGAAGTTGGGAAGAGCTCGAAGACGCCTTTCGGGCAAATTTTCAAGGGCTTATGTCCGATCTCTGGATGCGGACGATTTAAGTCATATAACTCAACAGCCCGGAGAGTCATCCCGAAAGCTTTGGAACAGGTTTCTTACTAAAAAGAACCAGATTGTCGACTGTCCAGACGCTGAAGCCTTGGAAGCTTTCAAGCATAGCATCCGTGACGAATGGATCGCCAGACACCTCGGCCAAAATAAGCCGAGAACGATGGCCGCATTAACAAGCCTCATGACCCGCTTTTGCGCGGGTGAGGACAGCTGGCTAGCCAGATGCAGCACCAGCGACCCCAGTACATCTGAAGTTAGAGATGGAAATGGGAAATCACGGCGAAACAACAATAACAAATGCCGAAATAAAGAAGACAACATGAAGGGCACGGCAGTAAACGCCGGATTGAAAAGCTCTCGGCCAAGTCAGCAAAAGCCGCCCTCTAAAGGCACCAGGGATGAACTGTCCAACCTCAACAAAATTCTGGACCAAGTATGTCAGATCCATAGTACCCCTAGTAAACCTACTAATCATACCCATAGAGAATGTTGGGTCTTGAAGCAGTCCGGCAAGCTCAACACCATACACAAGGGGGAGGATACACCAAGTGAAGACGAGGACGAGCCACCCAAGCAAGACACTGGGGAACAAAAGAAATTTCCACCAGAAGTCAAAACAGTAAACGTGTTACACGTGATCAAGGGAAAAAACAACGCGGCACTCCCAGGAAAATATACCCAAGTGCCCGTCACCGCGAAGTCCTGCCACTGGTCGTCTCAACCAATCACTTTCGACCATGGTCGATTTCACAGCAAGTATCCGACGCGCAGGATGGGCTGCCCTGGTATTAGACCCAGTAATTGGCGGATATCACTTCACACGAGTCTTGATGGACGGTGGCAGCAATCTAAACCTAATATATCAGGATACAATCCACGGGATGGGGTTAGACCCAACAAAAATTCGCCATAGCAATACTACCTTTAAAGGAGTAACGCCAGGCCCAGGGGCTCGTTGTACGGGCTCCCTCCTACTACAAGTTATATTCGGCTCCCCCGATAACTTCTGTCGGGAGCATTTAACCTTCCACATCGCTCCGTTCCAAAGTGGCTATCAAGCACTGCTCGGAAGCTAAGCTTTCGCACGCTTTAATGCAATACCACACTACGCCTCCCTCACACTCAAGATGCCCGGTCCACGTGGCATCATTTTAGTGAACGGAAATATCAAGCGATCTCTGCGCACCGAAGAGAGTGCGGCTGCCTTGGCAGCCGCACACTAAAGGCGCTCGGACCAGCGAAAGCATCCAATAGGTCGTCAAGACCTCAAACACAACTAATCAAGTCCGGCGCCACTATTTATACCGAATAAATGTCACAACCCTATTTGTCAACACAAGGGGCTCAACGCGCATAGACAAGTGGCAATTTATTCTCATCTTGAATTATACATGGTTTCTTTAAAAACTATCTTTTTGCACGAGAACTTTTTCACCTAAATTCCTCTCTTTTACAGACGATCATCATGCTACACCCGTCCAGGATACGGCACAACAGAGACACAGGCGCAGACGTGCAGTAGGGACCCGCTCCAAGGATTCTTTTTTGATTAAGACCCTGTGTAAACCTTTTTTACTGTCTCTTGTTGATACATATCCACCGTTGAGAAGGATGCTGACGTCTTGGCATGTGGCCATGCCAGAACAATGCACGTACCTGGACACAAGGGGCTTCTTACAAAGGCCATTATTTAGGCCCGTTTTATACCACAAAGACCGAATACCTTAGGGAGTGTTCGGCGTCGCGAGTTTGGCCTTATATGAATCAGCTCCGATCATTGTCTTTGGTCAAATGTTGGGTTTGCCCGGCTCCTGTGTTTTGGTGCCTTACGTTCCGCTTTACCGGCTAAGGTAGCACTAGGAGAACTACTGCAATTGTGCCCTGGTTCATCCGGACGAGCACCTCAGTAGAGAAAGCCGAAAACTGACTGTCATGATATAGCGTCAGACTGGTCAACCACTCGATGACCTGTTGGAATGTTAGAATTCCTCGGCCTTAATGAAGGGCCGTTTTCCGGCCAGACATGTACGCACCCCAGGATTGGGAGAGTGCGGAGCCACCAGGGGCTATCTAGTAGCCCCACTGTCAAACTCCTATGGCTAAGTGAAAGTGCTAAAGCATTATAGTCTGGTTGCCTTTCTTGCTCCGCTATCACCTCCTTAATAGGACCAAGACGTTGGGTTAAGTGTGAACGCGTGTTTTTTGCGAGCACCTCCGCATTATATGCGTGGGGGTTGAAGCCGATGGCTGCAATCTTTCAGGTTATACACATGTATACATAAACGGCCGCCCAGGAGGCACCATATTACTTTCAGGCAAAAGTATAAAAATAGCCTTATAAAAATTTATAAAATCATTTCGCTTACAATGAGATTACATATCACTCAAACATAATATCTTTTGAGCACTGGGTCTCTATGAAACGAGCACCCTCAAGAACTTCTTCAAAGTAGTGCTCAGCAGCCATTCAACCTATGGACGAATCCCGCGCTGCAACAGTGGTAGCATCCATCTCCGCCCAGTATGCTTTAACACGGGCAAAGGCCATCTGTGAGCCCTCTATGCATGCTGACCTCTTCATAGCATTAATGCGCATCACCACGTCAAGGAACTGCTGCACCAAGCTGAAATAGTTGTTCGGTTTTGGCCTTTCCGGCCATAGCTTATCCACAACAGACCTCATGGCGAGTCCGGACAACCTATTCAGTTCGGCCCATTCGGCTAATTGGTCAGTCAATGAAAGCGGATGCTCGGGAGATTGGAATTGTGTCCAAAACAGCTGGTCCATTTCACGGTCCGTCTGACCGTGGAAGTACTTGGCCGCATCGGCAGCGCTCGCCGCCAAATCCATATACACATCCTCCGAACTCCACAGCCGATCTAGAGAGGCATACCGTGGATCTCCGTACTTCCTCCGCAACATAAAGGATTTCCCAGCTACAATATCCCCGGCTTCCCGCAGCTCCTCCTTCTTCGCCCTCATAGCAGAGCGAATGCCTTTTCTCGTCACAGCAACCTTCTCAAGGTCTGATGCCTTCGCTAGGTTTTCCTTTTCAAGAACCCGGCAACGGTCGGCGGCGGCTTTAAATTCTATGGCCATCTTGGCCATCTTATCTCGGCTCTCGCCATGCGCGGCCTTCTCGGCTGTCAACTCTTCGGCCGCCTTCAAAGCAGCCGCATTACCAAACCTCGCTTGTTCCTTGGCTCAGGCAAGTTCTGCCCGCAAGGCTTCAACAGTGGCAGCTCCATCTGCAGTCACAACATATTAAAGATACTGGCATCATGCTTCTCTTACTATGTGGCGTTTACCAGATAATGACACTTACCATGTGCCTCATCAAGCCTTTTGTTAACAAGCTCGATGTCGGCGTCTGCCGCATCCAACTGCCGTTTTAAATGGGCAAACTCGCTAGTCCGGCTAGCCACCGGAGCTTCCATCACCTGCACATAGAGGCAGTATGGCTATTACCTGGGAATATGATCCTCTGTTCATCGTCGTTTCCGACGACAACCAGAGTCTCAGGGGCTACTATCTACACAGGGCACACCTAGCATGTGAGGACTATCATACATTATTTTACGTACCTCAGAGCCTATCAGTAGACTCATAAAAGCTTCATGCAATCCGCTTTCGACGGACGAGATTCTCTCCATCACCGTATTCATCAGCATACAGTGTTCATCTGAGATGGCCGCTCGCCCCACCAACTCCCTCAGAACATCAGATCGCACACCAGACGGTGTCGGACTGTTTTGTCTGCTCTCTTCGGGAGCCGGACACTGGGAGCTTCGGGGATCAATGGGATTATCTTCTGGCCTCACCGGACTCGGAGAGGCCCTCTGCGACGACACTTCGGGGTCGCCCGCTTCCGGAGCGGAGGAGTCCGGACGAGGCGTTTCGCTCTCCATCATCTCTAAGGCCCGAACTACAAAGGTATATGCGGTGGTTATTTTCTCAGAAGAAAAAGATGGCATACCTGTACTATTAAAGTATTTCGGGTCACTTACGACTCGCTGGAGAATTGATCCCCCCACGGACTTTGTGCGGCAAAAGCACCCCCCAAGGTAGGACCCTCTGTGGGAGACTTCTTCTCCCGTTTGGAAGCTTCGGCGTCCGGATCCCCGGGCACAGTTCTTTTCCTCCTCTGGTCGTCTTCCTTCATGGAGACGCTCGCTCCCTCGGTTAGAATGGGCAGCGTTGGGGGCCCGTGTCCGCCCGTATTATCCTCCCTAGTATCTTCCTTCAAGGGCTCTGGGCAAGGTGCGACCTGGAGCATCTTTTCCAATACCGGATTGTCCAAACCCTCAGGGAGGGGGGCCGAACACCGAATCAACTTTGCCTTTGTTAGCCAGTCCTGGTCAAAAAGCAAACTCTCAGAAATAACTTCGTAACAAATGAGAGATAGTATGTTCAGCCGGAAGATTCCTTACCTATTCGGCGATGCGGTTACTGCTCAGGCCCACGTCCTCCGTGATTTCCGGACACTCTACCTGAGGTCCGAAGAATGACTTGTACATCGCCTCGTGCGTCAGGCCGAGGAAATTTTGAATGACACGCGGTCCCTCGGGATTGAACTCCCACAAGCGAAGGGGCCGGCGTTTGCAAGGCTGGACTTGACGAACCAGCATAACTTGTATTACCGCAACCTAACTAAAATCTCCATTGAAGAGATCTCGAATGCGGATTTGCAGTATAGGCACGTCCTTGGCTGGACCCCAGCTCAGACCTCTACTGATCCATGACATCAGTTGTGGTGGAGGGCCCAAGCGGAAAACAGGGGCGGCCGCCCACTTGGCACTTCTAGGAGTCGTGATGTAGAACCACTCCTGTAGCCATAATTCAGACACCTCTGGAATGGAACCTTTGGGCCATGGAGCTCCCGTCATCTTGCATATTGAGGCACCTCCACACGCTGCATGTTGCCCCTCGATTATCTTCGGCTTTACTTCAAAGGTCTTGAGCCACAGGCCAAAGTGAGGGGTAAACCGGAGGAAGGCCTCACACACGACAATAAATGTCATGATATGAAGAAAGGAGTCCGGAGCTAGATCATGGAAATCTAGCCCGTAATAAAACATCAAACCCCTGACGAAAGGATCCAGAGCAAGGCCTAGACCTCGGAGGAAGTGGAAGACGAACACGATGTTCTCGTTAGGTTTGGGGGAGGGGACGGTATGCCCTTGGGCAGGCAGCCGATGCAAAACCTCGGCGGTCAGATATCTTCTTTGGGCCATGGAGCCGATGCAAAACTTTTTGATGTCTTCTTCCGTGACGGAGGAAGGTACCCATCGGCCTTGAAGGCTAGATCCGAACATGATTGAAGGTTCGGAGCACCTGACCTGAACTTTGGGTGTTTGATCTTGAGGTGGGGGAACGATTCGATTGAGCATGGGAGGGAAAAAATAAAAGCCTTGTTCCTTTATAAAGAGGTTGAATATCAAGCGCCCTCTTCGTGGCCGTTTGGACTTGCCTATAGTCTAGGAGTCCTAGAAGCGGTTGGGTTACCCACGCCCGTATAGATGAGAATCCCGGAATAAGGGGACATGATCTCTGCTTCGACAGGACGTGCCAAGGAAACCACCTCGCATGACACGCTGAGGTGGGACAATAAAACGGTTCGAATGAAGGCTTGGCCATGGTGCGATGTCACACTACGGAATATGTCAGCAGATTAGATTTGTGTAAATATTATTCTCTCTATGGAAATATGTGGAAACTTATTTTGCAGAGTCGGACACTATCTTTGTGTTCAAAATCTTCTATGAAGTACTTGGAGGAGGAACCCGCCTTGCAATGCCGAAGACAATCTGCGCGCCGGACTCGTCGTCATTGAAGCCTGGTTCAAGGGCTACTGAGGGTGTCCTGGATTAGGGGGTGTCCGGATGGCTGGACTATACCTTCAGCCGGACTCCTGGACTATGAAGATACAAGATTGAAGACTTTGTCCCGTGTCCGGAAGGGACTTTCCTTAGCGTGGAAGGCAAGCTTGGCGATACGGATATGTAGATCTCCTACCATTGTAACCGACTTTGTGTAACCCTAACCCTCTCCGGTGTCTATATAAACCGGAGGGTTTTAGTCCATAGGGCAACATACAGAACAACAATCATACCATAGGCTAGCTTCTAGGGTTTAGCCTCACCGATCTCGTGGTAGATCTACTCTTGTACTACCCATATCATCAATATTAATCAAGTAGGACGTAGGGTTTTACCTCCATCAAGAGGGCCCGAACCTGGGTAAAAGTTCGTGTCCCTTGCCTCCTGTTACCATCCGGCCTAAACGCACAGTTCGGGACCCCATAGCCGAGATCCGCCGGTTTTGACACCGACAGGGTCAGTCGATTTTCAGGGGGTGGGGGGCTCGCCAGAGTTAAGGAAGAACCACCCGCGATGGGGGGGGGCTCGCCGAAGAGGTACCCCACTATCTATCTTAGGGTTCAGGGTGGGGGCGGTGGTTGCCGGCGGTGGGGGGATCGGTTGTGGTACTTTGGCATGGGGATCGCTGGAGAAAACGCTCGGCACAGGGGGGGCTAGAGGGCTGGCCGGGGCGGCGGCGAACCGCCAGTGGGGAGTTGTTTCAGGGCGGCGAGGCAGCAGTGGGCCGGCGGTGGGGAGTTGTTTTCGGTCGGCGAGGCGGTGGGGGGCGGCGGTTGGGCCGGTGGTGGCTGGCGGCTCAGGAAGGTGCATGTTGAAGATGAACTGCAGGACCTCCCAAAACTACATGTGAAGTGCCTCTCTGCTACCATTCCGTTCAGTTTCAACAGTAACATTCAGATTCCACAGTAAATTTCAGTTTCGACAGTTAAGTTCAGAGTCAACAGTTTTTACGTCATCTGTTGTAGTCAGGTGGTTTTTGGCGATGTAAATTTTACATCTATCACTTTTTGGTAATGTATTTTACATCATCTATTGGAGATGATATTAGAATCCCACTTGAGATTAATGATGTATGTCTTGTTCTGCTTCAGCCCCGACGTCTTACGGCTCACTGGAGCTGCTCCAATGACGGAACGATCCATCACAACAAGGTAGTGCCCAGGATGTTGTCTACAGATTCCTCAGATCTTCCTCCATACCTCCGACAACCACCTCTGCCTCAACTTCTTCAGCAACAAACCCAATGATGCTCAGGTCGACACGGCTACGGCAAAGAGGTTGTACACTTGTCGCATCACTTATTACTCTACATTCATGTCGATCCATTAGGGCTATTTTGGTTCAACGGAAAAACATAGCAATAGGAAATTTTCCTATAGCACTCTACTATTCAATTATTCATGCATTTTGTTGAAAGGAATAGAGCAAAACATCCACCTGGACCTACTTTTCAAAATCCTATGCATGAAAACAAGACCAACTGCATTAGTGGTAGAATAACATTCTAACTGTACACGCTTTCCTCTGGTTTCACATTATTTTGGCCATGTTTCTTTGCATTCCTCTACTCCTCCAATTCCTGTGAACCAAACACCCAAGTTGACAGAAATCATGTGTTGACAAATGCTTTGTTTCCGATGTGCATTCCTATCCTGTTCCGGTGTTTTTCCTATCCCATCGTTTTAAGAATGATGCAAGCCAAATGAGCCTTACAGAATTACTTCAGTTACAGGTAGGTGTCGAAGAAAACTTTGTGTGGTTTGTCTTGCTCCTGCCGCGACGTCGTCCACCTCACCTAAGCTGCTCCATCGACAGAAGCATCCACCAAACCAGACATAATGACTCCTGGCCGTCTTTCGCCGCCTCAGATCTCCTTCCCTGCCGCTGGCACCCACCGCAACGACATCACCATCATCGACTCAGCAGATGAACCTGAGGAGTACACGGGTCAACAGGAGAGGTCACACTCTTTTGTTTCTTCTTATGTTATGCATTGCTTAATGATACCTACTACTTTATTGTCATGTTTGCCTCTTAGACTCCAGGTCAGGTCCAAATAGATGTTCAAACTTGAGTTCTATATTAGTTGTGGGGCACATATCGAGGCAGCAATGAATAGTATCACTGTCTAATATCTGGTTCACCTAGGGTATGCCTATGTTGTTCATCTTGGGCGGGAAACAAATAGTAAAGCAATCATCATTTGTTTTTTTATTAAATTAAAGCAATCATCAGCCTGCTATCATTATTTTTGGATCCATCCACTGGTTGTTACCATTACTCTAGATTTCTGCAAGCTCTCCTTACATAATCTCACTATATTTTTTTATGCATGTCAGATATTAGACACAGTCATGCTGAACATGTAGAGAAAAGGACAAGAGTTTGCGTGGCAATACAATGTCATGCAGACATCGCTCCATGGTGGGTTCAATGGTAAACCCTCCCCCCTCTCCAGATTGTAATCCAGAGGAAGATATCTATTCTGAGGCGGATTCAGACGCAGCTGACCACTCCTATTCCCCCCACAAGGTGTTTGCTCTAACTTGGCATGATGATGTTAGTCATATCATGCATATCTTGCTTTGCAGTGCCTACTTTCGACATCATATATGTCATCTGCTTAGTTTAGACATGTTCTGTAATGCCACCTGCTTAGTTTCAATATCATATATGTGAATTATGCAGTCTCATGTCTTTTAGCCTGCCATAACATATGTGAAATGTGCAATGCCATCTTGTTTAACCAGACATCATATATTTGAATGATATCTTGCCCATCCTTTTCTTCATTACAATTCGATTTGCCTTTTCTTCATTACAATTCGATTTGTAGACAATGTTTGTACATTAAACTAATCTTCCTGTGAATCAGCCATTGGAGTGGGTGATGGAAAAATCTGGAGTGAAAACAAGGCCTTCAGAGTAGATAGTGCTACCTGTCAAAGCAGATCTCTTGTTGGGTCCCGATAGCTCCTCAGAGATGGATTCAGAGACAGATGGCCAGTTCTATTTCCCTACCGAGGTGTATGCTCTAACTTGGCACGGTTATACTGCTCATATCATGCATATGGTGTCTGGCATTGCATAGTTTAGACATCATATACACAATATTCAACACCATATTCTTAGTTCAGAGATCATATATGTGAATGCCCTCTGCTTAGCATATAAATAACATATGTGAATTAAATCATGTGATCCTGATTACTTAGATAACATGTATGTGAATTATGTCATGTGATCCTGTTTAGCTAGTCATCATATCTTTGAATTATGTTATGCTATGCTATCCAGTTTATATAGACATCATATATGTGAGATTATGTCATGCTATCCATTTTAGTTAAACAATATACATGTCAACTATTTCATGCCCTCTTTTTTCCACACTATCTAATGCATCTGTCTCTCATACAATCTCTGTACATTCAACTATGTTTCCTGTTTATCAGCCATTTGAATTGGATCGGGTGATGGTAGTATCTCGCGGAGTAAAAACACGTTCTTCAAATAAAACAATGCTACCTCTTGGTGGAGATAGCACCCCGGTTGTACATGCACGCGAACCAGCCCTACCACACATAACCCAGACTCTCGCAGATTTTACCCGTACTGTGATGGACAGAGTACCAGCTTCACCCAATCTAACCCCAACCCCAACAGATAGTAACCCAGTTCCTATTGACACAACACCATCTCCACCACAGAGCTGCCAAACAAGAGCAGTAAGTAAGGCAACTGCAGTGGCCAAAGCGCCAGTACTACCACGACGAACCCCAACTCCACCAGTTAGTACACCTATTCCTGTGGAGGAAGCACAACGATCCATTCATAGGTTAGCATCTATCGCATTTGATGTTGTTAAATACTATGTGCGTATCTTCCCATCATCAAAATATTATACTGAAGATGAAGGAAAATGCCAGTTGTAGGTTTTTGTCCAGGAGTTATGTGTAAGTAATGTTATTTGTGGCAATTACTTTGCTTTGTGCCATACATTCTACCTCCATGATGGTTATAATACAGCAAATTTTCCCATTCTTCTCTATAGAGAAGGACCGATTTGGAAACTCAGGATGAGGTAACCTGTGCTAATACCTCACCTATCTTCAAGAATGCTTGGTGGTAGTATCAGAATTACCTGAAGAAAACATACTTCACTAGCAAAGAAACTCATCAAATTCCCTTATTTCTCCTGAGACACATTTACTGGACGATGACTGGGAATGCCTTGTTCTGTACTAGTCCCAAAACAAGAATGTGGTAAGGTCTATGAGCTTGTTTTATTTTAGGTACTATATGCTTGCGTCTTACTATACTTCTGTTCTTGTAGAACAAGTGCTTAAACCTGAAGAACAACTGTTCCCATTTAAAATTTCATTGTTATCATGCATACTAATTTGCTCTTTTATCACTGTATTTACTCATCAAACTTATTTTTAAATTGAACGATCCAATGGAAACTCCAATGGCACAACAAGTATGTTTACTCTTGTTTCTTTAACAGGTTTTCTCTTATAAATAGCTATGTTGATTTCAATTTCAATTGTGTATACAGTTGACTTCTCATATCATGCACATTACTAGCATCACGATAGGGCTAATAGTGTTGTTGTACATGTAGACCCGTGGTACCCATCTGAAATCTTGTTGTGCCGTGTAGTTTCCCACGCTTTGTATTCTTTCAGTGCTGCTTTCTCTTAACTGATATGACTTCAACCATGTCTCTATTTTGATTTGGCAAGACAATGTAGTGACCATACGACATAGATATATGTTTATTTGATGCTTTTATAATGTACTACTTGGCAATAGAAGACTTGGTAGTTTAATCTTGTCCACCTTACTAATGAACTGGCTCACCGAAATATATTTCATATACAAGTACATGATAAACCTGTTATGTGTCTGCTTGTTTCTTCTTTTAGAATGATGACAGAATATTGGGGAATAGTGCCTTATTAAGCAACGGTAAAGGAAGTAATGCAGATAAGGTTCATGATAGTGAGACATCCTTGTTGGTCTCAACAAAGCTGATAAAACAGCTAAGGAAAACAATCTTGAAGATAGTGAGACAACCCCAAAGTCATTTCTTGGTTTAGTGTTTGAGTTACCGGCCACTACCGCTAGCACAAGCTATTCAAACTCACTGTCTAAATCAGTTCGGTTTCTTGAGTCTCAACTACATGCTGAAAGACATCGATCAGCTGTGCTGCGACCAGAAGTGGACGGACTGCGGAAGTCCCTGGAGCATTGATATGCAAACTTTCTAGTGCAACAGCAAGCGTTGGAGGATTTTAGCGCCAAACATGACAAAGCTAATAAGCTTGCTAAGCTTATTGCCAGCATGGTGGATACCCAGGATAACATTTCTTGAGCTCTCACTGGTGCACGTCGGTCCTAAACAAATGGTTTAAAACCCCTTTCCGCGACGGCATCTGGAACCGTTGTCAAGTGAGTGTGGGCGATAGGGGGGTCCTTCCCTCACGACCCAGAAACCATTGGGGATATACCCTCCTGGCACACACATTCGGCAAAATGAGGTCGTGTGCGACTGGTGAGCGCTCAAATACGGAAATACATATAGTAGAGCTAACAAAATACAATTATACGGTGAAATTGTTTCCGGTCGCAAGTACACCCCACGCAGTCAGTCCCCGCTAAACGTTTCCGTTCGTATGTACATCCCACATAGTCGCTCCATTGAAAACGTTTCCGTTCAAAGGTACATCACACACAGTTTTTCTCGTTAAATCGTTTGTGATAGCATTGCCATTGCACACGATATTAATAATTTTATCGTTTGTGTTATTGAATGCATCACACATGGTGTGTAGAAAGAAACTGTGTGGCAAAGGCTGTCCATAACACAGACTTTTTATGTGACAAATGTTTGCGCAAGGTGGCCTAACGCAAACAGTTTTCAAGAGAAAGTCGTGTGTGTGCAATGGAGATTGATCGCACACGTAGTGGATCCTAGAAACGTTTCTAATCTCCACGTATATCGCAAACTTTTCTCTTTCGCAAACCGTGTGCAGTGTAATCTCTATTTAATCCATAATTTATCCTATTAATCCCTAATTTAAAAATCACATGTTATGAATTTGAAAGTAGGCAATCACTTATTTTCATATCCAACCATGTTTATTACAAATATAGGTTCAACCTGGAATCCATAATTCAATGCACAGGTACATATACTGAAGAAATATGAAGCACCAAGTAAAGAATGATGAACCACAGTTGTACTAAAGACTGTAAAGAGAGAGGCGAAAGACATTCTGGTTGCTAGAGAAGGTGAAGCAGAATGCCCATATTGTTCCCTCCTCCATGCGTAAGGCACGCAAGACTCTAGGCCAACCACTTGTGATGGCTGCCCATCCATCCTTCACTTTTTTCATTTAGACTTCTTGATGCTCATTGTAGTCTAGATAAAAAACTTTAACCTTCATTGCGTGTCCACCAATCTTGTACTTTGCAAGGTAATCTTGAGTGAACTGCTTCGGGAACCACTGGGAACGAAAAATATTCAGACATTGTTGTCTAACAACTCATTATGGGCGGTACAAAGAGAAGGCTGCAGAGTTTGTAGTTACCATCCTACAGCTCACTGTTGTGTTGGATAGAGCATAAACAAATAATTTGCTTGCCACTATTTGTATCTTTTTGCTAATAATCCTTATCAATTTCCTCACTTGATGCTTGCTCATCAATATCTCATTGCCCCATACGCAAAAAGGATCGATGCATGGGTCCTTGCCAAGAGCATATGTACCTACAAGCAACAAGTCAATATTAGAAGCTAACTAGTGTCCAGGCCTGGATCTATATGCACTACATTATGGAACAACGGGGGAGTACAAGCCGAGGGATGAAGCTAACCTCGGCGGAAAATGGTGGCCACTCCCATTGTTGTCCTGCATAAGTAGTGGAAAGGCATGATAAGTACAACAATCTTAACATCAAACAAATATAGGAAAGGTAAACAACATCATCTCCAAATGATATCTTGAATGTGTTGGTTTCAGCATGCTGTTAAAGCAGATATAAAATGGAAGGCAATGTTACCGACAGTAGGCTTAACAGCCATCAAATATTGCAATTCAAACTGGTATTGTCAAAAATGAATAGAACGTAGGTAATGCTTAAACATCACACTGGATAAATGTGTAAAACTGAAAATAAAGAGCATGTGTTAACTACACCAGGAATAACTGGAACCAAATATAGCCCTTCAAACTGGTATTGATGTAGTCGAGCGGCACAGTTCCGACTTGCACATAATGAACCACACATTGTGAATGACTGAAATAAACAAGGCATAAATGACTAGTATAACGACCAAATATATCCATTGAAAACTGGACAGAGTCTCACTGCAACCAACCTAACAAGCAAATACAGATAAACAGGGCATATGCTTGAAAACTGGACAAATGCTCACTGCAACCAACCTAACAAGCAGATAAAGATAAATAAGGCATCTTCTTGATAACTGGAGAAATGCTAAAAAAAGCAACCTAACAACGAAATACAGATAAACAAGGCATCTAATTGATAACTGGACAAATGCTAAAAAAGCAACATATCAACCAAATACAGATAAACAAGGCATCTGCTTGATAACTGGATAAATACTCGCTACAACCAAACTAAGAACCAAATACAGATAAACACGACATCTTCTTGATAACTAAAAAATGCTCACTCCAACCAACCTAACAACCAAATACAGATAAACAAGGCATATACTCACTATAAAAAACCAAATATAGCCATTCGTGAAACTAAAGTGGACAATTCATACTTAAACATCACATAGACCTATTGAACAATACATTTTTGCATAACAAAAATAATTAAACACGACATAGTTAAAGCACCGCATGAAAAATGCTACTACAACAAAGGGTACGGGTTGGCAAGCTAGAAAAGGTAATATTTGCTGATAGAATGTTGCCTCACATTTCATGGACGGGATCCTTCCAGTTGGAAGAGCACAGACCCATGGTGCGCTCTCTAATGTCACAGATGGGCTGTTTCACCTTGGAAGAACATTCGTGGGTGCCGTCCTCGTGGTCGTGGTCGATGAGATCTGACTTGGCAATTGAGGGTCCCAAGCCGCCGCCGTAGAATGTGTCCTTTAGAAGTGACAAAATGGGCTCGAAGGCATATAAAGCTCGCAAATCCTTGACCTCTTGGCGGAGGAGATCAGCGGTAGGGCCATCGAAGAGATCGACGGCGATTGAACTAGAGGGGTTTGGGATGGACCACTTAACCTGTGACATGGCCTGCGTGAAGCCGTTGGTGTGGATGAGCTTGATGTCGTAGCCAGCTTTCCCAAGATACAGTAATATGCTAGCCCGCTGACATGAAGCCTTCGGCATGGCAACGTAGTCAACGTCTTCGCCGGCTTCCGCGATGACGTGTTGCTCCGGGATCGACAGGTCGGGGTGAACGGCGGCCACCTTGCCAACGTCTGCCGGAGAGGCCATGATAAACCTCTTTTTGGCCGAACGCTCGTCGGGCTCCCCGAGATACGTGGTCGAGCTTAGGCTGCGACATTCTGGAGGAGGGGATGTGGATTTGGCGGGGTGGGGGGGGGGACACCGCAGGCCTCATCTAAAAACTCAGGGGAGTGGGGCGACTGTATGGGAATCGCTGGATAACCTGAACTTTATTATCTAAGCTAGGAGGAATGGGTAAATTGGTAGGGTTGGCGGCAGCGGCGACCGCGAGCTAGGGTTCGAAGGGGGGAGGGGGTGGATGGGGGACTGTGGAGGGGGGGTGTTTAAGAATACGCGCGGCTATTGAAAATTTTAGTAATGGTGGGTGGAGATGGTGGTGGTCGAGGGAGGGCGATGGTTCAAATGCCTCGGTTGCTAAAATTTTACTATAAGGTTGGTGCTGGAGGAGTGTGGGCGACGGTTGAAATATGGCGGCTACTAAAATTTGGGTCAAGGAATTGATGCGGGGCGGGAGTGCCCAAGATCGTGCATGATCCAATAACAAATATGCATGTATGATAATAAGGAAAAGTGTCGTGGATCCGCCAATTTTTGCAACACTCAAGGAGGGTAGTTTGTTTTTTATATTTCTAGCTAGCTGGTCTATCACACACGGTTCGTCCTAATTTCCAAATAAACTTACCCGCCTTTAGCTTCGATGGGTGGTGGTTTTACAGCGCACTTGCATGGCACACGGTTAAGCTAGTACCTCCACCCTTTGCTCGCGCTTGCGCGGTCGTGGTGATTTCAGCGCACTTGCATCGCACACGGTTGAGCCAGTACCTCCACCTAAATTTGCTCGCGTGTGCATGATTGAAAAGATCTATATAGTTGACTAGAGGGGGGGTGAATAGGCAGCTAACAATTTTTAGCTTTTCCTTACCAATTTAAACTTCGCATCAAAGTAGGTTGTCTAGATATGCAACTAGGTGAGGAACCTATATGATGCAACAACAACAAGCACACAAGCAAGCAAGGGATATACTACAAGTAAGCTTCCACAAGTAAAGGCACGAGATAACCAAGAGGGGATCCGGTGAAGACGAGGATGTGTTACCGAAGTTCCTTCCTATTGAGGAGAATTACGTCTCTGTTGGAGTGGTGTGGAGGCACAATGCTCCCCAAGAAGCCACTAGGGCCACCGTATTCTCCTCACGCCCTCACACAATGCGAGATGCCGTGATTCCACTATTGGTTCCCTTGAAGGCGGTGACCAGACCTTTACAAACAAGGTTGGGGTTATCTCCACAACTTAATTGGAGGCTCCCAACAACACCACGAAGCTTCACTACAATGGAATATGGCTCCACGGTGACCTCAACCATCTAGGATGCTCAAACACCCAAGAGTAACAAGATCCGCGAGGGATTAGTGAGGGAATCAAATATCTCTTAGTAGATGTGTAGATCTAGGCCTTCTCAACCAATCCCTAGGAGATCAACAAGTTTGATCAGCTAGGGAGAGAGATTGGGCGAAAATGGAGCTTGGAGCAACAATGGAGCTTAGGGGTGGAAGAGGTGGTCAACTCGGAGAAGAAGACACCCCTTATATAGTGGAAGAACAAATCCAACCATTATTCACCAACTCAGCTTGTGAAGCACGGTACTATCGCACCGGGGACGCGGTACTACTGCTTGGGCACACGGTACTACCGTGAGGCACCGCGACACTACCACCCAGGCAGGAGGAACTAAACTAACCCTGATGCGATGAAGTAGAGGGTGGTAGAACCGCGGGCGCGGTACTACCTCTCCCCCTTGCGGTACTACCGCAAGGCAGGGATAGTCCAGATACGGGAAGGCACGGACATATAAAAATACATCCGTGGCAACTTCCGCTGAGTTGGGATCTGTGCAAAAATTCGACACGGTATTACTGCAAGCCTGGAGCGGTACTACCGTGTAGGACGCGGATGTAAAAAATTACATCCGCCCCTACTTCCTCTCATGTTGCTGTGCCAGACCAGGGCTCATGGTACTACCACACCCAGGGGGGCGGTACTACCGCGCAGGGCGCGGATGTCAAAAATTAAATCCGCCCCTACAAGCGATGGAGCGGCTGATCCTGGCCAGAGGCCACGGTACTACCGCTCCCAAGAAGCGGTACTACCGTGAGCACCTGCGGTACTACCGCGCCTACGGCCGGTACTACCGCAAGGCCCCACGGTGCTACCGCTCCAAAGAGGAGTACTATCGCGAGCCTCAGATTAGCAACACTAGAAGTCCTTCATTTCACAGAGACACTGATAAACGGAGGATGCTCCAAAGAGCCAAAAGAAAGGGGGTGCAAAAGGAGTAGACGTGTACGTGATGATTCCACCCAAACCTTTCCGACACGGACCCCCTCTTAATAGTACGTCCTTCCTATGACTCAAATCCACCGAAAAGAAACATAGAGGAACACTATCTTCAATAGTGTTCGAGGGGCATCAAATCGTCTTGTGCCTAGTCATGATATGTCTGAAATACTCAGTGGACACGATTAGTCCGCAAACGCATTGTCACCAATCACCAAAACAACTAAGGGATAAATATGCCCTTAAAATCTCCCCCTTTTCGGTGGATTGATGACAATACGATATTTGCACAGAGGGAGATAACATAAAACATGGGCAAACCTGCAACGCCCCGAGACCGACGCTTCAGTTGCCCTTCCATTTATTTTAGTTGTTGACGTGTGTTTATTATGTTTGTGCACTATCATAATTGTTTTGCATATTTCTTTTTCCTATGTTGTTGCCATGTTCATGATGAGTGCCTTTGTCATCTTGCTTCTTGCTTCATGTTCATCTTTTATTATATTGCATTGTGCCATCCTTGCCTTTTTATATGCCTCATAATGTGATGTTTCCTTTGCCATTTATGTTGCATTTGCATCATGATCATCATTGTAGTTTGGATATTTATCGTTTGTATATTTGTGGTGGGATTGTTATATTTATGAACTCCTTCTCCTCATCTTCTTTGATGTTCCATATTGCCCTTCCTTCTAAACCATCATCAAGTGCAACACCCCATGACTAGCTTCTTCTTTTCAATTGTCACACATTTATTGCAAGTGGCATTTTCCTGTCCCAGTAAAATGTTCACTTATTTTTTGTAAATCTTGCTCCATGCCTTATACCTCTCTGTCAAATTTCATTCATTTTGGAGTTGTTTTGGTTGGGTTCAAAAATGGCTCAAGTTTGAATTTCATTCAAACTTGGATTATTTTTCTACCTCTAAAAATTGCCAAGTCAATTTATTCAAATCCTGTATAAATCCAGGAGTCCATATATATTTCTGTATCTGAGCCTTTCCTTCCCAAAACTCCTCCCCTTTTCAATCTTGGAGATGTCTAATTGTTTTAGGCAGAATATAAGAAAGGAAGGAAGGCCTCAATAGCAGATAGCCCACCTGGGACTTTCTTTCCCCGGCCCAGCCGAGCCGAGCGGCCACCAGCTCCCTCCCTCACGGCGTCTCCTTCCTCCAGAGTATAGCAGCAGCAGCGCTGTTGGGGATATTACTACTAGGCGTAAACCGGCCTATCTGGGCTGGGTTAACTTCTTCAGTAGTTAAGTATGTTAAAGCCCAAGAAGACAGAGGAGGGCTCAAGGCCCATGGTCGGTTCAAGGCCTATAGCCGTAAACCAGCGTTAGTAGTTAACCTGTATTGTATGTTAGGAATAAGTAGAGACCAAACCGGACACATCTATTAGCCGGTATTGGGACTCCATAAGCCGACAGGAGTCACCCGTGTATATAAGGGGACGACCCGGCGGCGGTTCAATGGCAACAAACAACAACTCGGGACATAGGCGAAGCTTGTTTGCTCCCTAGTCATCAAAACCCCATCAATTCCATCACAACTAGACGTAGGCTTTTACCTTCATCGAAGGGGCCGAACTAGTATAAACTCTCTTGCGTCCTTGTGTCCGCTTTAACCCCTTCAAGCTAACCCGTCGCGATGGCTCCATGACTAAGTCCTCTCTCTAGGACATCTGCCATGACAAAACCACGATAGTTGGCACCCACCGTGGGGCTATCGCACGATGGTTTCCGGTTCTTGGAGGGCCGCTTTGACGGACTCGAGGGCTAGGCTGTAGGCCGGATGACTAAGAGTCGTCGCGGCAAGCTCTACATCGACGATGCAGGCTGGGGCCCCGAGGCCGGCTCAATTGAGTACGGGTACCGGGTCCCCTTTGGTAGATCGGTGAACCGGGCCCTGAGCCGGACATCTGCACCGACCTCGTCGAGACGGCTCAGCGTGCGTGATCCGCCCGAGTTAAACCGGCCATGAAGCATGCCTTCGTAGGAGTCATCCATGGAGGAAGTTATGAGGATGAATCTTCGACCAGAGAAACCGAATCTCTTTATCAGCTGCAAGATGGCTGGATTGGGAGCTGTTCCGATGGCGACAGTATTCCGGACCCCTTTGATCTGCCCAACCGGGTTGGAATATTCATGGTCGGAACACAAGCAGCGCTTCATTCTTCGACAGCTGCGGCAACGGTCTCCGGTTCAGCAGCGGCGACGGCTGCCGGGGCAGGAGGCCCTATGCGCCCGCCGGCTCAGGTTCTATCAGAACTATTTGATGCGTTGGCTGTGCTTATGGCGGAAGTTAATCCGCCGGATCAGGACGTTCACAACGCGGAGATTGCAAAGGTAAAGGAACAGATCACCCAGGCCAAGGCCGATCTGGCAGCTGAGGACACCGGGATGGCCGCAGAGCGGGCCGCTTTAGACGCACAGGCCTACAGGCTTATGTTGGACCAGAGCGCGTCGCATGAAGTCATGAGGAGGAAGCACCGATCCCGCTTACCTCCGGTTTTTGAGGCCAGAGACCTTTTCAACACTCCAGGACCAAGAGCCGGCAATCCGCTGGAGGGAAATTGGGCAGAAGCCCCTCGGACGGGTGCACCGGTTCTGCCTCGTCAGATGGACCCGCCTCGTCAAAACAACGTTATACCTCAGGCTGCTTTAACACTACTCCAACCCAATGGACAATCTTGTTGCCGCTGCTGCACGGCTGGAGGCCATTCCAATTGAAGCTGACTCGCCGCAGGCAGTAGAGACGCGACGGGTCAAGGAACTTCTGAGGACAGCTTTGGCCCAACAGGAAGCGTACTCGTACAGCCGCGACCGGTTCCACTCGACCCCCCATCCAAGCCGAAGCTATGGCAGACATATGGATGAACCGGCAGTGTCGAGTAATGAACGACGTGGAGCACCCCGTGACAACAACCCGGCGGGTGGTGCTGATAACGCTTAGGGAGTAGTGGACCGGGCCCGCGCGCGCAGGGAGGCCGAGTTAGCCGCACAACATCAGGCTTGGCAGCTCACGCCGGTTCGTCCAATCACCTTGACTGAACCTGGTGTTACTTCTAGTTGTTTGGGGGTGCCTTGCCTTATCCCCGCTTTACGCAACGTGCGCCTGCCCAAGGAATTCAAAGGCCCACGCAAGGTACCAAATTACACGGCGGATCAACCTCCAGAGACATGGGTGGAGAGATATGAGATGGCCATGGAAATGCTTGATGTGGATGACGCGGCGTGTGCGAAATACTTCACCATGATGCTTGAAGGAACGTCCCGTACTTGGTTAAAAAGCTTGCCGGCTAATTCTATCAGTTCATGGGCCCAGTTACGAGCCCGGTTTATCAGCAATTTCAAGGATACCTGTAAACAGCCTATGTCGATAGTGGACTTAGCTGCATGCGTCCAGGAGGAAGGAGAATCAATGACTCATTGGGTGCGCCGAGTTTCATAGGTGTTGCACTCCTCAGACCGCATCAACGCTGACATCGCAGTATTAACCCTAGAAGGTAACTGCCGGTTTGGGCCCCTGAAGCTGAAGTTAGGATGGATGAAGCGTCATTGCACCGACATGGGGACCCTCATGGACGCTTTGGTGAAATATGCTGATTCTGATAGTACCAAGGATCCCGAATGTGATGATGACAAGACAGGGAAAGGAAAGAAGAACAGCAGCTCCAAAGGTCAGCAACATCACTGGGCAGGCAATGGTGGTGGAGGCAAGCGTAAAGCGGATGGTAACATGGACTTTGTGGCTAATACCAACGCACAAGACAATGGCCAGCGACGCAAGGGTAGACCAAAAAATCGTAATGGAGCACCCAACCCTAACCCAAACCGCCTAAACTATCTACTAAGCCATCCCTGTCCAAGACATGGGACGAAGGAGGCGCCAGCAAACCACCTTTGGAAGGATTGCTTTATTATGCAGGAGTTCAAGAATTCTAATAATTTCCGGTATGATCATGAATCTAGCGGTGGCTCAGGATCCGGGCCGGGTTACGGTGGAGGAAGTTCCGGTTTAGAATTCAATGGTAATCCGGGCGGACATAATGGTCAAAATAGTCAGAACAACCAAGGTGGTTACAACCAACAGCAGCAACAGTCAGGTTACCAGAGAAACCCAAAGCAGTTGAGTAATGGGTAGTACCATGTCTTCACCACTAGCTTGGACAAGCGAGACCAGAAGGTTCAGAGGCGGGCAGTCAATTCTGTTGAACCGGGCATACCCCGTTATCTACGTTGGTCTGAACAGCCAATCATATGGAGTAGAGAAGATCACCCTCCCCAGGTCGATAATCCGGGTCAGTTGGCTCTGGTGGTGGCGCCTCAGGTGGGAGGTTACAAGTTCACCAAGGTGCTCATGGATGGAGGGAGTAGCATTAACATCCTGTTCTATGAGACCTTCCGTCGTATGGGACTAACAGATAAGAATCTCAAACTGTCTAATACAGTATTCCACGGTGTAGTACCTGGCAGATCAGCATATCCCGTTGGTAAGATAGCTCTGGAAGTGGCCTTTGGGGATGATCATGATTCCAGGTCGGAGACATTGACGTTTGAAGTGGTGAAAATCCAAAGTCCATATCATGCCCTGTTTGGGCGACCGGCCTACGCCAAGTTTATGGCTCGACCCTGTTATGTGTATTTGCAGCTCAAGATGCCGGGTCATAAGGGGACAATAACGGTTCACGGAAGCCGCAAAATCGCTTTGGAGTGTGAGGAAGGAGATGCGGCCTATGCAGAGTCGGTTTGTGCCACCGAGGAGTTGAAGTTTTATAAAGACAATGTTGATCCGGCGGACATGACTCCGTTGAAGAAGCCAACTACGGAGCATGATCCGGCCCTGAAGTTCAAATCGGCAGCAGAAACTAAGCTTGTTGACTTCGTACCCGGCGATTCATCCAAGCAGTTCAGCATCAGTGCCAACTTGGATCCAAAATAGGAAAGCGCGCTCATCGAGTTCATCCGTGAGAATCGGGACATTTTTGCATGGAAGCCCTCTGACATGCTAGGTGTACCGAGGGAACTCGCTGAGCACACACTTAATGTGGATCCTAAATATAAACCGGTGAAACAGTTCCTCCACCGGTTTAACGAAGAAAGATGCAAGGCAATTGGAGAAGAGGTAGCCAGGCTCTTAGCAGCTGGCTTTATTGTTGAAGTTTTTCACCCTGAGTGGCTTGCCAATCCGGTGCTGGTCCTCAAGAAAAACGGCACCTGGCGCATGTGTGTGGATTACACAGATCTTAATAAAGCTTGTCCAGCAGATCCTTTTGCCCTCCCCCATATTGATCAAATTATTGATGCTACGGCGGGTTGTGAGCGTTTAAGTTTTTTGGATGCATATTCTGGCTATCATCAGATCAAAATGGCAGTTAAGGACCAGGAGAAGACGGCATTTATAACTCCCTTTGGAGCCTTCTGCTATGTGTCTATGCTCTTCGGGCTCAAGAGTGCCCAGGCAACTTATCAACGGTGTGTACAAAATTGTCTTCACAAGCAAATCGGCCGTAATGTACATGCTTACGTGGATGATATCGTGGTTAAATCTAGGGAGAAGGAGACTTTGGTTGATGATTTGAAGGAAACCTTTGATAACCTGAGGACATACAAGATGATGCTTAATCCGGACAAGTGTGTCTTTGGTGTACCGGCGGGCAAGCTCTTGGGTTTTCTGGTGTCAAACAGGGGAATTGAGGCTAATCCGGAGAAGATCACGGCCATCACCTCCCTGGCTAAACCAAGGTGTA
The DNA here is from genome assembly GCF_056163025.1 of Triticum urartu. Classification (NCBI taxonomy): domain Eukaryota; kingdom Viridiplantae; phylum Streptophyta; class Magnoliopsida; order Poales; family Poaceae; genus Triticum; species Triticum urartu. The sequence goes on from NC_141874.1 coordinate 324,335,387, forward strand.
TCAATGATGTTCAACGACTGGCCGGCCGGATTGTAGCATTAAGCCGGTTTATCAGTCGTCTTGGTGAGAAGGCAATCCCTTTGTATCAGATGTTGAAAAAGACGGATCAGTTTGTCTGGAGTTCCGCCGCTGATGCAGCGTTTGAGGACTTAAAGCGGCAATTGGCCAATCCGCCGGTGCTCGCCGCTCCCATTGACAAGGAGCCGTTGCTGCTATATGTTGCTGCCAATGCTTGGGCGGTCAGCGTGGCTATTATGGTGGAGCGAAAAGAGGTAGGTAAGGAGCATCCGGTTCAACTACCGGTCTATTATATCAGCTCGGTACTAATCGAGTCCAAGCAAAGGTATCTGCATTGGTAGAAGCTGGTATATGGAGTTTTTATGGCAAGCCGGAAGCTTAAACAATACTTCCAAGGGCGCCCAATTACGGTGGTCAGTTCTGCTCCTTTGGGAGATATCATCCAGAACCGGGAGGCAACTGGCCGGATTGCAAAATGGGCTATAGAGCTGGGGCCGTACGGTTTGAAGTATGTGCCTCGGACAGCGGTTAAGTCTCAAGCACTTGTTGACTTCATCAATGATTGGACGGAAATGCAAGCACCTGAAGAAAAGCCGGATAATACGTATTGGACCATCCATTTTGACGGCTCTAGGCAATTGGAAGGCTCGGGGGCTGGAGTCGTATTAACTTCCCCACGAGGTGATAAGTTTTGTTATGTTCTCCGCTTAATGTTCCCTTGTACTAACAATGCAGTTGAGTATGAAGCCTTGCTCCATGGTCTCCGGATAGCTAAGGAGATGAATCTAAGTCGAGTTAAGTGCTCCGGTGACTCGGACCTTGTGGCTCAGCAGGTGCCTGGCACTTGGGACTCCAAGGACCCACTCATGGCAGCATATCATCGTGAGGTGGATATTGTTGCAGGTTATTTCAAAGGCTATCAGGTGGACCACGTGGACCGGCGGAAAAATGAAGCGGCGGACGCTTTAAGCCGGCTGGGCTCTCAGCGCAAACCGGTCCCGCCCAATGTTTTTCTGGATATACTGCACAACCCGTCGGTCAGGATCCCTGGTGAAGAGGATTTGGCTATTCCCGATCTGGAGGCTCGATTGGTGGCAGCTCTTCATGTTATTCCGGATTGGACGCTTCCTTATCTGGCGTACAAGAACCGAGGTGAGTTGCCACAAGATGAGATTCTGGCCCGGCAGATAATCCGGCGATCCAAGTCCATGGCTATCATCAACGGTGAGTTGCATCATTGCAGTGTATCAGGAGCTTTTCAATGATGCGTGTCTCCAGAAGAAGGCCGTGAAATTTTACGTGAGATCCATGAAGGAGATTGTGGTCACCACGCCGGTTCAAAGTCTCTCGTGGCTAAAGTGTTTCGCCATGGTTTCTATTGGTTAACTGCTCATGCTGATGTGGAGGATCTGGTTCGACGATGTGATGGTTGCCAATTGTTTTCAAGACGTGCTCATGTACCGGCTCAAGAATTGAGAATGATTCCAATTACTTGGCCATTTGCGACTTGGGGGCTGGATATGGTTGGGCCTTTCAAAAGGTCCAAAGATAAGAAGACCCACCTCCTGGTGGCGGTTGACTAGTTTACAAAGTGGGTGGAGGCAGAACCTATTAGCAAGTGTGATGTGGCCACGGCGGTTCAGTTCATCAAAAAGGTGATTTTCCGGTTTGGCTTTCCGCACAGTATCATTACAGATAATGGTACCAATTTGTCCAAAGGTGCCATGAAGGAGTTCTGCGAACGGGAGCACATCCGGCTCGACGTTTCATCAGTGGCACACCCACAGTCCAATGGTCAAGCAGAAAGAGCTAATCAAGAGATCTTGAGAGGTATCAAGCCCCGGCTCATGGTTCCTTTGCAGAGAACGCCGGGTTGCTGGGTAGAAGAATTACCATCTGTGTTATGGAGCATCAATACAACACCCAACAGATCAACAGGATACACACCATTCTTCATGGTTTATGGAGCGGAGGCGGTTCTCCCTAGTGATATCCATCATGATTCACCTCGTGTGACCGCTTATATTGAAGCGAACAACGAGACAGCACGGCAAGATGCTTTGGACCGGTTGGATGAAGAGCGTGACATCGCAGCCGCCCGATCGGCGATTTACCAGCAGGATCTTCGTCGTTATCACAGTCGCCGAGTCAGAACCAGAACCTTTCAGGAAGGAGATTTGGTGCTTCGGCTCATCCAAGATCAGATTGATATGCATAAGCTATCCCCACCTTGGGAGGGGCCTTTCGTGGTCAGCAAGAATCTGCACAACGGGTCATACTATCTGATCGATATTCGAGAGCATAAAGACTCACGCACATCAGAGGAGGAGACCAACAGGCCATGGAACATAGCTCATCTTCGGCCTTACTATACCTGAGCCATTGGCTATAATTGTGTACATATTATGACAACGTATATAGTATGACTAAATATAATAAACCGGAACCTCAGCTAAAGCGGGGTATCTGTTCTTTTACATCATGTGAGGTTACATGGAGTTGTTCTAAAGCGGCCTCCGGTTTACCCCTTGGGGGTTTGGTCGTGTCCGAACCAATACCATGCCTCTTGATATGCGAAAGCCACCAGATCACTTGGGGACTTGGTCATGTATGAACCAGTCATGCCTCTTGATCGGCCTAAGGCCACAGAATCACTTGGGGGCTTGGTCGAACCCGAACCATGACCATGCCACTTGATCGGCATAAATGCCATGGTTTCATTTGGGGACCTGGCTGACTAGAACCATAGTTACACCTAACGGGAGCTTGGTCGTGTCCGTCCATGGTAACACCATCTGATCAGCTCAAATAAACCTTTTTTTTGCAACGGTTTTGTCATTGTACTTGATTTACATTTTTCTTTGAAGGGGGTTTTTTGCTTCTTATTGCGTTTTTTAAACCGACAAAGTTTTTTAACGAATCAATTGACGGAACACAGTTCACGTCAATCCGGAGACTATTTGCCCAGTTTGATCCTTGTTGTTAACATCCTCTTATGGAGTAACACGGTGTTTATTATAACCCGGCACGGTTTACCTAGTAAACTAGCGTCATATATATACAGGAGCTGTTATCTCCTCCAAAAGTATGGGTTTGCAAAACTCCGCTTCAAGATTGGCCAAGCCAACTTCATGCTCAACGATGGCACGTATTATGTATCGCAAAAATTTGGTTATATACTTAGGATTTTTTTGGATGTTTTGACTTCATATATGCAGACATCATATTCCGCCGGACGGTACAACCGCGGTGGCACTTGAAGAGTTTTTTATTGCAGAAAGTGCTTTGGGAAGTTCATCACCACAGGAAGAACAAATTATGCACAAAGGCATATCAAACATCAAAAGTAACAGGTAGTCTATTACAAGGCAACACGGTGCCCATAATAATATGATTGTTTTTTGCAAAGGAAAGGCAGTTTCAAACCGACTTCCGGTTCAAGCTTGGTCACCAGCCTTGCCTGATGGTTGTGGGTCATCACGCGCCGCTTCAGCCTTCGTTTCTCTACCCAGTGGCTGGAAATCAACAGTTGTCCAGTCGATTCCCATTAATGCTTGAAAAACAGCTTCATCATGGATCGGCAATGACGGATCAATATCGGGAGCATATGTGTGCTTACGGATTGGAGGGATAAGATTTTCCGATTCATGAATTGGGGCAGCTATTCGCTTGTTCTGATTATCATATTGAGCTTGATAACGAGACAAGTCTGCTTCTTCAGCCAGTTGATAAGCTAGCAGATTTCTTCAGCCAGTTGAGACGCACCTCCCGGTTTATAGCTCGCTGATCCGCTTCACTAAATTCTGACCCGTCTTCTTTCAAGCTGGGATAGCCCTGAGCCGCTTCGATAGGATCAAAATCCGGCACCCAGGCCTTTGCCCGCAATAAGGCATTGATCGCACCGGTTCGAGCAGCAGATTTCTTCAGCTCTTCAACCCGGGCGGGAAGCACCGACAGTTTCATCATGGTATCTTGAATCAAAGTGGGCGTCGGTTTGTTGTGAGATGCGGTACAGATGATCCGTTGTGCGCCAGTATACAGCTGTTCGACCAACGTGTAGACGGCTTTCAATTTTTTCCGCACATCTGACCCCAAGTGACTAGTGCGTGTCCCTGAAATATCATAAGGGTTAAACCGGCAGTTCTGTAAGAAGGCCGAGTCAATTCAGAAGTCAAACTAGCTTACCAAAGATAGCAGTGGTCATAGTATGCACGTGTCGTTTTATACTGGTCAGTTCATCCGCCACTGGTTTTAGTGCAGCCTCGGCATCCTCTGCTCGTTTGATTAAAGTGGACCTTTCAATGGCCCAATCCGCCTGTTTCTTCTTGAAGCTCTCCTTAAGCTGCTCCATTGCGCTTAAAGCGTTGACTAATTCCTCTTTTGCTTTGGAGGTTTCAGCTTGTTCGGTTTTCAGGTTTTCTTGGAGGTCGGCGATTTGGTTTTCTTTTGTCTTCAGCTCAGCCTGCATGCAGACAGTTATATGCTTCAACAAAACGATACGAGGATTGAAGTACCAACCACATAACAAGTTATGCACTTGGCACTTGGGGGCTAATGCATATTCGATCTTTATCTTTTAATTGCTTACAAAGTCCCAAGATCAATACAAGTATTCAAGTTGGCACTTGGGGGCTAATGGATATTTGCTCGTATATATTCTAATGCGGCAATTTCAATTACTTAAAGTACCGGTTTAACTACGCTAAGTTGAACCGGCCCTTGGGGGCTACGAGAGTCAGCAAGAATGGAAGCATACAAGCAGGAAGGAGCATATGGAAGTTACCTCATATTTATCTTTCATCATATTAACCAGACCGGCTTCATAGTCGCGACTGGTATACAACCGGTTCAGATAGCCGGAATGGATATCTTGGGCGTTCAGAGCAGCGTAAGTCGTCAGATCAGCGTTCCACTTGCCTTTGCCAAAGGCAGCAAATTCTTCCTTGGCAGAATGTTTGGACAAAGCGACAGGGTTGCTCGGCTCAGAATGGCCAATACTGGTAATGACAACCTCATCATCCTTGGTACCGCCGGTTTGCACTGGAGCTGTTGGCTTGTCAGTAGGTTTTGCTGGATCGGTGGAGCTTTCAATCCGGATGGAGCCTGTGGGCTGATTGACAGGACCTGAGGCATCAGTAGGTCTCTCTTCAGCAATAAGATCGTCGTCTTGCTGCGGCGGATCGTTGGGTATATCCTCAGGAATAACCGCTTCAAGATCGGGAGTCTTTCCTGGCTCAAGAACGGCATCTTCTTCGGCCGCTTTGTCCAGGCGGGCCTTCTTGCTGGGCCTAGGTTTGGCCCTGAGAAGAATAACAAAATCAAATACAACATAAGTTCTAAGGCGATGTACTGCAAATATCACAATAAGTATAGCTTACCCAAGCACCGTTTTGAGTGGTGGCAGCTGAGTAGCCGATGACTCGCCAGAAGATGAGTGGGAAGTAACCTGGTAATCGGAGTCAGACGGATTAAGAGGTTGACGAAAGCAGCCCGCTTTAGGACAAGCACTGACAAGCAAATTAGAGACCTCTGAATGGCGTTTCCGAACCGGACTGTTCGGTAAACCGGCGGAGGTAACTACCTGGCCGCTGTGCCGGGTTGTGCGACGAGCATCGTGTTGTTGGGTCTTCATAAGAAATTTAGGATCCAGATAAGCAAGAGAATGAGAAAATTTAACTTTCCGGTTTGCCTGACGGATTTTTTGTGAAGGCAAAGTTTCTGAATCGGAAGAGAGAATAATTACCTCTGCAACATCCGCGTGGCTGGCTTCGGCATGATCCTGACAAATATCATCATCAATAAGAAGCATGAAAAATAAACCAAGTGAGTCAAGCTCTACCTCAAAGTCCGGATTATCCACATCATCATCAGGGGGCCGGATTAGCAGATGCCATGGTTCTTTTCCTGTGGGCAGTCTTCTTCACAGCTTTAGTCTTTTGCCGAGTTGCTCTTTCCGGTTTGGCTGGTTTTTCTGGTTTCTCCTGTGGTAGTTTTTTGCTCGAAAACGGATCATTGCCCTGATTACACATACACTGATATTAAACAATGACCAGACATATCAATAAATAGATTCAGCAAAGAGAAAAATCAAAGTCTTACAGCTGGTGGTTTATTGGTGGCACAGAAGGGAAGCATGCCGGTTTTAGCGCAGACGTGTTCCGGTTCATTCAACATATTATTCACAGCCTCTGTGATTTCTTCATCGGAGAGCTGGATTTTTGAATGTCGCAGTGGGTCATCAACACTGTCAGTATACTCGCACATCAAACTGGAGCGCTGACTAAGGGGCAGTATGCTCCATGATATCCAACAGCGAGCGAGATCAACCCCTGTTAAACCGTTGGCCATAAAGGCTCTGAGCTTTGACAGTTGGGGAGCATATTTGCTTCTCTCCTGGGCAGTCAATCTTTGAGGAAAAGGGTGTGTATTGCTGAGCCGCTCCGGACGAAAGCCAGGCAAAGGATTCTCACCAGCAGGGGAGGTGTCTTTGAAGTAGAACCATGTCTGATTCCACTCTTTAGGGTGGCTGTGCAGCTTGGCGTGAGGGTATGTGACCTCTTTCCTTTTCTGAATCACCATGCCACCCAACTCCGTATTAGAGCCATCAGTAAATTCAGTACGGCGGTTTAAATGGAAAAGGTCTCTGAACAATTCCACTGTGGGCTCCTCCTGAAAGAACACCTCACAGAGCACTTGGAAGTGACACATATTTGTAATAGAGTTGGGGCCAGTGTCTTGTGGATGGAGTTGGAAATCGGCTAAGACATCCGAGTAAAATTTAGAACCGGGCGGCTTAAAGCCCCGGGCTAAGTGATCTACGAAAACAACAACCTCTCCTTCTCGAGGTGTGGGAGGGCATTCTTTGCCAGGAGCCCTCCAATGGATGGTATCTTTGCTTCCTAAAGCACCAATCAGGAATAAATCGTCCAGTTCAGCCTCTGTGACGCGAGAAGGAACCCAATTGCACTCATATACTTGCTTGGCCATGATGGAATCTACAAGGTAGAAGATCCTGGTTCAAAAATGTATTTGATCAAGGTACGTTGGTATATGCACTGTTAAACCAGAGACAGAACTATCTGAACCGGAGTTTCATGAAGCAACCAACATCTGGCGGTTCAACAAGGGGACTAATGGCATATACCGGTTTGGAAAAATTTCTATAAGGTTAAACCGCCTGATCTAAGCATTAAAAAGCTGAGATTGCGGATGGACAAGTACGCAAAAACAGGTTTCACAAGATTTGTTTGCAGCATTGGATCTGAAGCAAGTTCAGAAAAAAGATAAATACTTAGAGGTTCAAAGGAGGAGTACCGAACCAATGAGCAAAACGTTCATATAGATCTATGGTTTGAGATGCATAAGTGAAGGCGAAGGTCAAACAGCTATCATTGCACAGAGTAAAGATTGGCGGATTCATCCGAAGAACTGCGAAACCCTAGGCCAGATCTATGGGGGAAAGGATAGAAGATTTACTGGAGCTAAGGAAGATGCGGAAGGTTGCCGCGATGTTCTGGTGCGCTCAGGTTGATGCAGCGGCCAAGGATGAGGCAGAGGTCGACGGCGGCGGCGGAGCTCCGAGGCTGGCGACGCGAGGAAGACGAAGAAGGCACGGAAGGAGAAAAGAAATGACCCTTCGGTCCTATTTATAAGGCGAAAGAACATGAGTTAGGCACGACAATCAAGGGGCCACAAAACGGAGCTGTCGCCTCGATTTCCGCCGACCTATTAAACAAAGAAGCATAATGGATAGCTTCGTTATGATAGGTGATGTCACTCCGGTTTACAGCAATCAGAGAAGATGACATCATGGCGGTTTACCAATTTATAAGAAGATGTTGAAGGTGAAGCTTTTATTAAAGGATTGACATGAACCCGTTCAAATCAATCTGGGGCCTAATGTTGGGGATATTACTATTGGGCGTAAACCGGCCTATCTGGGCCGGGTTAACTTCGAAAGTAGTTAAGTATGTTAAAGCCCAAGAAGATAGAGGAGGGCTCAAGGCCCATGGTCGGTTCAAGACCTGTAGCCGTAAACCGGTGTTAGTAGTTAACCTGTATTGTAAGTTAGGAATAAGTAGAGACCAAACCAGACACATCTATGAGCCGGTATTGGGACTCCGTAAGCCGACGGGAGTCACCCGTGTATATAAGGGGACGACCCGGCGGCGGTTCAAGGGCAACAGACAACAACTCGGGACATAGGCGAAGCTTGTTTGCTCCCTAGTCATCGAAACCCCATCAATTCCATCACATCTAGACATAGGCTTTTACCTTCATCGAAGGGGCCGAACTAGTATAAACTCTCTTGCGTCCTTGTGTCCGCTTTAACCCCTTAAAGCTAACCCGTCGTGATGGCTCCATGACTAAGTCCTCTCTCTAGGACATCTGCCATGACAAAACCACGACAAGCGCCGTGAGCAGGAGGCTCACGGACGTCGAGGCTAGCGCCTGCCTACACAACTATAAAGCCAGCGCGCCCTTAGGGTTTCCCTTTTCCCTCTCTCGCCGCCGCCACAAGCCCTCTGCTTCCTTCGGTTGTCCCTCTTCTTCACGAACAGAGCACCCGAGAGAGAACCGCCGGTGCCCGTCATCGTCCTCACGTACGGCCTGTGTTAGGATCCTCTCCGGCATGTCTTCCTGCGCCCCATCACCCTCCTCGACTGATCCCGGGAGTTAGTTGGGTGGGATCCTCCCCCATGCACCTCCCTGCTGTCGCCATCGTCATGGCAGTGGCCGTCCCCGGATCGCCAAGTCCAGCTTCTTCCCCGTCGTCCTCTTCCTCCCCTGCTTCCTCTACTTCTCGGATCCGAGGACGTCGCCCCGACCAGCAGCTCGTCGTCGCCCACTCCTTCATCTCCCGGCCTCCTCGTCGTATCCCTTGAGCCCCTAGTGAGCAGCCGTTCCTCCCAGCCCCTCCCCGGTTCGATTCTGTCGTTGTGGCCACCGATCCCGTTGCGTCAGAGGCCATGTCCGCCACGCCATGGACCACCATGGCAGCGAGCCCAAGCTCGTGTTCTTGCCTCTGCTCGCCTCACCTATGGCATGCATCCATGCACTTTGTCTCTGTTACAGTCGGCAGCCATGGGTGTAGCCATGTCCAGCGAGGCTTCTCCTCCATGCACGCCCAGCCACCCTCGCATCATTGCTCCACCACACGCGCCCGTAGCCCCCGCATGCATCTGCACCTGCACGCACACCCTGCCTGCTTGCCGCTCGCTCACCGCGCCATGCTCGTCTATGCGTCACTGTGCGCCGTAGCCAAGACGAGCTCCAGCTCGATGCTCGAGCTCCGGCCTCTTTCTTCCGCTCTCGACATGCACGCACGCATCCTGTTGCTACACTCCCCTCCTTTTTCCACACCCCCGCCGCCGAACTCCAGCCTAAGCCGCCGCTGCATCCGGCCGTTAAGGTTCGCCGGAGACCTGCTGTTACCGTGCCTTCATGGCAGAGTAGGGCTACGCCTTCGCTTTTCTCTTTAAGTAGCTGTACTCCTTTCTGAACAAATTACAGAAGCACCCTAGTGGTCGGTCACACAGGCACTCAACCAGGAGGTCCTGGGTTCGAGTCCCAGGCGTCCCAATTTTTGCTCTGTTTTCCCTTTTCTGTTGCACACACACTCAGCGCAATCGGGCCTCATTCGCTACCGGGCCGCTGCACTGCGCTTCAATCCGGCCCGTGCATGTTTTTTTTCCGCTCTGTGATTGTGGCATATTTCCAGTGCATGCATATTTTTAGGAATGCCATTAATTTGCTTTGCTCATATCTAAATATCCATGCATCATAATAAAGCATGTAATATATGTAAAATGCTTAGGATCTCATGTACTTTGATAATATGCAACTTTCACCCATGTCAAAATGTTTAAACTTCCTATTTGCATTAATTTGCATAAATGATTTGTTAAAATGGTTTATTTCATAACTAAATAACCGTAGCTCCGAATTTAATAAATTATATATGTAACTTGTCCATAAAAATGCATAGATTAACATGATGCACTTACTTTTGCTGTTTAACAACTCTAAAATATGGTTTAGGCAGAACAGTACCAAATTTGAAATATGCATATGGGGATTTTCCGGAATTGTTGTTTGTATTTCCGGCTTCATTTAAAATTGCCTAGGTAGATAGTTTCTTTATGCTTCACCTCTTGCCATGCTAACAACATTTAATCTTGTTGGGTACATAAATGAGATCGAACTAAATAACTTGAATGTGGTGTTTCGTCAATATGCAACGGAGTTGCATATTGAGCTCCACTTAATTTGTAGGGTTGTTTGTGCACTTTGCCATGCCGTGCCTCATTAAACCAGACATGCATCATACTTGATTGTGCATCATGCCATGATTATGTGGTAGTTGTTTACTATGTTTGTTTGCTTCTTTCCGGGTTACTTCTCGCGTTAGCTTCGGTTTCGTTCCGGAGTTGTGAGGATCCGTTCATCTACGTCCGTTTGTCTTCTTCATGGACTCGTTCTTCTTCCTTGCGGGTTTTCAGGCAAGATGACCATACCCTCGAAATAACTTTTATCTTTGCTTGATAGTTGCTCGCTCTTTTGCTATATCTATGCTGCGATACCTATCACTTGCTTATCATGCCTCCCATATTGTTAAGCCAAGCCTCTAACCCACCTTGTCCTTGCAAACCGTTGTTTGGCTATGTTACCACTTTGCTCAGCCCCTCTTATAGCGTTGTTAGTTGCAGGTGAAGATTGGAGCTTGTTCCATGCTGGAACATGGATATTTTGTTGGGATATCACAATATCTCTCATTTAATTAATGCATCTAAATACTTGGTAAAGGGTGGAAGGCTCGGCCTTATGCCTGGTGTTTTTTTCCACTCTTGCCGCCCTAGTTTCCGTCATATCGGTGTTATGTTCCCGGATTTTGCGTTCCTTACGCGGTTGGGTTATAATGGGAACCCCTTGACAGTTTGCCTTGAATAAAACTCCTCCTGCAATGCCCAACCTTGGTTTTACCATTTGCCACCTAGCCTTTTCTTTCCCTTGGGTTCTGCAGACTCAAGGGTAATCATTATTTTAACCCACCCCCCCCCGGGGCCAGTGCTCCTATGAGTGTTGGTCCAACCTGTCAGCCGTCGGTGGCCACCAGGGGCAACTCTGGGCTGGCCTACCAGAAGTTTGGACAATCTGAGTGTGCCCTGAGAACGAGATATGTGCAGCTCCTATCGGGATTTGTCGGCACTTTCGGGCGGTGTTGCTGGACTTGTTTTACCATTGTCGAGGATGTCTTGTAACCTGGATGCCGAGCCTGGTCGGATTGTCTTGGGAGAAGGAATATCCTTCGCTGACCGTGAGAGCTTGTGATGGGCTAAGTTGGGACTCCCCTGCAGGGATTTGAACTTTTGAAAGCCGTGCCCGCGGTTATGGGCAGATGGGAATTTGTTAATGTCCGGTTGTAGAAAACCTGAAGTTAACCTTAATTAAAATACATCAACCGCATGCGTAACCATGATGGTCTCTTCTCGGCGGAATCCGGGAAGTGAACACGGTGTTGGAGTTATGCTTGACATAGGTTGTTCTAGGATCACTTCTTGATCATAGTTTTATCGATCGTGCCTTGCCTTCTCTTCTCGCTCTCATTTGCGTATGTTAGTCACCATATATGCTAGTCGCTTGCTGCAGCTCCACCTCATACTTTTTACCTTACCCATAAGCTTAAATAGTCTTGATCGCGAGGGTGTGAGATTGCTGAGTCCCCGTGACTCACAGATACTTCCAAAACCAGCTTGCAGGTGCCGAGGATACCGTGCAGATGATGCAACCAAGCTCAAAGAGGAGCTCTATGAAGATCTTGTCCTTTGTGTTGTTTCATTCTAGTTGATCAGTAGTGGAGCCCAGTCGGGACGATCGGGGATTTGTGTAGCATTTGGGGTAGGCTTCTTTTATTCTGGTTCCGTAGTCAGACCTTGATTGTATCTGGATTATATAATGCTTTATTCATGTATTGTGTGAAGTGGCGATTGTAAGCCAACTATATATCTATTTCCCTTTATGTATTACATGGGTTGTATGAAGATTACCTCACTTGCGACATTGCTTTCAATGGGGTTATGCCTCTAAGTCGTGCTTCGACACGTGGGAGATATAGCCGCATCGAGGGCGTTACAAAACCCCACATCTCTAAAATATAGACGGGCTCCCCCTAGATGTGTTCTATCTAGAGAAGTGCTTTGGATTGCACGCACACATACTAGGATCAACACTCCCCCTATATTTTATAGACAAGGCATATCTTGCAACAAAAAGGCTAAACCTAAGCAAGATAATGACTAAGAGCAAAAAGTAAAGATCACAAGATAGCATCGGCTCAATAAGGTATGCTAGAGTGCATATGTCTTACACCATATGATAGAAAGGTCTCACAAGAGCAAAGCACACCAAAGCAAGAGAGGTTCAACGGAATGGAAGCAAAGCGATAAGACAAAACACGACACACAACTCACAAATCCTACACTCTCTCCCCCTTTGGCACCGAGACACCAAAAAAGCAGAGAGGACACCTACGACACATGTGGTGGATCAAGCTGAAGCGATCACTCATCACGATCCTCGTCAGACTCGGCAGCGGGGACGGTCTCCTCCTTGTCCTCCTTAGAATCAGTTCACTTGTAGCCCTGCTTCGTCATCCAGTCTGCCTCTGGCGGGATGACCTTCTCAGACCCGCTGGATATCTCCTCGCCAAACGTCCTCAAGATCCACTTGTTGCGGCGGCGACTCTCATTCTGAGCAACATGAGACCGGTACTGCCCCTTGGCCTGTATGCAGAATAGAGCCTTCATCTTGTTCTTGAGCTTCTTAGCCGAAGAGGGCTCATAAGATGAAGGCGAGTAACCAGCAGAGCTGTCCTCAGCAGCTTCCTCCTCCTCAATCTCATCCTCATCCACATCCATCTGAGCAGCCGCTACCTCAGCACAGGTAGTAGTGTTGGCCCACTGGGTCTTGACACGGAGCTTGATTGGCTCATGACGAGTCCAGTCAGGGGCACGAAACTCCATATCGGGAAAGAGCTTCTCCCAAGTCTTCGAGATCAACAAAAACAGGTAAGGTACATAGATGGGTACCTTACGGTTGAACACCGCAAACCGAAGCTCGCACCACATGATATGTGAGACATCAAGTGGTTGCGACTGAGAGTGGTGCGCCTCCTCACAAATGAGAAACATATCCACAAGATAGGTGTGCACCTTGTCCTTGTCACCAATGCATGGAAAGAGGGAGTTGCGGAAGATGCAATACGTGATGTCAACGAAGGAGTTCAACACCCACGCCTTTTGCCATTGGGAAGCAACTTCTCAACATAGTAGGGCTGAAGCTTGTTCTTGTTGGCTGACTCGGAATTGGCATGAGGGCGAACACCAACGGGCGTGTTGAGCCCCTCATTAGGAAGCCAAAGCAAATCCATGAAGTCCTTCCATGTAGTAGTCATCCGCTGTCCGTTGGTCATCCAACTCATGGTCCGTTCCTCATTAGGATGGAAGTGGGCCGTGGCAAAGAAATGTGCCACAATCTCAGGCTCATAATTCAGGTGGAAAGACATCACATCCTCAATGCCAAACTGCTCCACTAGATCCAGAGCCTCACCAAAATAGGCACGATGCTTATCCTGCCTCATATGATTCATGTCAATCCAGTGCACGTCCACATATATGTTCTGCTTGGCCTTGATCACGTCCAGATAAATGAGATACTGATGCTTAGTCCAGAACAGATCATTCCCTCTGAAGTTGGCACGAGGATTCACATAGGGGTTGATCTTTCTTCAAGTGACAAACTTCGCAAGGGGTATCTCATCCATGCCCATGAGGGGCTCCTTGAGCTTGGTGGCGGTGGTCTTGGTCCTGCGTTAGGGGGCATTGGAGCCCTTTAGAGTTTCATCTTGGTTGCGCAAACGCTTGGAGCCCGTGTCACAGCTGGGATTGGAACGACATGCATGGATACTGGAGCCACCACCTATGACACACAACCACAAAAACACGCAAGAGAAACGAGAAGGATCAATGCAAAGACCACAGCAAAACAGGTGAAACAAGTAGAACTCGCACTTGGTAAATGCCACAAGGGAGATTTGACAACATTGGTAGTACCACATGGGAGCATGGTACTAAAATTTTAGTGCTGCTCCTAGCCATGGTAGAACTGGCCAGGACGGCACAGTACCGTGTCTTGGAGCGGTAGTAAAATTTTAGTGCTGCGCCCCGCGCGGTAGTACCGCTCCTGTGGGGCGGTAGTACCGTATGAGCGGTAGTACCGCACCGGATATTTGGTAGTACCGCACGGTGCCAGATCCGGACCTCCAATAGATCTGAGCACAGCCGTGACAACGAAGCGGTACTATGGCTGATCAAATCCACCACGGGGCAACATACCGAGTACCATCTCTACGCGTTACTGCTCTCGTACATCCTACTCTTGCAAAGATTTGGCCTAAAATCTCAATAACAACATGCATCTCCCCAAAGACCTACAAACGAAAGAACGAACCAAAGATAGAGGGATTTGGGGAGAAACCTTCTTACATGGCAAGAGGAAGTGGTGGGCACCGATCCCACCGGACGGAATGCGAGGAGGGCGGCCGAAGACGGAGATCCAGCGAGGGTCTCCGGCGCCGTTCTTTGGCCGGAGAGAGAGAGACGTCATGGGGAAAAGAGTTGAATGGGTATGGGGGAGTTGGAAATCCCCCTGCCCGCTCTTAACCCCCACGCGCTCTTGACTTCACGGCAGTACCGCGTGTCATCGCGGTAGTACCGCCTGGGCGGAAGTACCGCACCGTGGGCGATAGTACTGCTCCCCCATGCGGCAGTAAAAAATCACTGTCGTGCTAGGTGCGGTAGTACCGTGCGCAGCTCCTACGGTAGTATCATGGAGAACCACGGTAGTACCGTGAACCCAAGAAAATGCATGTTTCAAAACAAAGAAGAAAGAGGCCCTTGCACTGCAACCTTCACACGAACGAACGCACCAAAGAGCTAACCCACGAGACCACACACTCATGCTCGGCACAAAGAAATAAAGGCAAGGCACAACATGGACTAAAAACGCAACACAGCCTCTCCAAAGAGATGGCGGTGGCCGGAGCCACCTATGTTTGAGTCAATTGGTATGTCACCATGAAGAATTATCCTTGGGACCATGACCAAAACTCGTCTTTGAAGCACAAGTACCATCAACAATGGCTAATGTGAAAGAGTTGATCAATTTATGCATAATGGGGGGAGGGAGAGTTCATTGAGAGAACAACACTCCCCCTATGTCCATGCCTACACCTAAACAAGATAACAAGTTGAGTATGGTGGAATGTGCAAGGGTTCAAGCAACATTGCTCGAATCATTCATATTTAGCTCATGCCTTAACTCACGAAATCTTGCTTCATCCAAAGGCTTCGTGAAGATATCTGCAAGGTTATCATGAGTGTTGACATAGTTGAGCTAGATCTCCCCTCGCCTAATATGATCCCGGATAAAGTGATACCAGATCTCAATATGCTTCATCTTGAAGTGTTGCACTTGGTTGAGAGAAATCTTGATGGCACCTGCATTGTCACACCAAAGAGGCACTTTGTCACAAATGACACAGTAATCCTTTAAAGTTTGCCTCATCCAAAGAATTTGTGCACAACAACTACCGGCAGCCACATACTCCGCTTCGGTGGACGAGAGAGACACACAACTTTGCTTCTTAGAAGACCAACTCACCAAAGACCAACCAAGAAATTGGCAGCCTCCGGAAGTGGAATTCCTATCCACTTTGTCTCCTGCCCAATCGGAGTCTGAATATCGCACAATGTTGAAGTTAGATCCTCTTGGATACCATAAGCCAAAGTTTGGGGTATGAGCCAAATATCGAAAGATTCGCTTGACCACCACATAGTGGCTTTCCTTAGGTGCGGCTTGAAACCGTGCACAAATTCCCACACTCAACATGATATCCGGTCTAGATGCACAAAGGTAAAGCAAGGAGCCAATCATGGATCGATATAAATTTTGATCCACTGCTTTACCATTGGGATCTATGTCAAGTTGGCATTTGACAGGCATTGGAGTGGAAGCCGGCTCGATATCACTCAGCTCGAATCTCTTGAGCATGTCTTGAGTGTATTTGTCTTGGTTGATGAAGGTTCCTTCTCTTCGTTGCTTGACTTCGAACCCGAGAAAGAACTCCAACTCTCCCATCATGGACATCTTGAACTTGGAGGTCATGAGTGCGGCAAATTCCTCATTGAAAGCTTTGTTAGGGGAACCAAAGATAATATCATCAACATATAGTTGGCACACAAACAACTCCCCTTTGCCCTTCTTAGTAAAAAGAGTGGGGTCGATTTTCCCAGTTTCAAAACCACAATCTTGCAACAACTCGGTAAGGTGGTCATACCACGCACATAGGGCATGCTTAAGGCCATAGAGTGCCTTATCGAGTTGGTACACATGATCGCGAAAATAGAGATCCTCGAACCCGGGGGTTTCTTGACATATACCAACTCATGAATAGCACAATTAAGAAAAGCTCTCTTCACATCCATTTGCTGTAACTTAAAGTTATGATGAGAAGCATAAGTAATCAACATACGAATGGATTCAAGCCGAGCAACGGGAGAAAAAGTTTCACCGTAGTCGATACCCTTGACTTGGGAGTAGCCTTGTGCTACCAAACGAGCCTTGTTGCGAATGATAATTCCATGAGAATCTTGCTTGTTCTTGAATATCCACTTGGTTCCAATGACATTATGGTTCCCCATTGGCCTTGGCACCAATCTCCACACCTGGTTGTGCTCGAAGTTGTTGAGTTCTTCATGCATGGCACTAAGCCAATCCGGATCCTCGAGCGCCTCATAGACCTTATGGGGTTCAACACAAGAGACAAACGCGTGATGTTCACAATAGTTTGCTAATTTTCTACGAGTTCTTACCCCCTTTCTTAAGCTTCCAAGAACATTTTCATGAGATAATCTTTGATGGATAGCTTGGATGCGATCTTGGTGGCACGACGCTCTAATTCCTCCTCCGGAGAGAGTTGAGGAGCGGTTACTTGATCATCTTGAGTGTCGTCTTGAGCTTGTTCTTGATCTTGAACTTGCTTGGATGAGAGAACTTGACATTGGGCATCACATGGGGATTCTATCTTGAGGATGATCTTGCCCTTGGTCATGTTCATGATGTTGAGGACCTTCACTTCGTTCTTCGGAAGCGTGTGGGCCTTGGGTTAGTAATGGCTCCACGTGAGTGGAACATTGTCCTTCTCCTTCGGCCACAAGGGGATCCTCAATGGGTAGGATAAAACCAACACCCATTCTTCTTATGGCTTGGGGAGGAATTTCATCACCTACATCACAAGTGCCACTTTGCTCCACTTGGGAGCCATTATTCTCATCAAACTCCACGTTACATGTCTCCTCAATAAGTCCCATGGACTTAATGAGGACATGGTAAGCATGAGAGTTTGTAGCATAACCAACAAATATGCCCTCATAAGCTCTAGCCTCATATTTATACAACCGAAGACCTTTCTTGAGAATGAAACACTTACACCCGAACACCTGGAAGTACTTGAGGTTGGGCTTGTTACCGGTGAGAATCTCATATGGAGTCTTGTTCAAGCCTTTGCGGAGATAGAGCCGATTGGATGCATGACACGCGGTGTTGATGGCTTTGGCACAAAAGTTGTATGGATACTTGAACTCCGCCATCATGGTCCTTGCCGCATCCATCAACGTCCGGTTCTTCCTCTCCGCTACACCATTTTGTTGAGGGGTATAAGGTTTAGAATATTGATGCCGGATCCCCTCATCACTAAGAAACTCATCCAAGGTTTAGTTCCTGAAATCGATGCCGTTGTCACTTGTTATTGTCAAGATCTTTGCATTGTGTTGACGTTGAGCTTCATTTGCAAAGTCAATGACGGATTGTTGGGTCTCACTCTTCCTCTTGAAGAAATATACCCATGTGTATCTTGAATAATCATCCACAATCACCAAGCAATACTTTCTACCCCCAAGACTATCAAAGGATGGAGGCCCAAAGAGATCCAAGTGAAGGAGCTCCAAAGGCCTCTTCGAGTAAATGATAGTCGTGGGAGGGTGAGCCTTTTCATGTAGCTTTCCTTTGATACAAGCACTGCAAGCACGATCTTTAGCAAAACTAACATTTGTTAGTCCACGGACATGGTCCTGCTTGAGAATACTTTGCAAAGATCTCATATTGACAAGGGCTAAACGGCGATGCCAACGCCATCCCACGTCAACTTTAGCCATTAGGCATGTCGCAGTCTTAGTGGCTCCGAAAAGTTAATCACATAGAGACCGTTCTCGACATGCCCAACAAATGCTACTTTATGAGTCTTGCTCCACTAGAGGGCCACGGTATCAATATCGAAGAAAGTGGCAAAGCCCATGAGTGCAATTTGGCAAACGGAAAGTAAATTGTATGCAAGGGACTCAACAAGCATGACCTTCTCGATCATGAGATCATGAGAAATGACAACCTTGCCAAGTCCCAATACCTTAGAGGACGAGGCATCACCCCACTCGACATTGGTGGGGATAGATGGAATCTTGTGTACGTCCACCACCAAGTCCTTGCTTCCGGTCATATGATTAGTGGCTCCACTATCGAGCAACCATGATCCACCACTAGAAGCAAACACCTACAGGAGATAAATGCTTGGATTTAGGTATCCATTTTGTAAGTAACAAGGGTCTTAGGAACCCAAATAGACCATTCAATGTACTCATAAGAAGGACCAACAAATTTGGCATAAACATGTCCATCACTAGCACGGCATAACACATAAGAAGGGTTAAAGTCACCGGCTTTGTTGGGAGGGGTAGCATTGCCCTTCTTGGCATTACTACCCTTCACATTGTTCTTCTTCTTCTCCTTAGAAGCACCCTCTCCCTCCTTCACAAAGGTATGCTTGAGAGGATGAGGTCGTTTGGCCTTGTAATTCTTCTTCTTGTTCTTGGACTTGGGCGCGTACCCAATCCCTTCCTTGGCCACAACTTCCTTTTGATTGCTCAAAAGGTCGTTGAGATTCTTCTAGCCTTGTATGAATGACACAAGGCCTTTCTCAAGTTGCTCCTTCAACTTTGCATTCTCCTCAACAAGATGCACATGCTCACAACATGGGTTAGTAGCATTTGCATTATCAATTAAGACCATATGAGGAAAAGTGGCTTTCTCCTTGGTTAGCTTTACTTGGAGTTGATCATGAGACTCTTGGAGGCTAGCATGATCACCCTTCAAAACCTTGTGAGCCTTGTCAAGTAAGTCAAACTCCTCTTTGAGCCTAGCAAGATCAACCCCAAGTTTGGCCTTCTCGGAGTTTAGCACACGAGACACAACAAGAGCATGATCAAGTTCTTTCCTTAGTTTGGCATGGTCATCGTTATACGACTCCTCAAGAGCCAAACGATGACCGCGCTCTTCCTCAAGAGCATTAGAGAGATCCGAAATCTCATCGGCATAGTCACGACTATGGCCCTCCATCTTAGAGATGGTATCTTCGTGAGCCTTGATCATGTCATTGGGTTCACCAAGTTGTTCCAAGAGAGTAACGAAGTGCTTCTTGGATTTACCCTTGAGATTACTCATAAAGGACTCAAATTCATTTTCCTCCTCATTATGCCCCTCATGTTCATGAATGAAATCCGTCAAGGAAGGATTAGTAATGATGGTAGTTCTGATGTTGGGGGTTACCTTGTTGGTGGCTTTGGCCATGAGGCACTTAGCGGTGATGTTCTCATTGGGTGAGTCGAAGAGAGACACCCGTGGTGTTGTTGCAAAGGCAACCGACTCACCGTCTTCATCATCATTATCCTCATTGTACTCTTCTTGTGCCACCATCACCTTGGGAGGGGTCTTCTTGGTGAAGTTGCTCTTGTTGGGGAAAGGCAGGGCTTTGTCTTTTTGGATGAGCTTGCCACCATTGTCTTCCCTCTTCTCATATGGGCATTCCACAACAAAGTGACTCACATTGCCACAATTGTAGCATGTCCTCACACGAGGCTTGCGCTTTGCTCCACTTGAGTTGTTCTGGTTGAAGTTGGACCTCGTGTTCTTCTTGTTCCAAAATTGGCTTGAAGCGAGAGCCATGTGCTGATGATAAGCATAATTCGTATATTCGGGATTGCTCTCCTCTTCGTCCTCTTCTTCCACACTAACCTTGGCCTTCAGGGCAAGGTTGGGCTTCTTTGCTCTTTGAGAGCGTAACACCGCATTGTCGGTGGTCTTGTCCAAGATACTCATAGCCACAAACTCATCGAACACCTCACTTGAGGACAAGGTGTGGAAGTCCGACCGTTGATGAATGACGGAGGACATGGCTTTGTGGTACGACATCATGGCCTTGAGGAATTTGCGCTTGATCCAATTGTCATCTGTATCCTTGGTCCCATGATCTTGAACTGAGACCGCGAGAGTAGTTAATCTCTGATAAAGCTCATGAGGTTCTTCATCTTCTTTCATTGCGAACTCATCGGCTTCATCTTGTACCACTTCATAGTTGTAGTGTCGGGGGTTGGGTGCAACATATGCCAATGGGTGGCTTATCATGGTGGGAGCGAGTAGAACATCGCCAGTGCCTGGAAGCGGGATGAGGCGTAGACACGAACATGGGCGCACTTTACCCAGGTTGGGGGCTCTCCTAGGAAATGACACCCCTAATCCTACTCTGTGGGGTCTCCGCATGATCACTAAGGCACTAGTGAGCACAATGGTGCTCCTCGAGCTATATGCTAGAGGTAGGAGAAGGCAAGGCTTGCTCTCCTCTCCCCCTAGGTGTGAGTCTAATTCTAACAGGTTCCAACCATTTGCATGGGTGCCCTGGGGGGTTTATATAGGCCTACCTCCAAGGGGTACAATGGTAATCTGGCCGGGTGTAGGACCCGATTGTCAGTCTCTCTGGGTGCCGGCTTCTCCGCTGGCTGCTGGGGCCCGCCGCCTGGTGGGCCCCGCTGAGTGGTCTGGTACGAAGCAGACAGGCCGCTCCCACCGCTTACGGGTCTTACCGGCTCCTGATTACTGTAGCCGTGATGCTAATGACGCTTGCTTGGTCAGGGGAGCGTGGCTACAGTCCCATCGCCTGGCGGGAGATCACTATAGCCACTCCGAGTCTTATCTAGTTAATAGTGCACAGGCACCAAGGAAGGAATGGGCTGCCTGCTAGAAGCCGGCCTCCCCCTGGTCCGACTGGTGAGACTCCCGCCGTCTTCTGGGCTCTCGCTGACCGGTAGGGCCCGCCGTCTTTGGGCCGAACCGACAGGTGGTCGTGGGAACATGGCTTTGCCTGACAGGAGTGACGTCAGGGGTGGAGTGGCAATGGTGCCGCGTCGGGCGAAGATCTCCGCCTGTACGGAGCACTGTGGCCACGGACGGCCCTTGGTACGGGGGTGATGGGCTACACTGTAGCCTCACCCTCTCTTGTCTTCTTAATGGGGGTGCAGACTTTGAGGGAACCATGGGCCGACTGCTGGGAGCCGGCCTCTCTGGAGGCCGCCTGCCAGGAGTCGGCCCGTCTTGGAGCCGCCTTCCTGAGCATGGCCGTCTTCTGGCAGTCGGCCGTTCAGCCAGCTGGCCACCAGAAGGCGGCGCTTCATCTTGACGTCTTGAGGGGCACAGCTGGCCCGATGTCTTGAAAGGTTCTGGGACTTGGGTTAGGCTACCCGTGGCCCATTACTCCGACAGTAGTCCCCAAACTGGTGAGGTCTCGCGGCTAAAGAGCCGAGGGGCCTCAACAGTTTCCTCCTCCGGGTGCTCTGGAAGGAAGCTTCATCCGTCTCCTGGCAAACCGGCTGGCAGAAGTCGGTCGCGTCCAGTCGGATTTGTCTGAAACTTCGAACACCACGGCGGGAACTGAGTGGCGTGCTAGCTAAGCTTCTTGGCCAGCCTACAAGCCCATGCATGTGATGGGACGCGACTGCAGGCTGGGCCCGCCGCCACCGAGCCTCGGTATGCGAGCGGATCTGTTGCGGCCGAGGCGGGCGGTTGAGTTTCCCCCTGGAGTTAGTGCGCGCAGTAACTCGCACGATAAAGGTGGGAACGTGGGGTCGTGGGCACAGTTAATCCCACGACCGCCCCCTCGGCTTCATAGCCCGTAGGCTATAAGTAGGGGAGGAGAGGGAGCGGTGGAGCACGTGCGCCCTCTCACCCCGCTCTTGCCTCCTTCTTCTTCCTCTTGCCGCAGCGCCCCCGAGCCACGCCGGAGCGCTGCCGCTATTCGTCTCCGTCGAGTTCGTCCGCCCCGAGCCCTCTTTGCCCCGGTCCATTTCTCAGCTCCCCTGCCACGCCCTTTTCTTCGTCGAGCTCTCCATGGCGCGCGAGCGAGGAGGAGACTAGGATGGGTCGAACATCAATGAAGACCATATCACTTTCCTCCGCGAGACGCGGCGTCTCCCCTGCTCGGGTTGCATGAAGGCGCATGTGCCACCGGAGGGAGAGATCTCACCAGTGCCGGGGGAGGGCGAGCGGGTCGTCTTTCGCTCGCACTTCATCCGCGGCTTCCGCCTGCTGGCGAGCGTCTTTCTCCGCTCGTTTCTCGAGTTTTATCACCTCCAGCCTCATCACATCACGCCCAACACTGTGATGCTCCTGGCCGCCTTCGTCGCGATGTGCAAGGGCTATCTTGGCATCCTCCCCACCATCGAGCTGTGGGGAGCATTCTTCTACGCCAATCTGGGCACCTCCGTCAGGGAGGTGGCTGCCCAGTGTGGTGCCTTCGACGCGGTTCGCCGGACGTCGCCCAAGAATGCCTTCCCCACCATCAAGCTGCCACAATCGGTCAAGATGTGGCAGCAATCTTACTTCTATGTGGAGAACAAGGACCCGACCGTCGACTTCATCAACCTACCGGCTTATGAAGCCGGCCCGACGACTGAGCCTCGGGCCAGCTGGGGCTACAAGCCGAAGCTGGTACCAACAGACGGTGCTGCCGCCATCCAACGACTCCGGGAGATGACCAACACCGAAGGCCTCAAGGCGTCCGACTTGTTGGTTGCCTTCATCGTGCACCGGGTTCTCCTGCTCCAAGGGCGGCCTCGGCTGATCAGACGGATGAGCGGGCATCGCGACCCGTGCCGGCTGAGTACCAAGGAGATGCCGGCTGCCAAGGTTGCAAACTTGGTAAACGAGATCTCTGGCCTCAAGCTGGAGGGATCTTGGCGCTTTGGCAAGCGGCCATATTCCTGCGCCGACCCGCCGCCTGCGGTAAGATTTCCAATTCTTTCTTTTTGATACTCGTCTTGGCCTTGATCTTGCTCTTGACCAGCCGACCTCTCACCGTTTGAAACAGATCTACATGTCGGAAGCAACGGTCTCCATCGTAGGGGCGTGATGACCCACAATTATAGGGGATCTATCGTAGTCCTTTCCATAAGTAAGAGTGTCGAACCCAACGAGGAGCAGAAGGAAATGATAAGCGGTTTTCAGCAAGGTATTCTCTGCAAGCACTGAAATAATAGGTAACAAATAGTTTTGTGATAGGATAATTTGTAACGAGTAACAAATAACAAAAGTAAATAAAGTGCGGCAAGGTGGCCCAATCCTTTTCGTAGCAAAGGACAAGCCTGGACAAACTCTTATATGATGTAAAGCGCTGCCGAGGACACATGGTAATATCGTCAAGCTAGGTTTCATCACGATCATATGATTCACACTCGGTACTTTGATAATTTGGTATGTGGTTGGACCGGTGCTTGGGTACTGCCCTTACTTGGACAAGAATCCCACTTATGATTAACCTCTATTGCAAGCATGCGTAACTACAACAAAAGTATTAAGGTAAACCTAACCATAGCATGAAACATATAGATCCAAATCAGCCCCTTACAAAGCAACGGATAAACTAGGGTTTAAGCTTCTGTCACTCTAGCAACCCATCATCTACTTATTACTTCCCAATGCCTTCCTGTAGGCCCAAATAATGGTGAAGTGTTATGTAGTCGATGTTCACATAACACCACTAGAGGAGAGGCAACAGACATCTCATCAAAATATCGAACGAATACCAAATTCACATGACTACAAATAGCAAGACTTCTCCCATGTCCTCAGGAACAAACGTAACTACTCACAAAGCATATTCATGTTCATAATCAGAGGGGTATTAGTGTGCATATAGGATCTGAACATATGATCTTCCACCAATTAAACCAACTAGCATCAACTACAAGGAGTAATTAACACTACTAGCAACCCACAGGTACCAATCCCAGACTTGGAGACAAGAATTGGATACAAGAGATGAACTAGGGTTTTGAGAGGAGATGGTGCTGGTGAAGATGTTGATGGAGAGTACCCTCTCCCGATGAGAGGAGCGTTGGTGATGACGATGATGATGATTTCCCCATCCCAGAGGTAAGTTTCCCCGGCAGAACAGCTCCGCCAGAGCCCTAGATTGGTTCCGCCAATGTTCCGCCTTGTGGCGGCGGAGTCTCGTCCGGAAAGATGGCTTATGATTTTTTCCTCATCGAAAGACTCCATGTAGCAGAAGAAGGGGGCCCACGAGGTAGGGGGCCGCGCCCAGGGGGGTAGGGCGCGCCCCCCGCCCTCGTGGGCAGGGTGTGGCCCCCCAGGTGTAATTCTTGCACTTAGTATTTTTTATATATTCTAAAATTGACTTCCGTGAAGTTTCATGACTTTTGGAGCTGTGCAGAGTAGGTCTCCAATATTTGCTCCTTTTCCAGCCCAGAATCCCAGCTGCCAGCATTCTCCCTCTTTGTGTAAACCTTGTAAAATAAGAGAGAATAAGCATGAGTATTGTGACATAATGTGTAACATCCCATAATGCAATAAATATCGATATAAAAGCATGATGCAAAATGGACGTATCAACTCCCCCAACCTTAGACCTCGCTTGTCCTCAAGCGAAAGCCAAAATCAAAAAATATGTCCACATGTTTAGAGATAGAGGTTTCGATAAAAATAAAATACGGACATAAGGGCATCATGATCATTCTTAGAGCAGCAACTTATATAATTATTGTCATATGATCTCTTATGCTAGAGTAATAATTCAATCACAATTTCAAGTTTGAATCATAAACTTCATTGAAAACTAACAAACTATAATCTCAGTCATTGGAGCAATTGCAATTTATCATAACATAGGAAAGAGTCAATATAAGAGCTTTTCAGCAAGTCCACATACTCAACTATCATATAGTCTTTCACAATTGCTAACACTCACGCGATACTTATGGGTATGGAGTTTTAATCGGACACAGAGAAAGATAGGGGCTTGTAGTTGTGCCTCCCAATGTTTTAGCTCAAGGGTAATGTCAACAATAATAGTTCATGAAGACTCACATCCAATTAGCCATATATACCAGGATCTTTCCAACATGTTGTGCTTGCCAAAAGATAAAATGTAAAAAGGAAGGGTGAAGATCACCATGACTCTTATGCAAGGTAGGAGATAAAAGTGAAAGATAGGCCCTTCGCGGAGGGAAGCAGAGGTTGTCATGTGCTTTTATAGTTGGATGCACAAAATCTTAATGCGAAAGAACGTCACTTTATATTGCCACTTGTGATATGGACCTTTATTATGCAGTCTGTCGCTTTTATTTCTTCCATATCACACGATCGTATAAAGCTTATTTTCTCCCACACTAATAAGTCATACATATTTAGAGAGCAATTTTTATTGCTTTGCACCGATGACAACTTACTTGAAGGATCTTATTCAATCCATAGGTAGATATGGTGGACTCTCATGGCATAACTGGTTTAAGGGTGTTTAGAAGCACAAGTAGTATCTCCACTTGGTGCAAAGGATTTGGCTAGCATGAGGGGGAAAGGCAAGCTCAATAATGTTGGATGATCCAAGACAATATAATTTAACTCAGATGTAAGAAAACATAACCCATTACGTTGTCTTCCTTGTCCAACGTCAACTCTTTAGCATGTCATATTTTAATGAGTGCTCACAATCATAAAAGATTTCCAAGATAGTATATTTATATGTGAAGACCTCTCTTTCTTTATTACTTCATATTAATTGCAACGATGACCAAAACTATGTTTATCAACTCTCAACAACTTTTATTCATCATGCTCTTTCTATGTGAGCTCATTACTCTCCATAAGACCCATATGATCTCTTTTATTTTCTTTTTATTTCTTCTCTTTTCTTTTATTCCCTCAAGATCATAGCAAGATAATCAAGCCCTGGACTCAAAACTAATCTTTATTATATATAGCTCACGAACTCGATTACATAGAAGGATCATAAAGCAAAACTCACAACTAGATAATACTAAGAACTTTTATTCTACTAGATCAAAATATTATCAAAAGGATCGAACTAAGAAAAGCGGTAAAGATAAAAGTGACGGTGATACGATACCGGGGCACTCCCCCAAGCTTGGCAGTTGCCAAGGGGTGTGCCCATACCAGATGCTCAATTCTTCTTTGTTGGTGGAGAGGGTGGAGTTTTTGATGGTGTAGTATTCTTCCTTAATTTGCGCTTGAGGACAGAATTTTGATCCCTCAGGTCATCAATCTCCTGCTCTAGGCTTAATATCCTTTTGCATAATTCCTGCTTGTTTTCCTGCAAGAGGCGAAAAGGGATAAACTTGATCTTAAGTTTCTTTGCTCTATCAGGGAGGCTTGACTTTTTGAACTCCACATGCATGTCCCCAGGTTGAGGTAATGGGACTTCATCTTCATCTGAGCTCGTCTCTTCCTTTCCCTTGGGCTCATAGTCCTCTTCTTCTTCCGTGGTCCAACCACGATGCTCCACATCCCCATAGACTTTGGGATCTGCAAGGTAATCAGCCACATAGCTCTCTCCTTTCGAATCCTGGGACGACATGTTGCTCAAATCTGCAGCAGGACAACTCGAAACAAAGACAGGAGATATCTGCGTGATAAGGGAGTCAAAACCTCCGGGAGATTATATAATGAATTTTTACCAACCCAAATATGTGTTATGTAAGAAAACGGAGTCCGGAAAGCACACAGGTGCCCACGAGGTAGGGGGGCGCACCTAGGGGGTAGGGCGCGCCCTCCACCCTCGTGGAGGCCTCGTGTCCTTCTCGGACTGCTTCTTATTTTTCTATTTTTCTAAATATTCCAAAACGGATGAAAATTGCCATTAGAACTGTTTTGGAGTCGGTTTACTTACCGTACCACATACCTATTCCTTTTCGGAGTCCGAAACATTCCCGAAAGTGTCCCTTATGTATTCCTCCGGGGTTACGGTTTCAATAACATTGGTTTCAACATTTATAGGATTACCTGAGATATAATGTTTAATTCTTTGACCGTTCACCACCTTCGGATTTGTGCCTTCGAAGTTGTTCATTTTTATGGCACCGGAATGATAGACCTCCTCGATAACGTAAGGACCTTCCCATTTAGAGAGAAGTTTTCCTGCAAAAAATCTTAAACGAGAGTTGTATAATAATACATAATCACCTACATTAAACTGACGTTTTTGTATTTTTTTTGTCATGCCATCTTTTAACTTTTTCTTTAAATAATTTGGCATTCTCATAGGCTTGGGTTCTCCATTCATCAAGTCAGCTAATATCAAATAACCTCTTCTCTCCGGCATGTTTGAAATCATAATTGACCTCTTTAATAGCCCAATAAGCCTTATGTTCTAGTTTGAGAGGTAAGTGACATGCTTTTCCATAAACCATTTTATACGGAGACATACCGATAGGATTTTTATATGCAGTTCTATAGGCCCATAATGCATCATCAAGTTTCTTGGACCAATTCTTTCTAGTTCTATTAACAGTCTTTTGCAAAATTAATTTGAGTTCTCTATTACTCAATTCTACTTGACCACTAGACTGAGGGTGATAAGGATATGCAATTCTATGATTAACATCATACTTAGCAAGCATTTTATGGAAAGCACCATGAATAAAATGTGAACCACCATCAGTCATTAAATATCTAGGGACTCCAAACCTTGGAAAAATAACTTCTTTAAGCATCTTAATAGAGGTGTTATGATCAGCACTACTAGTTGGAATAGCTTCTACCCACTTAGTAACGTAATCAATAGCAACTAAAATATGTGTATATCCATTGGAGGCAGGAAAAGTTCCCATATAATCAAAGCCCAAAACATCAAATTGTTCAATAACAAGTGAATAATTCATAGGCATTTCTTGACGTCTACTAATATTACCAATTCTTCGACATTCATCACAACACAAGACAAACTTACGGGCATCCTTGAAGAGAGTAGGCCAATAAAAACCGGATTGCAATACCTTATGTGCAGTTCTATCTCCAGCGTGGTGTCCTCCATAAGTTTCAGAGTGACACTTGCGTAGGATATGTTCCTGTTCATGCTCAGGTACACAACATCTAATAACACCATCTACTCCTTCTTTATAAAGATGTGGGTCATCCCAAAAGTAATGTCTCAAATCATAGAAGAACTTTTTCTTTTGCTGGTATGTGAAACTAGGTGGTATAAATTTAGCAACAATGTAATTAGCATAATCAGCATACCATGGAGTAGTATGAGAAGCATTTATGACATTTAATTGTTCATCGGGAAAGCTATCATCAATAGGTAGCGGGTCATCAAGCACATTTTCTAACCTAGAAAAGTTGTCTGCAACGGGGTTCTCAGCTCCCTTTCTATCAATAATATGCAAATCAAATTCTTGTAGCAAGAGAAACCATCTAACAAGTCTAGGTTTAGCATCTTGCTTTTCCATAAGATATTTAATAGCAGCATGATCCGTGTGAATAGTTACTTTAGCATCAACAATATAAGGTCTGAACTTATCACAAGCAAATACAACCGCTAAGAATTCTTTTTCAGTAGTAGCATAATTTCTCTGAGCGTTGTCTAGAGTTTTACTAGCATATTGAATAACATTTAATTTATATCAACTCTTTGCCCTAGAACAACACCTACAGGATAATCACTAGCATCACACATAATTTCAAAGGGTAAATTCCAGTTAGGTGGCTGAACAATCGATGTAGAGATCAATGCTTTCTTAAGTATTTCAAATGCTTCTACGCAATCATCATAATAAACAAATGGTGTATCTTTTTGCAATAAATTAGTCAGAGGCCAAGAAATTTTTGAGAAGTCCTTAGTTAACCTCCTATAAAAACCGGCATGACCGAGGAAACTTCTTATACCTTTGATGTCCTTGGGCACGACATCTTTTCAATAGCATCAACCTTGGCTTTATCAACTTCAATACCTCTTTCAGAAAATTTATGCCCCAAGACAATACCTTCATTAACCATAAAGTGGCACTTTTCCCAATTCAAGACAAGATTAGTTTCTTCACATCTCTGCAAAACTCGATAAAGATTGCTTAAGCAATCATCACAAGAGGATCCATAGATGGAAAATTCGTCCATGAAAACCTCACAAATCTTTTCACAAAAGTTAGAGAGTATAGCCATCATGCATCTTTGAAAGGTAGTAGGTGCATTACATAAACCAAAAGGCATACGTCTATAAGCAAAAGTACCAAAAGGGCAAGTAAAAGTAGTCTTTGATTAATCATTGGCTGACACAGGTATTTGAGAGAAACCAGAATAACCATCCAGAAAGCAAAAATGTGTAATTTTGGATAATATTTCTAGCATTTGATCGATAAAAGGTAAGGGGTAATGATCTTTTTTAGTAGCTTTATTTAATTTGCAGAAATCAATTACCATCCTATAACCTGTAATAATTCTTTGCGGGATCAACTCGTCTTTATCATTAGGAACGACAGTAATACCTCCCTTCTTAGGGACACAATGGACATGACTTACCCACTGACTATCAGCAATGGAATAAATTATACCTGCCTCAAGAAGCTTTAGTATTTCCTTCCTTACTACTTCCTTCATCTTAGGATTCAGCCGTTGTTGATGATCATGAACTGGTTTGGCATCTTCCTCCAAATTTATTTTGTGTTGACACAAACTGGGACTAATGCCCTTAAGATCATCAAGAGTATATCCAATAGCACCACGGTGCTTCTTCAAAGTTTTCAATAATCTTTCTTCTTCATGCTCTGAAAATTTAGCACTAATAATAACATGATATATCTTTTTCTCATCAAGATAAGCATATTTAAGAGTATCAGGTAAAGGTTTAAGCTCAAACACGGGATCACCCTTGGGTGGAGGAGGATCCCCTAGGATTTCAACAGGCAAATTGTGTTTCAGGATGGGTTCCTGTTTAAAGAATACTTCATTTATTTCCCTTCTTTTATTCATAAACATATCATTTTCATGGTCCAGCAAATATTGTTCTAAAGGATCGCTAGGAGGTACGGCAATAGAAGCA
Organism: Triticum urartu; assembly: GCF_056163025.1. Taxonomy (NCBI): domain Eukaryota; kingdom Viridiplantae; phylum Streptophyta; class Magnoliopsida; order Poales; family Poaceae; genus Triticum; species Triticum urartu. The sequence goes on from NC_141874.1 coordinate 324,365,691, forward strand.
AGACCAATAATTTCATCTTTACTAGGCAATTCCTCTTCACGGTGTTGTCTATTAAATTTAGAGGAATTAAATTCATGATACATATCACCTAAACCAATAGTAACAACATCATTTTTGCAATCTATCTTAGCATTAACTGTGTTCAAGAAGGGTCTACCAAATATAATGGGACAAAAGCTATCTTGTGGGAACCAAGAACAAGAAAATCAGCAAGATATTTAGTTTTCCCACACAAGACTTCAACATCTCTAACAATTCCCATTGGTGAAATAGTATCTCTATTGGCAAGTTTAATTGTGACATCAATATCTTCTATCTCAGCAGGTGCAATATCATGCATAATTTCTTTGTATAAGTCTTAAGGTATTGCACTAGCACTAGCACCCATATCACATAAGTCTTAAGGTCTGTTTTTATCTTTAGCACAAGGTTTAGCAATTCTAGCAGTCTCATCAAGGAAATGGATAACATGCCCATCAATATTATTAGACAAGAGATCTTTAACAATAGCAATATTAGGTTCAACTTTAATTTGCTCAGGAGGTGTATAAGTTCTAATATTGCTTTTACGAACCAGAGTTGAAGCTTTAGCATGATCCTGTATCCTAACAGGGAAAGGTGGTTTCTCAATATAAGAGGTTGGAACAATAGGATCATTATAAGTGACAGTCTTTTCTTCAACTTTAATAGGTGCAGCTACTTTTACTTCTATGGGAGGATGATATTTAAACTTCTCCCTAGGGAGATCAACATGAGTAGCAAAAGATTCATAGAAAGAAGCTACTATCTCAGAGTCAAGTCCATATTTAGTGCTAAATTTACAGAAAACATCGGTATCCATAAAAGATTTAACAGAATCAAACTTAGGTGTCATACCTGACTACTTACCCTTGTCGAGGTCCCAATCTTCAGAGTTGCGTTTAATTCTTTCCAATAAATCCCATTTGAATTCATTAGTCTTTGTCATAAAAGAGCCAACATAAGAAGTATCGAGCATGGTGCGATTGTTATTAGAAAGCCGAGCACATAAATTTTAAATAATCATTTCTCTCGAGAGCTCATGATTGGGGCATGAAGATAACATTGATTTAAGCCTCCCCGAAGCTTGAGCAATGCTTTCTCCTTCGTGAGGCCAAAAATTATATATATAATTGCGATCACGATGAACAAGATGCATAGGATAAAACTTCTGATGAAATTCCAATTTCAATCGTTTGTAGTTCCATATCATCACATAGCCTATACCATGTCGATGCATCTCCCTTCAAAGATAAAGGGAAGACCTTCTTCTTAATAACATCTCTGGGCACACCTGCAACCTTAAATAATCCACAAACTTCATCCACATATATTAGGTGCTCATCAGGATGCTTTGTTCCATCTCCTGCAAAAGGATTAGCTAGTAGTTTTTCTAACATACCCGAAGGAATTTTGAAGCAGACATTTTCATTCTCAGTAGGTTCAGTAGGTTTAGGAGCAACTCTTTGCTCTACTGGTCGGGGTGAAGATACCCCGAACAAGCCCCTCAGATGATTACTTTCCATAGTAATAGGACTGAACGGCGGACTCAAAGGGGAACTCCTTGCCGAAGTCCATATCTAGCAGGCTCACCCCTCGGATAGCCATTGGAGTCTCTTCGAGTGAACGAGTGTGTAGGCGGCGGCAACAGTTCGTTTTTCAGCTCTTGGGGAACTGGATTCAACAGTAAGCTGAGTGTGTACAGGCGACAACAGTTACTACCCCTCCCTCGTCTGCTGCACGCCCGGCAGAAGATGCACCCTCAGCCACACGTCGGTTCACAAGCGGGTCTGTATTGGTACTGTAATAACAGGAGTTAGTGGTCACTTTACTTAAATTTAATTAGCTTTAATAGAAATTTATACTTAAACAAAGAAATGCATTAGCTCATTCTATCAGTGCCACGGGATCAACATGCACAACAATTAGAATTATTATTCTCAGGACGCACACGATCTGCACATTTGTCGCACTTACACAAAGATAATACTACCAAGTTTGAACTGTTTGTTATGGTTGTTGTCCTCTGCATCATCATGCCGTGTTTCCCAGCTTGCAAAATTCAGAACCAACAAATAAGATCCAAATAATAAGTACAACAAAGATGCCTACACATCTCATTAATTCCCAGCTTGCAAGATTCAGAACCAACAAATAAGATCCAAATAATAAGTACAACAAATATGCCTACACATCTCATTGATTCCCAGCTTGCAAGATTCAGAACCAACAAATAAGATTCAAATAATAAGTACAACAAAGATGCCTACACATCTCACTGATTCCCAGCTTGCAAGATTCAGAACCAACCCATTAGAGCCTTTTGATAAAATGAATATCGGGATTAAATCCATCTTTGCTAGCCATGTCATACAATCGAAGAACTTGGCGAATGCTCTTGACCGTCACAACATCTGTAGTTGAGTATTCCTGTTTGCACAACATGTTTGCATAGCACAAACAAGGAGACAGGAGAGCATGATTTCGCTTTAATAGCGGCCTCCTTGAACTCAACCTCCAGCTCTACTTGGATGAGGTCTTCCTGGAGTTCCATGATTCAATTCATGCACCTTTTTCTGCAGTTCACCTGAAATGAAGCAAAGATTGCATCATTCAGCTAGCAAGAAGTACTTGCTCTTGTGAGATGGTAGGTTCTTCTTTAGTAGTTGCACTAAAATTGAGGAACATTAAGGTTGGCTGTTCGGCTCATGTAAGGTGCAACTATAATTTTCTTATCCTTTTATGCAGTTCCACCAAAATAAAGTGCCATTGTGGTGACAGTGACGGCTCCATCGTGCAAAGGCTAATAAAATGTAGCACGAGATTACCAGCAGAACTTGACAGAGATTTTGGAAACTCCAATCACCATTTTGTGCAGTTCCACCAAAATTGAGAGATGTTGCCCACATGACATTTTAGTTGAACTCTACAAGACACTCATTCCAAAAAAAGTGTTTTGTGTAGTTCAGCAAAAGGTCACAATAGCAACAAGGTGAAATGGATATCCCTATCTGCACAAAAAGATAGAATGTAAACAGTTGCTGGTGAATAAGAATATACGAAACATATACAAAATGAAAAGAAGCATTTTAATTATGTTCATGGAAATCACGCAAGGACAGTAGAAATTTTAAAACGTCAGCAATGCTTCATGTTACCAGAAGCATTATGATCAACAATGAGATTCCTCAAATATGGGATTACTTTAATGGTGGCATTGCTTGTTTACCAAACACAATAAATCAACAACAGCTAAAGAGTTGGTTTAAGGGCATGGGACCATGGGGACACTAGGACACTCAGCAGCGTAAAGGAGCAACTTATCATATTGGGGAAAACAACAGGAGTGCCATTTGTAACACAGTTTAATTGCATCTTATCACTGGAGGAATTAGATTAACAATAACATTGGTTGGACATGTCCCTAAGGTAACAGGGTGATCGCTTCATTTTACTTGCGCCCTTACATTAACAACAACAAAAGGTTGGTATATGGACATGCGACAGTGGATGCATCAGCACAATGTACCTACAAGGAGGCATAAAGTGGTGATGCCGAATTTGTTCATGCTATGTGAGGGCAGCAAATCTAATCTTGGAGACCTTGTACTATGTGAGGGCAGCAAATCTAATCTTGGGGACCTTTTACTATGTGAGGGCAGCAAATCGAATCTTGGAGACCTTTTACTATGTGAGGGCAGCAAATCTAATCCCGGAGACCTTTTACTATGTGAGGGCAGCAAATCTAATCCTGAGACCTTTTACTATGTAAGGGCAGCAAATCTAATCATGAGACCTTTTACTATGTGAGGGAAGCAAATCTAATCCTGGAGACCTTTTACTATGTGAGGGCAGCAAATCTAATCCTGGACATACTCTGTTGACTTGTCCACCAGCCGCCACTTTCTATCCTTTTTTCAACCAATAATAGATCTGTTCCTTATCCACTTTGTACTACGTTTTCCCATTATTTCCCTTTTCAACCAAGAGACCGGTTCGGTATCCGGTCTGTACTACTTTCACCATATTATTTCCTCTTTGAATCAAGTCCTATATTCATGCTACAACTTTCCCCCTTTCTCCGTTGTTTGAACAAAGCCCTAGATTCGAATGCATGAAGTAGCTTTACCTCTAATAATACTAAAAATATAGGTGGCTTTGGAAGAGCTGATGGGAGTAGAAAAAGATGCACATGCAGACACATGGGGAGTTGGGGCAGTAGAGCAAGGCCGCTTTCGAAGAACTTATACCTGAGGGTCGCCGGGATGTCGGCGGCGGCAAGTCGGATCTGCGGACAATACGGCAGGGAGGAAGAAGGGTCGGAGGACCTCCCAAGCCGGCGCTGTGTCGGAGAGAACGACACGGGCAGAGGATCGGGCCCCTCTGGCAGCTGTGGGTTTCCTCCCTCGATGACAATGATCACGTGAATGATGCCTGCGGTCGCCAGCACCGTTTGGGAACGTTGCGTGGTGCGGGGCCGGCGCCTTGGATGATTTGGCACAGCCGACTGCCGCTCGCGTCGATCGCCTCCATTGGTGCTTGTGGCTTCTGGTCACATGGTCTTGGAGTGGAGTGGGCAGTGTTGAGCAGAGACTAAGGAGTAGATGGATTGGAGCAGTGGGGCTATACTAGCAAGTAGTTGTACGTATGTAATGCCCCAGATGTAACTTTCCCTATTTGTACTCCAACTCTTGCCGTTTCCGGCGTTAAGTTATATTTATTTCTCGGGTTCAGGTCTTTGTCTCCGTGTGTTGTTTTCGTTTTCATGCATCTCATATCATGTCATCATGTGCATTGCATTTGCATACATGTTCATCTCATGCATTCGAGCATTTTCCCCGTTGTTCGTTTTGCATTCCGGCGCTTCGTTCTCCTCCGGTGGCCATTTCTAGCTTTCTTTCATGTGTGGGGATTAAACATTTCCGTATTGGACCGAGACTTGCCAAGCGGCCTTGGTTTACTACCGGTAGACCGCCTGTCAAGTTTTGTATCATTTGGACTTCGTTTGATACTCCAACGGTTAACCGAGGGACCGAAAAGGCCTCGTGTGTGTTGCAGCCCAACACCCCTCAAATTTGGCCCAAAACCCACCAAACTCTGCTCCATGTCCTAGAGCGTTCGATCACGATCGCGTGGCCGAAAACCGCACCTCATTTGGACTCTCCTAGCTCTACTTATGCCTATATATACCCCCTCCATTTTCGGATCTCGTCTTCCCCCTCGAAACCCTAGTTCTAAAAAAAAAGAAGATCCTCGCACCGACGGACACGTCCGCCCCCGGCCGGACGCGTCCGCCCGCCGCCGCTATCCAGTCAGCCGCCGCCACGTGTCCCTGGGGGACCGCATCGCCGCCGCCACCGACGCGGGCCCGCAGGCCCAGCGCCGGCCCCTTCCTCCTCCACCCGGGCCCGCGGCCATCTCCCCGCGCCGCCTTCGTCTTCCCCGCGACCGGCCGCCGCCCGTCGCCGACCACCGCACCACCGTGCCCCAACGCCGGAGCCCGCCGCCCGACCACCTAATCCGGCAGCCGCAGACGCCAGCGCCCCGCGCCACCTTCCCTCGGGGCCCGGTCGCCCCTCGCCGCCCCGCGCCGCCCCGGGCCGGCACCACCTCGCCGCCACCGGACCCGGCCGCCTCGGCCACCACCTCGCCGGAGCCGGTTCGAGCTCGCCGGAGCACCTCGGTTCGCGCGCCCGATGAACAGTGCCCGTTCCAGATCTGAGATCGAAAATTCCTAGGGTTCACTTTTTCCCTCTCCCCCGTAAGTTTTTATGCCTACTTTGACCGCCCGTAACTTTGCATCCGTAGCTCCTATTTGGGCATTTAATATATCAAAATGTTCACCTCGATGAGTACATCATTTCATTCCATTGCATCATTTTCATTTGAGTTCATCTTGATGCCCAAAATGCTATTAGAAGGAGGCTTCGTGAGTTAATTGTCAGATCTGCTAGTTCATCTTAGACTTTTGTCATTTTTGCCATGATTATTGTGTGCATGCTATGCCTGTGAGTCCTTCATATGTTTTGTTAAGGATTTTGTCTTCTTTCCAGAGGTGCAACCGATGCATTTTTAGGATGTGTGTGGTGACTTGTGCAAGCTTGCAAAGTGAGGCACCCGGGAAATCTGTTTTCAGGGACTTAGTTGTTTTCTCTGTCTGGGATATTTTAGTTCATGATGCCATATGTTCAGCTTGTTTCCTAATGATCCGTGCCTCTTTTGAAGATGATCAGTAAGGGACTTTTGTTATCATGTTATTCTCTATCCATCAATGTCTTTGTTCGCAATTATGGAGCGCCATAGCTTGAGTCAATCGAGCTCTACTTTTGCTTCGTGGTGAATCTGGGCAGATCGTCAACTCGTTTGCGATTTTACCGGCGTTGTTGTAGTTGATCCGTGCATGCTATGCCATTGTTCTTGCCATGTCTAGCTTGTATTTTGTGCCTTCTTAATGGATGTATGCCTTCCTTGCCATGACTTGCACCGTGGTGAGTGCATCAAGCTCGTTTACATGCCTTCGTGAGTTATATTTCAGCATGTCTCAGTTTTCACTGAGTCTGAAAACTGATTGTGTTTTAGCTATGTTCGTGTGCCCGTTACAATATTTTGTGAATCCTTTTGGCCCCAGGTCACTTTGGGTCTTTTGTTAATCTTGTTGAGTAGCTCCAGGCCAAGTTCTTGCTTGTCTTAATCAGGTCATCTATCATGTTGTTTTGCTGCTCCGAAGAGGGCTTCGTGATCTGAAATTTCAGACTAGTGTTAATTTCACAAAGTCTGGAATCTGTTTTGCATTTGCGTTTTTGCCATGCTTGTTTGAACGTCTTAATGGATGAATTGGCCGTGGCTCAGTGCTAGTCTTTTGTTAAGCATCTTGTGTGCATCCCTGCCATGTATTTTGTTCTCATGATTGGTGGCTGTAGCATGTTCATTTCGTTGCGTTTAGATGCCTACTTGCTGTAAATCGCAGACCGGTGTCATATCTTAAAACGCTTGCCATTTCCAAACCGTAACTCCGATTCCAATGATCTTTATATCGTTTTCAAGCGATTTCATCCCCTCTATCCAGTGGCACCCTTGGAATTCCATGTTGAGGCCAGATTCATGCATTTCCTGTGATATCTTGTATTTTGCATCCCGCATCGCATCTCGCATAGCATATCATCATTTCATCATATTGCTTGGTCTTGCACGTGGTTGATTGTATCCTTGTAGTTTGTTTGTCTTGTTTGGGTAGAGCCGGGAGACGAGTTCCCTACCGAGGATCCCGTTGAGTTTGCTTGTGAGGATCTAGTCAACTCTGACAACTTTGCAGGCAAGATGATCATACCCTCGAAATCACTACTATCTTTGCTATGCTAGTTTGCTCGCTCTTGCTATGCCAATGCTACGATGCCTACCTTTTGCTTGTCAGCCTCCTAATTTCCATGTCAACCTCTAACCCACCATATCCTAGCAAACCGTTGATTGGCTATGTTACCGCTTTGCTCAGCCCCTCTTATAGCGTTGCTAGTTGCAGGTGAAGATTGGAGGCCGTTCCTTGTTGGAACATCATTTATTTACTTGTTGGGGATATCATTATATTGCCATGTTATCTTAATGCATCTATATACTTGGTAAAGGGTGGAAGGCTCGGCCTCTCGCCTAGTGTTTTGTTCCACTCTTGCCGCCCTAGTTTCCGTCATATCGGTGTTATGTTCCCGGATTTTGCGTTCCTTACACGGTTGGGTTATAATGGGAACCCCTTGATAGTTCGCCTTGATTAAAGCTTTTCCAGCAATGCCCAACATTGGTCTTACCATTTGCCACCTAGCCTTTTCTTTCCCTTGGGTTCTGCAGACTCAAGGGTCATCTTATTTTAACCCCCCCCCCCCGGGCCAATGCTCCTCTTAGTGTTGGTCCCACTTAGCGATGTCCGAGGCTACCAGGGGCAACTCTGGGCTGGCTTACCCGACATCTGGCTCATCTGAGTGTGCCCTGAGAAAGAGATATGTGCAGCTCCTATCGGGATTTTTCGGCACATTCGGGCGGTGTTGCTGGTCTTGTTTTAACCTGTCGAATTGTCTTGTTGTACCGGGTTACCGAGTCTGATCGGTGTGTCTCAGGTGGAGGTCTATTCCTTCGTTGACCGTGAGAGCTTGTCATGGGCTAAGTTGGGACTCCCCTGCAGGGATTGAACTTTCGAAAGCCGTGCCCGCGGTTATGGGCAGATGGGAATTTGTTAATGTCCGGTTGTAGATAACTTGAACCTTAATTGATTAAAATGAATCAACTGAGCGTGTTACCGTGATGGCCTCTTCTCGGCGGAGTTCGGGAAGTGGAGACGGTGTTGGAGTAATGCTTGCGTAGGTTGTTCTTATAGCTTCTCGCTCGTGCTTTGCCTCCTCTTCTCGCTCTCTTTTGCGTATAAGATAGCCACCACGTATGCTAGTCGCTTGCTGCAGCTCCACATATATTTGCCTTATCCGTTCCTATTAGCTTAAATAGTCTTGATCGCGAGGGTGCAAAATTGCTGAGTCCCTTGGCTCACAGATACTATAATTCCAGATGCAGGACCAGGTGATTCCGCTCCAGGTGACGAGTATGAGCTCAAGTGGGAGTTCGATGAGGACTCTCAGCGTTATTATGTTTTCTTTCCCGATGATTAGTAGTGGTGCCTAGTTGGGGTTCGATTCTGGGCCTTGTCGCATGTTGGGTTCTTTTCTATTTTGGCGCCGTAGTCGGGCCATGAGAGATTGTTTGATGGATGTTATTTATGTACACTGATGTGACGTGGCGAGTGTAAGCCAACTATGTATCCCCCCCTTTTATTATGTACTACATGGGATGTTGTAATGATTGCCTGACTTGCGACATTGCTTTCAATGCGGTTATGTCTCTAAGTTGTGCCTCGACACGTGGGAGCTATAGCCGCATCGAGGGCGTTACAAGTTGGTAATCAGAGCCTTCCCCGACCTTAGGAGCCCCATTGCTTGATCGTTTTTAGTAGCCGAGTTGTGTCTAGAAAAATGTTTTGAGTCTTTAGGAATTATATATCGGAGAGTTAGGAATTCTTTTACTTCCTAGTCTCCTCATCGCTCTGGTAAGGCATCCTGACGTAGAGTTTTGACTCTTCTCTTCTCAAATTTCACTAAATTTTTTTTAGGATCACGCGAGTATCTTGGATTTGTTCCGATGGCTTATGATGAGAATACTGTCTTTGTGCCTCCTGTCAGGGGTTTAGTGGAAGTGTCCCGTGGAGTTGAGCTCTGAGGTGTTGTCATCATAATTTTATCGTTGCAATTCTGGAATACTTGGGATATGTTCGCCGACATCGAAAATCTCTTTTATGCAGTTCGTTGGTGAGATAACCTCGACGCCACCCAGTACTGGGGCGGGAGTTCGGGAGTATCGCCATAACTTGTATAACGGATGCTTTTCGAAGGTTGAGGTAGATGGTTTCCGAAGTTTTCTTGCTTATGTGTTGAAGGATGGATACAGCTGGATGTAGGATTTGCTAGTTTGGGTGAGATATTATGCTTCCCCTGTATCCCCAACACCTGATTGCATAACCGGAATGGTTCGGGAGTTTCATAGGTGGGAATTCTAGTAGCTCTAGTTCTTCTTCCATGGATATTGGTTTGAGATTGGGATTTCTTACCGATTATTCGTTCTTGATCCGTACCTTGTTGATTTATTTCTCTACCTTAATTCTACGTGGCTTCTCAATTTATGGATATGTGACCATTTGAAGAGGAATGCATTCGTTCATTTTGTTCGGATGTGAAGACTATATGTTGCAATTTTCATTCCGTTGGATTCAGCTTCAATATTTATCTGTCATGTGCTAACGGTGGTCAACCTCTTCAGGATGGCTCCCGCTAAGAGCACCAGTCAGAACCAGAATCAAGATCTGCCACCGCCTCCACCTCCTCCAGAGGCATGGCAAGCTGTGATGGCCGCAACCAATGCAAACACTTAGCTGATCATGCAAATTCTCCAAGAGTGCAATCAAGGCAGTCAAGGGAATCAAGGCAGCAGTCAGAGTCGCTTTGCTACACTCAACCAGTTCCTTGCTAACGGGCCAAAGACTTTCAACAATTGTGTTGAGGCAACCGATGCTGACGATTGGCTTGTGGATCTGTGTAAGCATTTCGAGTGCAGCAACGTCAGGCCTGAGGACTTTGTGAAGTTCGCTTCTTTCCAACTCAAAGATCAGGCAGCAGAATGGTTCCAGCAGTACAAGGATTCCTGAGGTGGACGTGTTATCACTTGGGATGATTTTCGTCGAGATTTCCGAGCTCACTATATTCCGCAGAGCGTGGTTGAAAGCAAGCGTGAGGAATTCCGCAATCTGAAGCAAGGTTCTTTGTCTGTCTATGACTACAACAAGTTGTTCCACAAGCTTGCCCGCTTTGCCAAGCAGGACGTGCCTGATGAGAAGAGCATGATATATCAGTTCAGGGGTGGTCTTAGAGAAAATATTCAGCTCACTCTTGTCCTCTTCGAGCCCTTGAGATACGATGAGTTCTACAACATGGCACTGAAGCAAGAGGCTGCTCAGTTGAGGTGTGATGCTTCCAGGAAGCGAGTCAGAGATGTTACTCCTTCTTCCTCTACTCAAGTGGCCAAGCAGCAGAAGTTTTGGCTTCCTCCTCCTCCGTTCCGTCAGCCGTATCAGCAGAAGAGCAAAGGTGGCAGTGGTTCTTCCCACCTACCCAACCCAGGCTTTCAGAACAAGGCTTCGTCTCAAGCTCCAAGATCGAGTGCTCCGTATCACCGTCCGCTTTCAGAGGTCACGTGCAACAAGTGCCAACAGAAGGGTCACTATGCCAACAAGTGTTTCAACCAGAGGCGTCTTCCTCCTCCTCCTCCTCCTGTCAGATCGGCAAGTACAGCTGTGGTCAAGCATAACCCCAAGCATGCCAAGGTCAATTTGATGAATGCAGCTCAGGCAGAGGACTCGTCAGATGTGATCATGGGTAACCTTCCTGTTAATGACATTCCTGCAAAATTTCTTTTTGACATGGGTGCATCACATTGTTTCATCTCGAGGCCATTTGTTTCTAAGCATGAGTTGCCTTTGCAAGATTTGCCTAGACAGTTATCTGTGGTTTCTCCGGGTAAATTTATGAATGCAAGCGCGTTTGTCCCAGATGTTTCTATCACATTGGGCGATTGCAAATTTCTCTCTTCTCCGGTGGTTCTTGGTAACTCGGATATTGATCTTATTCTCGGAATGGATTGGCTTTCTAAGCACAAGGCACATCTTGATTGTGCGGCCAGACAGATTCAATTGACTCATTCGTCTGAGGACGTAATTATCTTTGCCGCTCGGGATAATACTATCCGTCTGTTTTCTCTCAATGAGAAGGGTGAATTGGATGCCATCTCTCAAATTCCAGTGGTTTGCGAATATCAAGACGTCTTTCCATAAGAGCTCCCAGGAATGCCTCCGCACCGGCCAGTTGAATTCGTTATTGAACTTGAGCCTGGCATGGAACCTGTGTGCAAACGTCCCTACAAGCTCGAACCTGAAGAGTGGAAGGAGCTGAAGAAGTAACTCGATGAGCAAGAAAGAATGGGTCTCATCCGGCCTAGTACTTCTCCGTGGGGTTGTGGTGTTCTTTTTGTGAAGAAGAAGGATGGAACGGACAGACTTTGTGTTGATTACCGTCCGGTGAACAAGAAGACCATCAAGAACAAATACCCACTTCCCAACATCAATGAGCTGTTCGAACAACTCAAAGGTGCCCAAGTATTCTCCAAGCTTGATCTCCGTATGGGTTATCACCAGATTCGCATTCGTGAAGAAGATATTCCCAAGACAGCATTCAGAACAAGCTTTGGTTCATATGAATACACTGTCATGTCTTTTGGCCTCGCCAACGCTCCTCCGACGTTCTCTCGCATGATGAACTTCATCTTCAACGCCTACACCAATGACTTCGTTTTGGTCTATCTCAACGACATTCTGGTTTTCTCCAAGAACAAGGAAGATCATGCCAAGCACTTGCGTTTGGTTCTCGATAAGCTCAGGGAACATCAGTTCTACGCCAAGTTCTCCAAGTGTGAATTTTGGCTCGATGAGGTTCTTTATCTTGGTCATATCATCTCTGCCAAGGGCATTTCCGTGAATCCCGAGAAGGTTTCCGCAATTGTGAATTGGGAACCTCCTCAGAATGTGAAGAAACTCCGCAGTTTTCTCGGTCTCGCAAGCTATTGCTGAAGATTCGTTGAAAACTTTTCTAAGATCGCGAAGCCTCTCTCAAATCTTCTTCAGAAGCACGTCAAGTATGTTTGGTCTCCGGAGTGTGATATTGCTTTCAACACTTTGAAAGAGAAATTGATCACTGCTCCAGTTCTGACTCCACCTGATGAATCCAAGCCGTACGAGGTCTTTTGTGATGCCTCTCTCCAAGGTCTTGGCGCAGTTTTGATGCAAGAGAAGAAAGTGGTTGCTTATACATCTCGCCAGTTGAAGCCTAATGAGAAGAACTACCCCACTCATGATCTCGAGTTGGCGGCAGTTGTGCATGCTCTTTTGACTTGGAGACATCTTCTATTGGGAAGAAAAGTGGACATTTTCACTGATCACAAGAGTCTCAAGTACATCTTCACTCAGCCTAATCTCAACCTAAGGAAAACTCGATGGGTTGAAATGATTCAAGAATATAATCCGAGTATCGAGTATACTCCAGGCAAGGCTAATGTGATTGCTGACGCTTTGAGCAGAAAGGCCTACTGCAATAGTCTGATTCTCAAGCCTTATCAACCCGAGCTTTGTGAAGCTTTCCGCAAACTTAATCTGCAAGTTGTTGCTCAAGGTTTCCTCGCCAACCTTCAAGTCTCTCCTACCTTAGAAGACCAGATTCGCCAAGCCCAGCTTCTTGATGCTATGGTGAAAAAGGTGAAGATTGGGATTACCAAGAGTCAGTCCAAGTACAAGTGCTACCGCCTTGATGACAAGGACACTCTCTTCTTCGAGGATCGTATTGTTGTGCCCAAAGGTGAACTTCGTAAAGTGATCATGAACGAGGCTCACAATTCTCTCCTCTCCATCCACCCTGGGAGCATGAAGATGTATCAGGACCTTAAGAAAGCATATTGGTGGACTCGAATGAAGCGCGAGATCGCTCAATTCGTGAATGAATGTGATGTCTGTAGAAGAGTGAAGGCAGAACACCAAAGGCCAGCTGGTCTCCTCCAACCTCTTGCCATTCCAGAATGGAAGTTTGACCACATTGAAATGGACTTCGTGACTGGGTTTCCAAAGTCCAAGCGTGGCAATGATGCTATATTTGTTGTCATCGACAAGCTCACCAAAGTGGCTCACTTTCTGCCTATCAAAGAGTCGATCGCTGCAGCTCAATTGGCGGAACTCTATACCTCTCGCATTGTCTCTCTGCACGGTATTCCTCAAGTGATCTCTTCAGACCGTGGCAGCATCTTTACCTCGAAGTTTTGGGATTCTTTTCAGAAGGCCATGGGCACTAACATCCGCTTCAGCACTGCTTTCCATCCTCAAACAAGCGGTCAAGTCGAGTGTGTCAACCAGATTCTTGAAGATATGCTCAGGGCTTGTGTGATCTCCTTCGGCATGAAGTGGGAGGATTGTCTTCCTTATGCTGAATTCTCATACAACAACAGTTTTCAAGCAAGTTCGGGCAAGGCCCCTTTTGAAATCCTGTATGGCAGGAAGTGTCGTACCCCTATCAACTGGTCTGAAACCGGTGAACGTCAGCTGCTGGGTAATGACTTAATCACAGAAGCAGAAGAAATGTGCAAAGTCATTCGTGATAACCTCAAAGCAGCCCAATCCCGCCAGAAGAGCTACTATGATAGTAAGCACCGTGATTTGGTTTTCGAGATTGGAGATCATGTTTACCTCCGTGTCTCTCCTATGAAAGGTACTCGTCGCTTCGGTATCAAAGGGAAGCTTGCCCCTAGATACGTGGGACCTTTCAAGATTGTCAGCAAGAGAGGCGACCTCGCCTATCAACTCGAGCTTCCTTCAAACTTTGCAAATGTTCATGATGTGTTCCACATCTCTCAGCTTCGGAAGTGCTTCAAGACTCCTGACCGCACCGTCAACTTCGAGGACATTGAGGTCCAAGAAGATCTCTCCTATCGTGAGCACCCAGTTGCTATTCTTGAAGAGACTGAACGCAAGACTCGCAACAAGTCAATCTAATTTCTCAAAGTCAAGTGGTCTCACCATTCCGACGGTGAAGCTACCTGGGAACGCGAGGATCACCTCCGTTCTGAGTACCCGGAGTTCTTTCAGTCCTAGATCTCGGGACGAGATCTTTTTGTAGTGGTGGAGTGTTGTAACGCCCCAGATGTAACTTTCCCTATTTGTACTCCAACTCTTGCCGTTTCCGGCGTTAAGTTATATTTATTTCTCGGGTTTGGGTCTTTGTCTCCGTGTGTTGTTTTCGTTTTCATGCATCTCATATCATGTCATCATGTGCATTACATTTGCATACGTCTTCATCTCATGCATTCGAGCATTTTCCCCGTTGTCTGTTTTGCATTCCGGCGCTTCGTTCTCCTCCGGTGGCCATTTCTAGCTTTCTTTCATGTGTGGGGATTAAACATTTCCGGATTGGCCCGAGACTTGCCAAGCGGCCTTGGTTTACTACCGGTAGACCGCCTGTCAAGTTTCGTATCATTTGGACTTCGTTTGATACTCCAACGGTTAACCGAGGGACCGAAAAGGCCTCGTGTGTGTTGCAGCCCAACACCCCTCAAATTTGGCCCAAAACCCACCAAACTCTGCTGCATGTCCTAGAGCGTTTGATCACGATCGTGTGGCCGAAAACCGCACCTCATTTGGACTCTCCTAGGTCTACTTATGCCTATATATACCCCCTCCATTTTCGGATCTCGTCTTCCCCCTCGAAACCCTAGTTCTAAAAAAAAGAAGATCCTCGCACCGACGGACACGTCCGCCCCCGGCCGGACGCGTCCGCCCGCCGCCGCTATCCAGTCAGCCGCAGCCACGTGTCCCTGGGGGACCGCATCGCCGCCGCCACCGACGCGGGCCCGTAGGCCCAGCGCCGGCCCCCTTCCTCCTCCACCCGGGCCCGAGGCCATCTCCCCGCGCCGCCTTCGTCTTCCCCGCGACCGGCCGCCGCCCGTCGCCGACCACCGCACCACCGCGTCCCAACGCCGGAGCCCGCCGCCCGACCACCTAATCCGGCAGCCGCCGACGCCGGCGCCCCGCGCCACCTTCCCTCGGGGCCCGGTCGCCCCTCGCCGCCCCGCGCCGCCCCGGGCCGGCGCCACCTCGCCGCCACCGGACCCGGCCGCCTCGGCCACCACCTCGCCGGAGCCGGTTCGAGCTCGCTGGAGCACCTCGGTTCGCGCGCCCGATGAACAGTGCCCGTTCCAGATCTGAGATCCAAAATTCCTAGGGTTCACTTTTTCCCTCTCCCCCCTAAGTTTTTATGCCTACTTTTACCGCCTGTAACTTTGCATCCATAGCTCCGATTTCGGCGTTTAATATTTCAAAATGTTCGCCTCGACGAGTACATCATTTCATTCCATTGCTTCATTTTCATTTGAGTTCATCTTGATGCTCAAAATGCTGTTAGAAGGAGGCTTCGTGAGTTAATTGTCAGATCTGCTAGTTCATCTTAGACTTTTGTCATTTTTGCCATGATTATTGTGTGCATGCTATGCCTGTGAGTCCTTCATATGTTTTGTTAAGGATTTTGTCTTATTTCCATATGTGCAACCCATGCATTTTTAGGATGTGTGTGGTGACTTGTGCAAGCTTGCAAAGTGAGGCACCCGGGAAATCTGTTTTCAGGGACTTAGTTCTTTTCACTAAGTCTGGGATATTTTAGTTCATGATGCCATATGTTCAGCTTGTTTCCTAATGATCCGTGCCTCTTTTGAGGATGATCAGTAAGGGACTTTTGTTATTCATGTTATTCTCTATCCATCCATGTCTTTGTTCGCAATTATGGAGCACCATAGCTTGACTCAATCTTGCTCTACTTTTGCTTCGTGGTGAATCTGGGCAGATCGTCAACTCATTTGCGATTTTGCCGGCGTTGTTGTAGTTGACCCGTGCACGCTATGCCATTGTTCTTGCCATCTCTAGCTTGTATTTTGTGCCTTCTTAATGGATGTATGCCTGCCTTGCCATTACTTGCACCGTGGTGAGTGCATCAAGCTCGTTTACATGCCTTCGTGAGTTATATTTCAGCATGTCTCAGTTTTCACTAAGTCTGAAAACTGATTGTGTTTTAGCTATGTTCGTGTGCCCGTTACTATATTTTGTGAACCCTTTTGGCCCCAGATCACTTCGGGTATTTTGTTAAGCTTGTTGAGTAGCTCCAGGCCATGTTCTTATTTGTCTTAATCAGGTCATGTATCATGTTGTTTTGCTGCTCCGAAGAGGGCTTCGTGATCTGAAATTTCAGACTAGTGTTAATTTCACAAAGTCTGGAATCTGTTTTGCATTTGCGTTTTTACCATGCTTGTTTGAACCTCTTAATGGATGAATTGGCTGTGGCTCAGTGCTAGTCTTTTGTTAAGCATCTTGTGTGAATCGCTGCCATGTATTTTTTTGTCATGATTGGTGGCTGTAGCATGTTCATTTCGTTGCGTTTAGATGCCTACTTGCTGTAAATCGCAGACCGGTGTCATATCTTAAAACGCTTGCCATTTCCAAACCGTAACTCCGATTCCAATGATCTTTATATCGTTTTCAAGCGATTTCATCCCCTCTATCCAGTGGCACCCTTGGAATTCCAAGTTGAGGCCAGGTTCATGCATTTCCTGTCATATCTTGCATTTTGCATCCCGCATCGCATCCCGCATAGCATATCATCATTTCATCAGATTGCTTGGTCTTGCACGTGGTTTATTGTATCCTTGTTGTTTGTTTGTCTTGTTTGGGTAGAGCCAGGAGACGAGTTCGCTACCGAGGAGCCCATTGAGTTTGCTTGTGAGGATCCAGTCAACTCTGACAACTTCGCAGGCAAGATGATCATACCCTCGAAATCACTACTATCTTTGCTATGCTAGTTTGCTCGCTCTTGCTATGCCAATGCTACGATGCCTACCTTTTGCTTGTCAGCCTCCTAATTGCCATGTCAACCTCTAACCCACCATGTCCTAGCAAACCGTTGATTGGCTATGTTACCGCTTTGCTCAGCCCCTCTTATAGCGTTGCTAGTTGCAGGTGAAGATTGGAGGCCGTTCCTTGTTGGAACATCATTTATTTACACTTTGGGGATATCATTATATTGCCATGTTATCTTAATGCATCTATATACTTGGTAATGGGTGGAAGGCTCGGCCTCTCGCCTAGTGTTTTGTTCCACTCTTGCCGCCCTAGTTTCCGTCATATCAGTGTTATGTTCCCGGATTTTGCGTTCCTTACGCGGTTGGGTTATAATGGGAACCCCTTGATAGTTCGCCTTGATTAAAGCTTTTCCAGCAATGCCCAACATTGGTCTTACCATTTGCCACCTAGCCTTTTCTTTCCCTTGGGTTCTGCAGACTCAAGGGTCATCTTATTTTAACCCCCCCCCCCCCGGGCCAGTGCTCCTCTGAGTGTTGGTCCCACTGAGCGATGTCCGAGGCTACCAGGGGCAACTCTGGGCTGGCTTACCCGACGTCTGGCTCATCTGAGTGTGCCCTGAGAGAGAGATATGTGCAGCTCCTATCGGGATTTGTCGGCACATTCGGGCGGTGTTGCTGGTCTTGTTTTAACCTGTCGAATTGTCTTGTTGTACCGGGTTACCGAGTCTGATCGGTGTGTCTCGGGTGGAGGTCTATTCCTTCGTTGACCGTGAGAGCTTGTCATGGGCTAAGTTGGGACTCCCCTGCAGGGATTGAACTTTCGAAAGCCGTGCCCGCGGTTATGGGCAGATGGGAATTTGTTAATGTCCGGTTGTAGATAACTTGAACCTTAATTAATTAAAATGAATCAACTGAGTGTGTTACCGTGATGGCCTCTTCTCGGCGGAGTTCGGGAAGTGGAGACGGTGTTGGAGTAATGCTTGCGCAGGTTGTTCTTATAGCTTCTCGCTCGTGCTTTGCCTCCTCTTCTCGCTCTCTTTTGCGTATAAGATAGCCACCACATATGCTAGTCGCTTCCTGCAGCTCCACATATATTTGCCTTATCCATTCCTATTAGCTTAAATAGTCTTGATCGCGAGGGTGCAAGATTGCTGAGTCCCTGTGGCTCATAGATACTATAATTCCAGATGCAGGACCAGTTGATTCCGCTCCAGGTGACGAGTACGAGCTCAAGTGGGAGTTCGACGAGGACTCTCAGCGTTATTATGTTTCCTTTCCCGATGATCAGTAGTGGTGCCTAGTTGGGGTTCGATTCAGGGCCTTGTCGCATGTTGGGTTCTTTTCTATTTGGGCGCCGTAGTCGGGCCATGAGTGATTGTTTGATGGATGTTATTTATGTACTCTGATGTGACGTGGCGAGTGTAAGCCAACTATGTATCTCCCCCTTTTATTATGTACTACATGGGATGTTGTAATGATTGCCTGACTTGCGAGATTGCTTTCAATGCGGTTATGTCTCTAAGTCATGCCTCGACACGTGGGAGCTATAGCCGCATCGAGGGCGTTACAACGTACTAGTACAATAGTGGGCTCACATAGCAATTTTGTCTCATGCAAGAGCCTGGCTATATGCGTGCTCCAATGTTCGCAACTGCAACGTTTGGTTTGCGCTTGGCTCTTCGCCTCTTCGAGAAGACGAACAATGATGTTACTACTACTGTTTCTACAGTGTCGAATCCACTGCTGCATGTCCGTCCTGCGCGAGCGGGACGGATAGCTTGTTGTAGAAGTACTACTAAGCAAAAGCCTGTCCTCGTTTGTGAGCAACGGCGCGCATGGGTGAGGGAAAAGGCATGTAGTAAAATCAAGCTTCTCCTCATTGTACGAGTTGACGCGACACATGATAGCACTGGCCCCACATGCTTGCCTCTAAACTTGGCTGAAAGGCCCGAAGTGTACAGTATATTTGCTGCAACCTCTAACATTTACCCACCACAAATTAAAATATATGTGGCCGTATGCATCGTTCTGATGCAGAGGCCGGGGAGTCCCCCCCTTTTCGAAAAAAACAAATTAAAATATATATTCCTGTCTTGACCAGATAAGCGTGCAAACTACAATCACCAGGGTGTCAGATAGGGCCAGAAGACTATTTTTTTACAAAAACTTCGAGATGGCCACATAGCATGGAGCCGACCCCAATGATTTTAAGCTTACAGGCACGGTACACGCTATCCTAGACTACTCTACACATGAAACTGCCACACGAGCATCCGGGCTGCTCTTGGCTCTTCGCCTCTTCGGGAAGTCGAACAATGATGGAGTACTACTGCACTGGAGGAGTACTGCAGTACGCTTCTGGCCATCTGACACCGATTGTACTGGTGCATGTCCACCACGTGCGGGAGGGGGAGCGTGTAGCGAAAGCTTCTCCTAGTCTTGGCAACCACCACACTCATGGGCGAGGGAGGGACGCTCATGCCTTTGCGTATATGATAGGTGGGCCCGACAGGCGTGTGGCCAACCTGTCATACAGCCAAAGGCAGGTGTAGTTAAGTCCGCGAGGGAGAGGATAATCAAACTTCTCGTTGATGTACGAGTTGACGCGACACATCAAAGCACTGCACTCGATATATTTCAATAATTTGCGTTTACCGATGCATTAATTACAACGCATGCATGCATGCCGTGACTCTCCTTTTGATACTCCCTCCGATCCTTTTTACTCTGCATATTAGGTTTGTCTGAAGTCAATCTCATCCAAATTTGACCAAATTTATACAAAAAATTATTAACATTCACATAACAACATATTTATTATTAGATCCATCTCGAAATATATTTTCATATTATATGTATTAGATCTTATAGATGTTAATATTTTTTAATATAAATTTGGTCAAACTTAGCAAACTTTGATTTCAGACAAAGCTAATGTGCGGAGTAAAAATGACCGGAGGGAGTACTTGCATGTGTTGATTTAATGCACCTTGAAGTAGTATAAAATATGTGATGGTAAAGCTTTGTAATACCCCGGCCCAAGTCGAGAGATGGTTGTGCACGAGGAGGGCAAGATCATGCAGACCGAACAGGACCCGATGATGGAGCTCTCTAAGGTCTCGATGGACCTCACCGTGCTCTACTGCCCCTTGTGCCTCCGCCCCTTGACGCCTCCAGTGTATGAGGTTCGAATACACCTCGTCCGTTCGGCTGATTGAGCAAGGTGCAGGTTTCTTGATTGATTTGTTGTTCGATTGATTTCTGCAGTGCAAGGGAGGGCACCTGGCCTGCGCGGACTGCCGCGTCGAGCGCCCCGGGAACCAGCGGCAGTGCCAGAAGTGTGAGCGCGGTGGTGGCTTCGACGTGCGGAACACGGCGGTGGACTCCGTCCTTTCGTCGGTGAGGGTGGAGTGCCCGCACGAAGGCTGTGGGCTCTAGGTCACTTACCACAAGCTCGCCGATCACCAGAGCGTGTGTCCGCTCGCGCCCTGCAAAATGCCCCGTGCCCGTCTGTGGCTATGAAGGCCCGCCGCCGGCGCTCTACCACGACATCAGCACCGCGCATCCCATGCCCGTGCACATGATCCTGTACGGCAAGGTGCTCCAGCTGCAAGTGCCACTGTCGGAGCCACGACTCTTGCTGTTCGCGGAGGAGGACCTCCGCGCGTTTTTCTTGGTCGGCGGCGTGCTCGACATCGGCGCTCCTATCGCCGTGTCGGTCGTCTGCATCAAAGCAGGGGCATCCCCACTGCTTCACTATGTGGCCAAGCTGTGGGCGAACGGCCCACCGGGGGAGCCCAAAGGCACAACCGACGCCGTCAAGGTGGAAATGGAGGTGACAAGCAGCAAGGATCCCAGCAAAATCGACATGCAGGAGCTGACCTTCTTAATAGTTCCGCCCAAGCTGCTGGCCGGGGCTAAGCTTGTGTCCCTCCACATTCAGATTGACAAGCTCACGTCCTAAATGTTTCTACAATGCCTTCTGTTTATCTTAGTAATATGCTAATATAGGGATTACCTTTGTCTACTTTAGCTTAAGAAATGGTGAGTTTTGGTGGCGATGCAGCAATTACTTCGACATCAGATCAGTAATTTCCAACAGTCGAACGGATAAGTACTACTTGTCATCAAAATGGATAAAAGGAGATGTATGCAGACGTATTTTAGTTCTAGATACGTCCCTTTTTATCCATTTTGATGACAAGCACTCCCTCCATTCCACAATACATGCCTTCCATTTGTCAAAATATAGATGTATCTAGACATGTTTTAGTATATAGGTACATCCATGATAGAGCCAATCGGATGGTTGAGAACACTACAATTCATAGCTACAGATGCATGTGTGACTCCCAGATGTAGAGGCCGGGGGTCATCATCCTCCTTTTCGAGAAAAAACAGACGCGTGTGTGAGAGGACGAGTGCGTGCGTGCACCTCTTCTCTTCCTGTATAACGTACTACTAAACTCAGAGTACCAGTTTTTGTGGGTGGCACGATGGTGCATGCGAGAAGTCCCGAGAGATAGGTTTAATGCGTCTGAAAAAAAGACTAGCCTAGAGCTCGCCACACAGCTATTCCTGTCGAAGGCCCCATGAACCGTAAGATATGTATACGACGGTGCGAGTTATTGGACGTACACAGCAATACTCCCTCCTTTCCGGTTTATATGGCTTAATTCAAAAATCTCACCAACCAAGATGGTGAGTAGTGGAATATTTTTTGTAGTTTGCAAAAGCACCTAATTAATGCTCTTGTTTTTCTCAAAAAATTATGTTTTTCGATGCATTAATTGCAATGCATGCATGCATAAAGTACATGCATTGGTCAATTTTCTCTTAATACTTGCATGCAATGATTTAGTGCATCTTGGAATCTGAACATGTGTTGGGGAACAACCAAATTGAGCCTTATAAAATGGAAAAACTAAAATTTGAATTGCAAATTACTCCACGCTATATTGAATTGCAAACCTGTTCACACCGATCACAACCTAAACGGTTTCCCACTTAGGAGCGTATTAGTACCAAGCTATATTGAATTGCAAACCCGTTCACACCGATCACAACCTAAACGGTTTCCCACTTAGAAGCGTATTAGTACCACGCTACTCCCTCCGCCCGGGATTATTAGGCCTAAAGACAATTTCTCTTAGACCAAGACACATAGTAATTTTCTCACATTAATTCTTTCATTTCACTCCCAATGCACTCTCTCACATGCATGCAGCCAATGAAAAAGCACGCATCAAGTATATTAATTTTTCAGCCATGGCACCAACAACAATGGCTTTGAATGCAACGAATGAAATGGTTGCATGCATGCACCTTTCCAAAGCGGGGCCTTACAAAAGGGGAGTATATTGAATTGCAAACATGTTCACACTGATCACAACCAAAACGGTTTCCCACTTAGGAGCGTATTAGTACTCGGTTATAAATACTAGTATGCCAAGATGACTGCACATTCCTCCTCAACTCCTCATCGACAAAAAGAAAAAAGTCATTCAGCATCCTTCTCTTGCGTCTGCCATGGCCAGCGTGAGTTCTGGGTCGAGAGATTGCCACCAAGGAGAGGCAAGCATGGAAGAGGAAGCACGAGAGATGTCCCGCCTCGCTGCGAGAGCAGCCGACATGTCCCGCCGCACGAAAGTGGCATCACAGAGGTCCCGCTGCGGCGCGGCGGCCTGGGAAAATTTCCCGCAGGCAGGCGACGACTGTTACAGGCACATGCATGCGATCGTCCATAGCCAGATGGATCAGATCTCCGGCTCGGAGAGGTTGCAGGACAACATGATAGCCTCGCTTGAACAGGCTACCGGCGTCATCCGACAACTAAGGGAGGGCAATGAGAGGCTCCGGGCCGAGCGCGACCTGCTGAGGGAGAACATCATCCGAAGTGCAGACCAGCAGGAGGAGACCTGTGCCTTGTTGGAGAGGACCGACATCATCGTCAAGAAACTTATGGACAAGAATGACATGCTCCGCAATGAGCGCCAAAGGCTGGTGGAGGAATCCGTGGATGTTCTCAAGTAGCGTCTTGAGGACACGAAAGAGCTGAGGGAGAAGATCGTCCGAACTAGTTTCCTGGTTTCTTTTGATGTAATAATCGGTTTAGGATGTGGATTGTGTCGTCGGTTGTGAAAAGTTGGGTTCTAGCGCGGATGTTTGGCCTTTGTTGGCCTCTTGGGATGTTGCGATTTCAATCTGGTAGCTTTTAGTCCTTCGTCTTAGACTGGAGTAGTGCTGAACTTCTTGTGAATTGTGGTGGTTTTTAGTAATGAAAATCGGAAGGGGCAAGCCCTTCTTTGATCAAAAAAATAAATAATCGTCCTTATATATTCATCAGTCTTGCTATAAGTCACAGTAGATGCTATATAGGTCCGTCGGATCTTACATCAAGATCCGTGCTTTCAGATTTTCTTTTTCTCTCTTAAATCTCAGTCGAGTGAGACATAGCCACGCCATTAAACAGAGGCTCTGCGCCATTAATGGAGACCTTGGGAGAGAGGTGGACGGCAGATGGAGGTCAAAGGGATCTCCTCCCGATAGGCACGCGCAGGGGTCTGATCACACGCCTCTCGTACTCAAATAGCTACATGCACGGCGCCTCCTAGCTAATAAAAAATGGGGACGCGTGGCAGCACGTAAATGGTACTAGTAAGTAGAACGCCCACGGTTTCAATAATACTTGTGTTTCCGATTGTAACGTGATAGCACTTGTTCCAAAATGACTTTGTTGATTGTTAATGTGTGCTCCTTCGCAAATCAGACTGCAAATTTACCACAGCATGTTGGTGCCATGTCATGGCACCAAGCCAAGTTTCATTATTTTCATGCGTGTTTTGGATTTATAGGAATTAAAAAACTAAGTTTCTCAATGTTTCCAACCCAGCCACGATGCCCAGAATTTTGAATTTCATTCCCATTTCTTGCATGGAACCTAGAAATTTACCCGAGGACACACATGTGATTTTTCAACCAACTTTGGTGCACTGGAACATGTGCTTGTATTTCAAATTTGAATTATGCACACAAAGGTGACACGTTCCCTCCCAGAACCACGAGCCTTCTTGAGAGAAGCTCCAATTTGCAAGAAGCTTATACCAAAATTTGTTCCTATTCGGCCAATTTTTTTACCACGGCATGGTACTACCATGACATGACACGATGCCAAGTTTCATGATTTTAAAACCAAGCTTCTCAATGTTCTCGACCGAGCCACGATGCCCAGATGTTTGAATTTTATTCTCATTTTTTTCATGGGACCTACTCCCTCCTTCCATATATATAGGGCCTAATGTGTTTTTCAAGACAGCCTTTGACTATTGACAAGATTAATAGCACATGAGATGTATACTATGAAAATTATATTATTGGAAGCTCCTTTGACATACAAATTTGAAGGTATGCTTTGCGTAAGTTGCATGTCATATAGTATTGCTCTAACGTTTGGTCAAAGTTAGCCTCAAAAAACGCATTAGGACCTATATAGATGGAAGGAGGGAGTAGAAATTCACCCGAGGACACAAATGTGATTTTTCAACCAACTTTGGTGCACGGGAGCATGTGCTTGTAGTTCAAATTTGAATTATGCACATTAAATGGCCAAAACTCAATTAATGTGTAAATAAGGCCAAACGAAGCCGGAATAATTCCAAAATTTAACAGGGCACTCATGTAATTCTATGTTTCCTTTGTAAATAAACTCAAGGGGGACAACGTATATCATTTCACACTCAAAGGTGGCACGTTCCCTCTCAGAACCACGAGCCTTCTTGAGAGAAGCTTTGGTTTGCAAGAAGCTTATACCAAAATATGTTCCTATTCGGCCAAATTTTTTACCCCAACATGGTAGTACCATGACATGACATCCATGCCAAGTTTCATGATTTTCAGACGTGTTTTGGATTTACAAGAATTTTAAAACCAAGTTTCTCAATGTTCTCAGCCGAGCCACGATGCCCAGATGTTTTAATTTTATTCTCATTTCTTGCATGAGACCTAGAAATTCACCCGAGGACACAAATGTGATTTTTCAACCAACTTTGGTGCACGAGAGCATGTGCTTGTAGTTCAAATTTGACTTATGCACATTAAATGACCAGAAACTCAATTAATGTATAAAAATGACAAACGAACCCGGAATAATTCCAAAATTTAACACGACACTAATGTAGTTCTATGTTGCCTTTGTTAAGAAACTCAAGGGGGGCAGCGTATATCGTTTCACACTCAAAGGTGGCACGTTCCCTCTTAGAACCACGAGCTTCCAAATCGGCCCAATTTTTTACCACAACATGTTAGTGCCATGACATGACACCATGCCAAGTTTCATGATTTCCAGGCGAGTTTTGGATTTACATGAATTTAAAATCAAAGTTACTCGATGTTCTCGGCTGAGTCATGACGCCCAGATGTTTGAATTTCATTCTGATTTCTTCCATGTGACCTAGAAATTCAACCAAGGACACATATGTGATTTTTCAACCCACTTTGGTGCACCGGAGCATCTGCATGCAATTCATATTTAGATTATGCACATTAAAAGTCCAGAAACTCAATTAATGTATAAAAAGGCCAAATGAACCCGAAATAATTCCGAAATTTAATAGGGCACTCATATAGTTCTATGTTGCCTCTGTAAATAAAATCAGGGGGGAGTCAGCGTATATCATTTCGCACACAAAGGTGACACGTTCCCTCTCGGAACCACGAGGCTTGTTGAGAGAATCTCCGGTTTTGCAAGAGGCTTATACCAAAACTTGTCCCAATTCAGCCAAAAATTATACGTATGAAAACAGGGTTTAGATTATCCCAAACATCTCGCTACCTAGAGCAATAATGTACTATGATTTGAATTCAACATAAAATGGATACAAATATTTGAATTGGAGAGCGTATGGTACATGTAGTTCATAGTGAAATATGATCACTGCTATATGTATGTTTTTTGTTATCAAGATAATATTTTAATTATTGTATAACTTGACAACAATCATATTCAAATAAGGAAAATTGATTCAAATTTAGTCCATATGATAGATGACAATATATATGTTCACATGGTGGAGTAAAATGTTCATATATGATGGAAGATCAAAATGTACGACTACAACAATTATAAACCGCAAGGTCACCTAACGATATATTCAAATTCAACATGACGTGGATTCAAAAATTGAAATTTGAGATCATGGCATCTGTAATCATATAAAAAGGGATATTACTCTTTCTTTGGTGGGAATTGATTTGTTTTTGTTGTTGTTGAGGGAAGTGCGAATCGATTTGGTACTGTGCAGGGTAATCTTGTTCTCCCGTTTTTTTACATTTTTCTTGTAGTTTTTTCTATGGCATCTATAGCAATATAGTAAAAGGGGATATGACTCTCTTGTGTCTTGTATGAATTGTTTTTTTACATGTTAAGTTTGCTCTGCCGAACAAGGAATCCGCACCTTGTTATCCCAAAATTTTCAAGCTCGAGTATCTTTTGTCTCACCTGCTTTGAAACTCCCGCTTCTTCAACCCGCGCCGCGCCTTGTTATCCCAAAATTTGGAGATGCGCAAGAACTCCCTCCTCATCCGAAATCGCTCCCGCAGCCCAGACACACGAAATCCCCCTACTACCCCTCAGCCGGAAATGAAGCTCCACGTCGCGGTGTCAAAACCGGTGGAGCTACGCTGGTAACTTACCCTACATTTCAGACAAGCGCGTCCCTAAGCTTGGCTCCCCCCTCCCCCTTCGCCCCCATTCGTACACCGACGCCGCCAAAACCCGCGAAACCCCAGGCTCCTCCATCGGCCTCCCGACCGCCGCCCAGCCGGAGACTCTTCCCCGACTACGTCGTCCACCGCAACAGCTTGTCGTCCCTCATCCACCGCACTGGATGAGGATTCGTTGTCGATCTCGTTGTCCCGCCAGATCAGCCGCCCCGTCCTCCACCTCCAAGGAGCTGCCCCGATGTTCGCCTCATCTATCGCGCCACCTCAATCTCCATAGCGCCGTCTTGACCTGCCCCACCGGAACCGCAGCACCCTCACCAATTCCTCCGATGAAGCCGAGGCCAACTCGGTGCCACCAAGGAGGTTCTGCACTCACCGCTGCATTTTATCTTTTATTTGATCTCACGGGGCTGCCGGTGCTCGATACCGAGCACACATGGCGTGTCTCCATCGACGGCGCCATCGTCGGCCACATCAAACACGGCGTCTCCCCCCATGTCATTGCTTCCTCGGCGGTGACTTCCACAACAACACTAGCTGCAGCTGCTCCAGCTCTCGATCGCGCTGTGGCTCTGTTCTTGCTGTCGGTCGCGCTGTTGCACTGCTCCTGCTTTCGTTCGTGCTGCTGCTTTGCTCTTGCTCTCTCTTGCGCTGCTGCTGCTGCACGACCTCCGGCAGCTACAGGAGTTGCTGCTTTAGCACTCGCTTGTAGTGTTACTACATGACTTGCTCTCTACTAGTGTGTTCCTTGCCCGAGCGTCTGCTGATTTAGATCACTGCTTCTCTGCTACTAGTGCTCGAACGCCCTAAACATCTATTGAAATGCTCTGTTAGTATTTCAATCAGTTTCGACAGTAAAGTTTAGTTTCAACTGTGAAGTTCATTTTCTTTAGTTAAGTTCAGAGTTAACAGTACTTACAGCATCTGTCGGAGCGGCCGTGGCGGGGCTGATGCGTTTTACATCTAGCACTTTTTGGTGATGTATTTTACATCATCTATTGCAGATGATATTAGGGTCCCACTTCAGATTAACGTTGTCTGTCTTGTCATCCTTCAGCCTCGTCGCCGTACACGTTAGCGGAGCTGCTCCAACGACGGAACCGTCCATCACAGCAGAGCAGTACCCTTGGCGCCATTTCCAGAGGCCTCGGATCTTCTTCCCCGCCTCCGACAGTCACACCAGCATCATCACCATCCTCCATGTCCAACCCAATGATGCTGAGGTCCACAAGGCTATGCCAAAGAGGTTGTACACTTGTCGCATCACTTTGTTTCTCCATTCCTCTGTTCTTCCAATTCATGTGAGCCAAACACCTAGGTTGACTGAAATCCTATGTTTCCAAATGCTCTGTTTTGCACGTGCATTCCTATCCTATTCCTGTGTTTTTCCTGTCCCTGCGTTTATAGAATCCTCCAATTCTAAGGAGCCCTTACAGATTTACTTCATTTTCAGATAGGCATCAAAGAAAACTCTGTGTGTTATGTCCTACTCCTGCCGTGCCGTCATCCACCCCACCTGAGGTGCACTGACGGTGTCCTGGACTAGGGGGTACTCATCACGTCGTCTCCCGATCAGTTGGATTGGGCTGAGGACCCCCATGGTCGTATACTCATGGGCCCGTCCGAATAGCTGCCGCATACAAGGAAGATTCCACAAGACTTGGTGATCAAGACAAGGACTCCTCCCCCACCGGCGTATTTGGCTAGGACTCTTGTTATCCTGGACCTCTGGTGCATTATATAAACAGGGCCAGGCTAGTCGATAGATCATATATACAAACAATCATACCATAGGCTAGCTTCTAGGGTTTTAGCCTTTACGATCTCGTGGTAGATCAACTCTTATAATACTCATATCATCAATATCAATCAAGCAGGACGTAGGGTATTACCTCCATCAAGAGGACCCGAAGCTGGGTAAACATCATGTCCGCTGCCTCCTGCTACCATCGATCTTAGACGCACAGTTCGGGACCCCCTACCCGAGATTCTCCGGTTTTGGCACCGACATTGGTGCTTTCATTGAGAGTTCCGCTGTGTGATCGGCAAAAGGATCAATCGCTCACCCGCAGGTCAAGTGCGACGCCGGCTCGACTGGTCACCTTGGCTCGACCGAGGACCGTGCTCCATCTCTGATCGTCATGTTCGGACGGGGGCCTTCTTCAACATCAACTCTGATCTCTATCATGATAATAGAGGAGTTATCCATGGAGCTCGAGGGCTCAACGTCAACATTACCCTCGGGCGGCCGTGCTCTTTTTATGGATAGCGAACTTGTATTCGCCGTCACCACCTCCTCGAGCGTCGGTTTGCCGATTGCTTTGGTGGAATAGTGCAGAATTACATCTACAACAGCCATGCAAAATTTCATCGAGTTCCGATGGAGAAATATCCGACAATCTACGATATATCAGAGCCCTGTCAAATATGGACGAGTTTATGGCGTGGTCTCCAGAGCCCACCTCGGAGGTCCTTTGGAAGATCCAACCGTTCATCTACTGCAGAATTTCCATATCTACCACCCCTCCAAATTTCAGCTCGATCCGACGGTTCAACCTCCGGGAACCTTCCGATGAGTGGACCAATTTTCTTATCCGTTTTCTGTGCGAATACGGATCCGACCCGAATTCATGTTTCTTTGTGAACGTGATATTGGACAGCCTTTTTAGAGGAATTCTCTTCTAGGGTATTGTGCATTGTTTTTAAACACGTGCCCGTAAATTTTTAAGCCTCCCCTGAGGTCATCTTCATCATCACGTTGGTGTCAAACCAGTCCGGCAATATTGCTCCAAGGCTGCCGACCTGCGCTAGACATGTCATCACTTTGTTGAGCCGAGCTCAACTTCTTCGGATAATCATCTCGGCAAGCCGAACAAGAGTCCGGCATCGCGAAGGATAAATCATCACCAACATCGCCGCCCTACGGATTACACGGAGCGGGCATACCGGCATCGCCACACGGTCACTTCATTAAGCCGGCATCGACCACGTCACGACCTGGATCGGCAGGGCCGCACTATTGCTTCTTCAAGCTGGTGTCCAGCACGCCGACCTACTTCGACTCATCGGCTTACATCGAGGCTTCGACATCTCGGCTAGACCGGGGGCTTTGCCATCTCTTCATCAACCTACTCCAGAGACTTCGGTGTCACTAGTCGACCAGCTCCGTCACGTTAGCTGGACTGAGGGCTTTGCCTCGGCGAGCTAACCTTTGCCAACATCGCCATACTGTCGCTTTATCGCCCATCAAGAAATGGGTATGTGAATCGAGTCCAAATTTTCGGGATCACCTTTCTTCGGATTGCTACAACAAATAAACCAGGTGCTATTAATCCTAGTATTTTTTGCTTGTTTGGGTTCATTTTTCCCAATGAATTATTACTCTGGTTTGTCCATCATATGTACGCAGGTCTATCAAATGGTGGCAGCATTAACGACGATCGCATGGTGGTTCAGTCAGTTTCCGTACATAGTCCGGCGAACGCTGCATCCGGAACTCGGACCGACCTGTGAATTCAGGCTTTGCCACGCCTTTACCACATCACGCTGACGGCCTGCATCGACATTGACTTCGGCGCCAGGCCATATTTCTTTTATTACTCACTTTGCATAAATTATTTATTATGCAACGATTTTATTATTATTATTATCTCCGGTTTGCACTATTTTTTGGGCACAGGAAAATGATTCAGCCGGACTATATCCTTTGGCGTCACCTCGACTAGACGGGGGGCTTCGTCAACACTTCATTACCCCATGCCGGGGAATTTGGCATCACTCTGCCGGCTTGCATTGACCGTGCTATGTCACCACTTCAGAGTGCCGAGCTCTTTGCTCCGCCACCTCGGGACCGGCATGGGGGATGGAACCTTGTCCCGCATCAAGCTCGGACCGCGTCGTCAATACCGAACACATTAACCAGCTAAGTTGCCTTCATGCTCCAAGTTTTAAATTTTTAACTTGTGTTCGGTTCAACCAAGCATTATACCCAGTTGCTTGTAAAAAATTTCCTTGTCCAAACTTTGTTTGTGACGCACAAATTCAAATACCCAGTTCACTTGGGGGCTTCCTTCATGAAGCATTTCCTCTTGCATATGATTACACTTGTACGGCTTCGTTCCTTGTTCATGTATTACGCCACAATATGCACCATATTGACTTAAGCGATTTGCAAGCTGGGTTGCCTCGCTCCTGTGTTTACCCCTACGTTCCCGATTGTTCGGCTAGGGAGTAAAGGGAGCACCTCTATGATTGTCACGATCGGGTCAGCCGAGCCGGACCTCAGACTGGGTGAAGCCGAAAGCTAGCACTCTTATAGTTTTCAATGATGGTCGGCACACAACGGAACTCATGAGTACAAAAAATCTATTGCACAAGTCTCATAGTAACAATGAACACCGAAGAAAGGTATCGGTGGGGGTACTATTTTCTTCGAAGATGCTTCTTACACTTCGCAGTAATATAGCATAAGTTCCCTGAGCGCACTTTGTCTGTTACAGCCTTATGGCCTGATTGCCTGGTTATTGGAAACACCGTCGATATTCTCGACAGGTGGAGTACATAACACTTTTTGGTCCTTGACCGAAGAGGGAGAAGCCGACGGTCGGTTAAGACGCGTTTAAAGTTCGGGTGAACATAGATATGATATAAGTACTTCAGTACATGCAATCATTCTTTTACCCAAGTCACTTGGGGGCTCTTAAGTTTATTTGAGCCGTTTTATAATAAGTGTTTTTCGTCTTTTTTTGACACAAGTATGTCGTCACTAGCTGAGGAGCCTAATTTCTCTCTCGAAACCGCTAGATTTTAGTTTGCTAAACTGGCCTAATGAGAAGTACTCCGACTTCGGGATAGGAGGTTGAAGCCATAGGCTGACCCGCTTGAAGTCTTGAGATAGGATGTGTCATGTTAAAGCACGGCAGAAGCACTTTTTTTTCAAGTCCAATTTTCGGATTGGCACCGAACACTTGATCTAGTTGGGACATTAAACTTTTGAATAAGTTTTTTGGCTTTTCGAGCCGATGGCACTTTTAAACTATTTGTGCGTTTCCAGCATTAGTCTCGCAGTGCAACGCCGGACACCTTTAGGGATTCGGCAAAAACATTCTCTGATATTGCTATATATGCATCGGTTTCGAATTGTGTCTTCGGTCAATAGTTGGGTTGGCCGGCTCCTGTGCTTTCCTCCTACGTTCCGCTTTGTTCGGCTAGGTGTGCAAAGGGAGAACCACTGAGATTGTGCTTCCATCTCGCATGATCAAGCACCTAAGTGGAGAAAGCCGAAAACTGACTGTCACAATAGGCGTAAACTGGTCAGCGATCCGATGACTATGTTAAATGATGGGCCGTTCATAACATTGGCCAAAGTGTTTACGGCTTGACCTCTGATGTCGCCGAACAGTAACCGGGGGCTCATAGCTAGCTTCCCTGTTTAAAGCTCCTATGACTAAGCGAAAGTTTTTAAGCCCGCATATCTGATTGCCTCGTTTCCGCTAACACAACCGCCTTCGGGCACCGAGATGTCGGCTAAGGGTTGATTTGTTATTGTGGAAACACCCTCCGTAGTATCTACCAAGGGGTAGAAGCCGACGATGGGCCACTTTCAACTCATAAACGGTCACAATGGAGTCAAAATAATGATGAAAAGTACTTGGATACATAGAATCATTACACATAATCTGTGATTTTACTCTGGATATCGATCCTTAATTCGGCCACCCGTGCCCACATTAAGGCTCGGGGGCTACTGGGCTTTGCGCTCATTATTTACAAATATTAAAGGGGCACATCGATCCCCTGATTTGGTGTTGCCACCCGACCAGTGTCTCAGGGCTTACTGCATTGCCTATTCAATGCAGAAAATTCAAAGGGCTCATTGTTTGGCTTGATCGAACTATGGGAAGCGCATCTTTGGACAGCAATAAGTACCATCTGGACCTATCTGGCATCAAGCTATATATCACGGCGACTTCTCACGACCCGCTCTTAGGGGGCTGTTCGCCGATCACTATTATCTCTTATATATTACACTATGTTTTTATTCCTATGTATGCTGCCAAGCTAGGAGTTGATCCTCAGGCTGATTTCGCGCATCGACCTGAGTCTCAGGGGCTACTAGGAACAGCGGTTCTATTCTTGCCTTCAGGTGCATCTCGGGTTTTAGACTGATACACACCATGAGGGCTACTGGATATACATCAGCAGAGAATAAACTGCACCAGTTAAAAATATATTTGTTTAACTGCACCAGTTAAAAATATAAACAAGAGAAAGTTAATAAGCTTGTTAAGCATCTTGCCAGAATTATGGGTACCCAGGATATTGTTTCTTGAACTCTTCTGAAGTGGTTTCAGTTCTGGAGTTGTTTTGTTGTGGCGTTTATATGCTGCTTTGTTCCCTATATT
Organism: Triticum urartu; assembly: GCF_056163025.1. NCBI lineage: Eukaryota > Viridiplantae > Streptophyta > Magnoliopsida > Poales > Poaceae > Triticum > Triticum urartu. The sequence continues at coordinate 324,398,852 of NC_141874.1, forward strand.
TGCACTGGTGGTGAACTTTGATGCCCCGTGGATGTAATATGTCTAATAGCCGTGATATCCTAGCATAAGTTGCTTGCTTATTTATTTCCTTGTTGTCTTGTTTATTTGTTTGCTTGTAGTCAGTGCAGTTCTTTTTCCGCGGTTTGCTAGTGGCTGCAATAACCTATTTTTTAAAACTAGGCCACAATAACCATGGGCTAATATTTACTATAGTGACACTGGGCCTCCTACGGGCCGTAGAAGCAGTGGGCCTTCTACGGGCCGTAGAAACAATGGCCTTCTACGAGTTGTAGAAACAATGGGCCTTCTACGGGCCATAGAAACAATGGGCCTTCTACGGGCCATATCATCAATGGGTCTTATACGGGCCGTATGACCGATTGGCCAAACATGGGCCAATAACAGGCCGCATTATGGCCATAAACGGGCTAGAGTTGGAATCGTCCGTTCATGGGCCGACCATAACGGGCCATCGTTAATAGGCCGTATTTGATGACGCTATGAAAACGGCCCAACGTATTAACGGACCACAAACGGGCCGACTGTAACCACGGGTTGAATTTGGCCCACAAGCAGAAAATGACAGTAATGGGCCGTAAGTAAATGAATGCTGGAAATGAGCCCAAGAATAAATGGGCTCTGAGAAGGCCGGAAGATAACATGGGTTGGAAATGGCCCAACGGAATAACGGGCCATTAATGCGTATAAAGTGATACACTGTTCATTACGGGCCAGTTTCACCACGGGCCATTAATGGGCGTAAAGTGATACACTATTCATTACAGGCCAGTTTCACCACGGGCCGTTAATAGGCCAAGAGTTACATAGGGCCTCATATGGGCCGAAAGACGTCATGGGCCATACATGGGCAGAAGTGAAAACGGGATGGAATCATATTGGATGGCCCAGATGACGCTACTTGGCCTAATTCGGATAGGGCATAACGGGCCTTGGGTTAGCGGGCTGTAAATGGGCTATATGCGAACAGGTCATTAACAGGCTTAACATGGGCCAGCCCGCTACCTTTGGACCAAGTCAAACGGGCCGGCCTTTTCACAGGAATGGGCCTCTGTTGGGCAGTGCCACATGTCGACGTATCATAGGCGCCTTCTGTCCAATGAGTGGATGACATCTGTCCCAACAATGAGCCGACACGTGTTTCCTCCAGCCAATGATGATTTTACACGCGGAAAATCCCCATTGGTCAGGGCTGTTAATGGTTTATCGGATCCAAAACCCGACCCGATAGCTTAACAACATTCCGTTATGGTGGATGCCACATGTCGGTCACCCTTGACGAAAGCACTTTTGTGACACACGATTTATCGTCATGGAAGTGCACACTTCCATGATGATAATTTTGGTAATGTCATGGAACACTTCTACGACAGCACAAGTATGACTATCTTGATTCTATCATAAAATCGTCATGGATGTACATGCATGACAAAAAACGTGACCTACTGTGACAAACACGTATCATCACGGAAGTGTATTTTTTTTGTAGTGCGCTCCCCCTTGCAGTACTACCGCAAGGCAGGGATAGTCCAGATACGGGAAGGCACGAACATATAAAAATACATCTGTGGCAACTTCCGCTGAGTTGGGATCTATGCAAAAATCCGACACGGTAGTACCGCAAGCCTAGAGCGGTACTACTACGTAGGGCGCGGATGTAAAAAATTACATCCGCCCCTACTTCCACTCATGTTGTTGTGCCAGGCCAGGGTTCATGGTACTACCGCACCCAGGTGGCGGTACTACCGCGTAGGACGCGGATGTAAAAAATTACATCCGCCCCTACAACCGCTGGAGCGGCTGAGCCTGGCCTGAGGCCACGGTACTACCGCTCCCAAGAAGCGGTACTACCGTGAGAACCTGTGGTACTACCGTGCCTACGGCTAGTACTACCGCGAGGACCCGTGGTGCTACCGCTCCAAAGAGCAGTACTACCGCGAGCCTCAGAGCAACAACACTAGAACTCCTTCATTTCGCAGAGATACTAATAAACGGAGGATGCTCCAAAGAGCCAAAGGAAAGGGGGTGCAAAAGGATTAGACGTGTACATGATGATTCCACCCAAACCTTTCCGACGTGGATCCCCTCTTAATAGTACGGCTTTCCTATGACTCAAATCCACCGAAAAGAAACGTAGAGGAACACCATCTTCAACAGTCTTCGAGGGGCATCAAATTGTCTTGTGCCTAGTCATGATATGTCTGAACTACTCAGTGCACACGATTAGTCCACAATCACATTGTCTTCAATCACCAAAACAACTAAGGGATTAATATGCGCATACATCGGTCGTGGTGTTCACATCGCACTTGTATCGCACACGGTTTAGATATTATACCCCATGTCCGTTGAGGATCATCAGTCTTTGCTGCAAAATATAACATTAGGGAGGGTCAAAAGACAGCCACACCTGCATGTGGCCCAAATATATATGAGTGAAAAAGGTGGTATGTGATTTTCAAATTTCCAATACACAACTTTGACCCCACGGGCCCACGGTTGGGCGCGTCATTGAAGATCGATGAGACGGGCCAGAAGTCAAGAACCACCTGGAAGTGGCCAAATATATGTACGAATATTGGGGATGTTTAAAACTTTAAATACACAATGCATAACTTTGGTGGCACCTGCCTCGCAAACCCGAAAGCACCCTAACAACCACCTAGCTAGGATATATATAATGACATAATGTCGTACCTAGATATGATGCTTGGCCCACCACCTCCCACTTCGTGTCAGTGGGGCGGATGCACGTAATGATCGATACTTTGGTCATACATGCATGTTGACATGACCTACCATAAGACGGACCAATGAATCTTTCGTTTGGTCAAATGACAGGTGTTGTTGTCGATAAACCGCTTGGGCCAATAGATTCAACCATCGTAAACATCTCACAAGAGGGACCACAAAACCAGCACCTCTTGCATGTGGCCAAAAATGATGTACGTTGGGGAGGGGTGATGTGTGTTTTCAATATAGAATAATGTACAATTTAGATGTGATGCCTACCTCTCGATACAGACAACAACCATGAAGGAAAGGTAGTTAAGGACGAGATACACACGCAGGGTTTGATGTAGGTCGAACCCAGAATCCGAGCATCTAGGAGGGAATCCTGACAACGCATGAGCTCGAGTTTTGGTTGACCGACATTTGACGGTGACCGGCCCTAACATGAACTAGGAGGAATCCATTCATGGCAAACACATACCCCTTGTTATCGGTCAAAGGGATGATATATATACACTCGGGGAGCCCAGATATATCCGCGTCATCACAAAAAACCGCACAAGGGAGACATGGTCGATCAGAAGACCCCGTATACACTGCATGCGGCCCGAAAATATGTATGGGTACGATGGTGTATGATGTGTTTAAATCCCAAATGCACAACGTCGATGGGCGATGCCAAGTACATTACAAACCGAACAACGTACCCAACTACAAGCTTGGTTCAATACCTATGATGTCAGTTTCCCAACTTCGAGGCGGCAGCGGGAGGGGGGGGGGAGGGGTCATCCCACGCATGCACTCAAACTTTATTTTGTCTAGCATGGGACACATCTATATATATATATATATATATCTATACATCTATACATCTATACATCTATACACATATATAGTGTGCGAATAACTATGAAAGTTGCTCGTTGGATGAAGCCAATCCGACGGTACAGAGATGGCAAATCCGAGCACTACTGGCCGTTGGATATCATCTACATTCCACCAGATTCTGCCACATGTACAATCTAGAAGACTCCATGGTTGAACTTAAGCATAATGCACAAACCTCTAAACACAAGCACTTCTCCTTTGTTCTCTAGAATCTTCCATATCTTAATTGCCCAAACCTTTTTTTAAATGAATTATCACTACTTGTTTTTACCTTTACAATGCACAATTCCATGAATCTTAAAATGGTTTTTTTTACAAAACTAATTGATTTTGGATGAGATGAACTATAAAAATTAAACGAACATCTGCATCATGCATATCTGGGAGAAGAGGCGGGAAACCGATGAGAGGAGTGGCGAGAAACGGTAGGCTGTTTTGAGTGAAAACCTAGTAGAGAAGGAAGCGTGAGCTACATGACGCATGCGCACAGTGCTTACCCATGTACTGTATCTTCTTTTGAAAGGGCTCAGGGTTGCCGTTCGATCTGGGAGCACCCAACGGTGCACACGTACGATCTGTGGGGTTTGGGTTCTGGCCAGTCAGAATGCAGGACTCAGATCATGCGCGCAGCGGGGGGGATATCATACGGAAACCAACATTTAGTGGAAACCGGTGAAAACTACAACAAAAAGATGTTTTGAAGTTTCAAAAAAAATGCGGGATGTTAAGACGATCGTCTGTTGATAAAGTCGTATCTTCTTCCAGAGTTTTTCCTTCAGCAAGGGTGTGCTTGCTTCTTGGCAGGTCCTGGGGCCTATGGGTTATGACCCATCTCATCACTTGTAAATCTTGAACTCATCATCGGGGCAACTGATCATTATTCCAACATCCAGCTTCCTAGCATTCTTAAATCCATCCAATTGTCTCTCTTCCTTCTATTGGCACCAAACTAAAGACGTGATTACTCAGACTCCTCATGGAGTTACAATTGCTCCATATTACCAACACCATACCTCCTCTATATCCAATAGTACTTCATCCCTTCATACTCTTGGGATATCACGAATATCGAGATAAAACTCATACTTATTTTGTCCAAAGTCCACTTCGTGGAATAACGTTATCTTCCACAGGGGTCAAGTGTCCTCACAGGGTACTACCACTCTTGAAATGCACCAATTCATCCATAGACCATATTTCTCATATCCTCGAAAATGGTCAAAATCTTTATTTATAGAGTAACAACTCATAAAATCCAAATCAGTACCCACGATAATAACTTTATTAATTCTCAAAGTATTACAATCTCCTGCACTTCCATTACATGCCTCAACTCAACACCTCAATATAAAATAAATGTTCTCACAACTGCTACTATACTTCTCGCAGACACAATTAATTATCACAAGTCTCCTTCTCCTTGGTACAATCTCTGGCAAAGTTCCCTGCTTCATTACAACAAAAACATATTACTTCTAACAAGTCTCGAGGTTTTCTTTTTGGGCAACTGCTGAAGTAGTGCCCTGACTCCTTGCACCTAAAATAGGTGATATAACTCAGGTCCTTCCTGGAATCCAATCTATTTCTCTTCCTGGACTTTTCCTTTCCAATCAGGGCTTCTCTTTCCTGTGGATCATACTCTACTTCCTCTATTAGGAATTCTACTAGATCCCCATTAAGACAATTCTAGGAGATGTGTCCTTTTTCTCCACATGATTAGCAAGACTTGGGGTAAGTTCTAATTGGTTCTTCTTTAGGTGTGTCCTCCACCTCTTCCTTCATCACGGGTTCTTCTAAAATTTCCATGAGGGCTCCTTTCATTGCTTCTTTCTTCTGGGGTATGGTTCTTTGTACCATGGGATAAATGTGACACTAAGCAGGGTAGTGGGTAGTCCCTTCACACAAGAAACAAGTGATCTGCCTAGTTGGGCATTCTTCAGCTGTGTGACTTCCTTCACAGTTAGGGCATTCATCCTTGTGTTCTTTATGGGTGTGTCCTATTTCTCCATAGATTTTGCATGCACCAGGTTTCCTCATATCATTTCCATAAGGCTTCAACTTTTGGGACACAACCCGAGACTTTGGCAAAGTTAACTTAAATTCTTTCCAAGTGGTTACTCCTTGCCATCCATTGATGGTTTGGTACATCCTCCACCAAGTAGTAGCACCTCTTTCAAAACACTGAAGAGGATTCTGGGCCATATCCTTTCCAACTATAGGGCTATTCCTCATGTGATCCTCCATGTTCTGAATCCATCAGTCCGTCTCCAATTGACTTATCGGTCCCGGAAATATGAGTTCATCTCCATTCATCCTCTATTGGGTCCATGGGTTTTGGGGGGAGATAAGAGATAAACGGAGGGATACACACAATACAAACAAAAGTTTTGAAAAGACAGATTTTATTTCTGGTTGTGGAAAAACATCAAACAAATGACAGGTCACAACCGTCACATCTAACGTAGGTACATAACAGGGGTTTGGTCTTCTAAAGGTGAATAAATCTTCAATGTCGCCAAACTTTTCAAGTCTTGTTCATGTCTCCGATGGGTTTCTTCTGATCGTTCTTGTCCTTCTGAAGTTCTTTTTCCAGATCATCTCTGTTGACGCGAACTCTCTCATGACATCCTTTAACATTTCTAGAGTTGCGTTCCAAAATTCTGGGTTTCAACATCCTTGGCATGAACCACGGTCCTACTCTCCTTCAGTTCCTGACAAATCTCCGGTATCTCGAGGTTTTAGCTCCTCCAGCTTGGCTACTTCAGCTTCTGGGTCCTAAGTTCTTTACGAAATCCTTCCTTGTCAAGATATGGCTTCCTGAAGGTCCATCTTAAAATTCCTGATGTAATTCTCCAGATCCTGGTGATACACCAGCTAAGGTTAAAACTTCTCCTTTTGCTGCTGGATCCTCCATCAGCCTTCTACCATCCAATCCTTCCATGCATAAGCATGCTTAACTCAGCACGGTGATAATAGCATAAGTGGGCAATAACATCATGGATAGCCATGTTTCAGCCCTTGTCATTGCCATGAGCTATTTTCCATAATTGATATCTTTGCCTTAGGGTTTTGTTGACAAAAACTTCAAGTTTTTACTCTCCATGTTCTGGTCTTTCTCCAATACGCCTTCATCTTAGGTATTCGACAACTTCAATAGTCTGACAAATTTCATAAGGCTGGATGATAGGAAAAGACTGCATAGTGGTGTCTTTGGTTCAGGGTGAAGCTCTTCATCTAAAATATGTAAGCCAGGTGTTCTTCGGTGAAGAAATTGAGAAGGGCATGAGAATAACTTCAGATCCTATTCAGAGCCTTCCAAGTCACTTCACTCTGGGAATTCTTTGGAACCTTCAAATTCTCCTAGTCTTCGGAGTCTTCAACCGTTGTAGGTTCAATTATTCAGATGCACAGGAAAATCCTCTTCGTTCCGAAGTGTACTTCTTGGAGTGGTCTCATCAATCGAATCTTCGTGTGGTGAAAAAGGGAAAGGGGTATGGTCTCACTAGAAAGGAATATTTGAATAAGCTCAGAAGAGAAGAGAGGTAAAAGATCTTTTTGAAAAGAAAGCTGTAGAGAAAAATCATTCCTATGGGCTTGCCAGTTTCTAGAGGTCACGTCCTACAGTCAACATGTGCTCTGATACCAATTTGTAGTGACCCGACCTCAGACAGTCAAGTCTCTGTGCTTAAGTGTCATCCCTGGATCGGTATGCTGACACACACAGTACTCGAGGATTTATAATAGAGGTAAATCACATGTATAAAGTAATGTAAATACTATTACCTCAATTCAAATAGCGGAAGTAACAACAAGGTTGTGGACTCCCATCAACACCAACGACAAAGTTGAGTGTAGAAATCATAACCCCAAAGATTCCTACAACATGAGACATTGCAGCCACAAAGGGTCAGTACATTGAATGTACTGGCAAATTCACACCATAGAGCAATGACGAATAATGGCTATCACTACATGCATATATGGCTGGTGGAGGCTCTATGGTTATAATGTTTTTGCGAAAAGCCAATTTTTCCCTACTGCGAAGGAATATATTTTATTTAACTACAAAGTTTTTTTGAAAAACATTGAGAATGGTACCCCCATCTCAATCCCAATTAAAAGTAATTAGCATCCCAACAAATTAATTTAGAGTGATGAGATCCATACGATAATCCAAGAACCAGATACTCAAGATGACCATAACCGGGGACACGGCTAACCATGATTAGTTTGTACACTTTGCAGAGGTTTGTGCACTTTTCCCCACAAGACTCGATCTCCTCCATAGGATTTCTCGCACTACATGGTGTTTGAGAAACGAATGACTGAGACACAGATTTTCAGAAGCATTAATTCTAACCCCGGGTACAGAGTACCAACCTAGACCCCCTGCATCTGCTAGCTTACCACTGGAAGAGGTCATGCAACATACTCAACTATGCTAGAGCCCATAATAGCTTGTGGCTGCACACAGAAGTTTCTAGCATGAATAATCTTATGATCCCTTTTGAGCCTGGGTGGCGAACCATAGGATGATCACACGGTATATCCCCGGGATCTCCTAGGACAACACTGGTATATTGCCAGGTGTCCGGGCAAGTCCAATGGTATATCCCTAGGGTGTCCCTACCAATCCACCCAGATGTGTATTAAGTACCCACCTTAAGTTAACCATTAAATAATAACTCTCACATCTGTCATGAATCACTCAACCAATCCACTTCTACGAGCATAGCATAACAGTGTAAGCATAACGTAGTAGTAACTACCAAGGTTTTGTAACATTCCAAATTTTCAATTTGGAATGTTATACACTAGATCATCATTGTATATCATTTTTATTGCATTTTGGTTGATCCTAGAAATTTCACGCAACTCAAGGACCCTCGGAGAGAGTTGGGGATTTCGTTAATTTCATATTTGAGTTTTCTCAAATTTTGAAAATAGGATCATTTGATTTTATTTATTTTATCTTCAATTATTTCTATTATAAAAATGTGAGATAGGGAATAAAATGAATTTCCCAAAATAAAGAAATATTGGGTATTTAATAGTAAAATCAAACAAGATTTTATTTTGGTTTTATTTGCTAGTTTATTTGAATTTAGGAAAAATGCGCGTTTTTCAGAATTGCATTTAGGCCCCAAATAAATGTTCATCATGTGCGGCTTGATTTTTGAAGCCGGGGAAAATTTATTTCGGGATTTTTGGAGTCCGTTTAGTATTCCTTTTGTTTTTTCTGAGCATAACTATTTTAAAAAAACGCAACTGACCTAACGGGCCGTGTCCGACCCGGACACTAGGCCCATCCGTCTTTATAAGCCGGGAAGGCCCAGCTAGACCCCCCCTCAAACCCTAGCCGCCTAGCCCGCCGCCTTCACCGCCGCCGCCGCCTAGCGCCGCCGCCGCCGCGCCGCCCCACGCCGCCCGCACCGCCGCCCGCCGGATCCGTCTCCAGAGGTAGACCTCGCCGCCGCCGGTTTTTCCGACGGTTTTGTTTTTTTTTAGTTTCGGTTTTTTAAATAGATCTGTTTTTCCGGTTTATTTAATTAGCGAGCGTTCATCCGTTCATTCGTTTTAATGAATGTTCGTTGTTTTTCTTTTTCTCGGATTAAATCCGCGATTTTTCAGATCGCGATTTCTGATCCGATTTTTGTTTTAGTCTAACTTTTTGCTCGTTTATCAAAATCAGGAGATTCAAGCGCCTGGAGTTTCGTCTCGAAATCCTCTTTCCGTTTAACTAACTTAAACAAGTTTTTGCCACTGTAAAAATTGCCCTAGATCCAGAATAGTAAACAAAACCTTTTCGTTTGTCGTTTGTCTTTCGTTGCTTCGTTCGATTTGATTCTTTTTGCCAACCGGAGTTCTTAAGTTGAACTTTCTGGTTAGATGTCTTATTTGAGTTTTACCTGTGCATTAGTTGAGTACTTATTGTATGCTTGTTTGTTTGCGATAGAGTACCCGGAGTGCGTCGCTTACTACTTCGAATCGCTAGGTTTCCCGCATCATCAGCAAGGCAAGTAACACTTTGATCATGTTTTCCCTCTACCCAGTTTTATTGCATTAGATCAATCCTCAAACATTGCATGATTAGGATTTAACTAAATTGTGGGTTTGGGAAGTAGATGAGGTAGAACCTATTACCTGTTGTTATCAAACCCTGGGAGTTACTTTTACATTATGCTTATACTGCTATGCTATGCTCGTAGACGTGGATTGGGTTTGAGAGTATCCATGACATATGTGAGATTGTTAATTAATGTTTACTTAAGGTGGCAACTTAAACACACATCTAGGTGGATTGAGGCACCTGGGTATTCCAGGATTGCCTGTTTTTTCTATGGACCGCCACCCATGCTCAAAGCGATCATGAGATTATTCATGCTAGAAACTTCCGTGTGCATCCACAAGCTATTATGGGCTATAGCATAGTTGACTAAGTTGTGCGAACTCTTACAATGGTAGACTAGCAGATGTAGGGGAAAGTAGGTGTAACGGTCTACCCGATCGTAAGGTGCTAGTGCTTCTGAAAGACTATGTCTCGCTCATCCGTCTTCTCAAACACCATGCAGTGCGAGAAACCAAACGGTGGCGATCGGGTCTTGTGGGGAAAAGTGCGCAAACCTCTGCAGAGTGTATAAACTAATCGTGATTAGCCGTGTCCCCGGTTATGTACATCTTGAGTATCTAGTTCCTGGATTATCATGTGAATCTCAACATGTTACTATAAAAATTAATTTTGATGGGTTTTGATTAATGATGATGCTTAATTGGGATTGAGAATGCTGTGAACCATTCTCAATGTTTGACAACTACCATGATAGTTAAATAAAATTTATTTCCTTTGCAGTAGGGAAAAATTGGCTTTACGCAAAACTCTAACCATAGATCTTTCTACCAGCCAAACATGCATATAGAATAGCCTATTTCATTCCATTACTCTCCATGTGTTACTTTGCCAGCATATTCCATGTGCTGACCCGTTTTGGGCTGCAACATTAATGTTGCAGACTTTTCAGACGATGATTAAGGAGTTTTTAGGTCGTGGTTCTATACTCAGTGATGCCATTGGAGTTGATGGACTCACTTATCTTCCAAGCCTTCCGTTGTTATTGTTATTAGATGGCCTTAAGCCATATTTATTGTAATAAGTTCTCTTTTGAGACACTCGATGTAATAAGTGTGTGATTGCTACTCTGTTATAAATCCTTCAAGTACTGTGTTGTGTCAGCATTACTGATCCAGGGATGACACCTGAGCACAGAGATTGGACCGTTTGACGCCTGGTCGCTACAGGTTTGAATACAGGGCAATAGGTTCCTACCTCATCAACTACTTCCCAATACCCACATGTTATCCAATCCTAACCATGCAATGTTTGAGGGTTGAAACTAATGCATAAAAACTGGGTAATGAAAAGTATGATCAAAGTGTGAACTTGCCTCGTACTGTTGATGAAGAAGATTCACACTCATAATTCTTGATAGTTCTACTCGTCACACTCCGGTCAATCTATCGTGAGCAAGCAACAGTAACCACACATAAGCAATCAAGCCAAAGAATCGAAGAAAAGATCTCGGAAAACTTCAAAAACAAGCAATTTACTCTTGCAACATAAAACAATTTCTAACCGTACCAAAATTAAGTGAATTTGGCCTTATCATAAAGTTTAGGTCAAGAGCTTCGATTTGCAAAAATAATCAACGCAAACGGAGTTATAAAACTCAAGTTATGATCAAACTAAATTCAACTACAAATCTGTTTGAATTCAAATTTTAACTATCAAAAACATGTTTAAGTTGTTTTACGGGATAGACGAGATCGTAACGAAGAAGTGGGCGCTGGTTTCATTGGATTTGGAAAAACGAGCGAAAACTAGTGATCAATTGAAGTACAGGGACTAATCTATGAAGAAAATTGTATCACGAATCGGCCCCTGACCGAAATTAAAACAGAAAAAGCAAAAGACTAAATAACAAACGTTCGTTTCCGATCGGTAACGAACAAAAACTATTCACTGAGACGGAAAGCATTCGTTAAATAACAAAAACGAAACGGTTTATTTAAAAAAACGATCTCGAGGATAAACCGACTAAATAAAATAAAACCGGGCGGTTTATTCGGTTTTACCGGCTTGGGCGAAATAAACCGGCGGCGGGGGCGGTTCCCGGTGACGACGGCGACGGCGAGACGAAAGGAGGCGGTGGCTTCGGCTTCGGACATGGGGCAAGGCGCCAACGGCTCCGGTGCGCAGCACGGAAGCTGCGGCAGCGGTGGTAGGCGGCGGAGTGGGCGTCGGCGGCGAGTGGCATGGCGGCGCAAGAGCAGGGTGGCGGCGACTCTGGCGGCTTCGGGGCGGCGAGCTCGGCGATGGGGAGGTGAGAGAGAGCCAAGGCGCGGCTTTATAGGAGGGAGGTGGGGCGGTGGCGTGCGGGAGGGGCAAGGCGGCTTGGTATCCGGGACCGACACAGCGTCGCTAGCGAGATGCGTGCAGCGGCCGGTCTCCTGGCTGGAGCTTAGGGACGAGGTGGAGCGAGGCTGGGCCGCGGCCTGGCTAGGAGCTGGGCCGGCCCAGCCGGCGGGAGTTTTTTTAAATGACAGACAAAAGAATAAAACAAAAAGAAAGTAAAAATATTATGTAGGCATATAATATATCAAAAAATTTCAGAAAAAGATTTCCTACAACCTGAACATTTACTAGCGCCAAATAAAATCTGTGAAAATTCAAATAAAGAAAAGCGTGCTACTGATGCAATAAAACCTCATAAAAAATCATTTTAAAAATACCAAAATGATTTCAAATTTATTCCTCTCCAATTTTCTGATGTAAGGAATCATTTATCCTACTTTCCATATATTTTATTTTTGGAGGAAAATAATTTGAATAAAAACCAGAATAACTCCAAATTGAAAAATGATTTCAAAGGGACGTTAAATTGGGTTTTCTTTGAAACTTCCAACTCATATTTCATGCAATTTGAAGAAGTCATTTTATCTTCTCTCATGAAAATCAGTGAGTTTCTTAAAGTTTCTGAATTGGAAATATTTTCCAAATGAAATTCTAATATTTTCGAAACCTTTTTCATTTATTTAAATGGAAGAAGTCATGTCATCTTCTCTCCAGGGTTTCATGATGAAAATTATTTGAATTCAAGGAGATCATAAATGCAAGATGAAAGTTTGGGAAAGTGCTTTTATTCCCTCTCATTTAACTTTCAAAAAGTTTCGAATTTCACTCAATTTTACACAATCAATCAAACAATCGATCAAATCTATCTATTTAATATAACATTCCAAAATTTAGAATTTTGGGATGTTACAATTTGAAAGGAGGAAAGAGATATGATCTGCACCAAAAGCTTGAATTGAGTCCACCGGGAGAATATGAGAATGAAGAATGATAAACTTGAAGCTCCTACATCTTCATTAGAATCACCGGACAAAACATTGAATGAAAAGAATGAAGAGACTTCTCATGAATAAAATGGATACTTGATTAAGAAATCTGAGTCCTTGAAGAAAAGGTTGGGATGGTGAGAAAAACAAATGCAACCTGGGACGGGTGAAACAAATATCATTGGGAAAACTGAGAAGTGATCTTGCGAATGGGGAAAATGATAGGATCATCTTGACGAGAAGCACGCTGGTTGGAAAAGAATTGACATGACCATCTCGATGATCAAGAAGGATTAGCACTCCCACAGAAACATGAGAACACCATTTAGGAAAGGTATGGAATCAACACTTGACTTTGAAGCAACTCGAACACAAGAACCAAAACAAAACAAAGGATTGGGCTTGCGGAAATAAGCCGGAAACAAATACATAACCCCTCATGAATTTGTGGAAGGATAAAAACTCCCGAAACTTTCTGGTTATTCAATCTGGTGTTGGGGATACAGAGAGGCACAAATATGTCACAAAACTAACAAATTTTACACTCCAACTATATCCATCCGTCAACACATAACCAAGAAAAACTCAGAAATCATGTACCTTAGACCTTCGAAAACATCCGATATCCATCCGACAATACATCTGATCCCTCTCCCCAGTACTGGGTGTCATCAAACTACTCTCACCACAAAGAGTATAGAAGCTTTTTCGATGTCGGCGACCTCTGGTATTCCGGAACTGAAACGATAAGCAATGTGGCAAAAACACCTTGGAGCTCAACTTCCCGAGACAGTGCCATAACCGCTAAATGTCAGGTCGCACCAAGACAGAATTTCCTGTTACAATGATATCGGACCGATTCCAAGATACCCACGTGATCCTAAAAAATTTTGAGTGAAAAAGAGGAGAGTGAAGTCAAAACATCTACGTTAGGAGTCCTCACACGAGCGACGAAGGGGATAAGGAGTAAAAAGAATTCCTACTCTTCGATATATAACTAGGCTCAAAATAGTTTTTTCTAGACTCAACAATGTGTAACATCCCAAATTTTCAATTTGGAATGTTATACATTAGGTCATCATGCATATCATATTTTATTTTGCTTTTGGTTTTGATCCTAGAAAATCCTAAGCAACTCAAGGACCCACGGAGAGAGTTGGGGATTTCGTTATTTACGTATTTGAGTTTTCTCAAATTATGTAAACAGGATCATTTGATTTTATTTATTTTATCATCAATTATTTCTATTACAAAAATATGAGAGAGGGAATAAAATGACTTTCCCAAAATATAGAAATATTGAGGATTTAATAAAAAATCAAATAAGATTTATTTCGGAGTTTTTTTGGTATTTTTATTTGAATTTAGGAAAAATGCGCGTTTTTCAAAGTTGTAGTTTGGGCCCAGATAAATGTTCACTTTATCTGGCTTGATTTTAGGAACCCGGCAAAATTTATTTCGTGATTTTTGGAGTCCGTTTAGTATTTCTTTTTATTTTTCTTCCGAGCGGATTTATAAAAAAAAAACTGGAACCGACTACGGGCCGTACCCGGCCAGGAAACCTCCGCCCGGGGGCCTTTATATAGCGCCCGAGGGAGAGAGCCAGCCCACCGAACCGAACCCTAACCCTAGCCACAGGCCGCCGCCGCCGCCGCCCGCCGCCGCCGACTCGCCGGAGCGCGCGCTTTTCGAGGTTCGCCGCCGCCTCGTTTTCCGTGCAGTTTTTTTTTTGAAAAAAAAATATATATATTTTTTCTCTTTTTCTGTTCGTCGTTTTTCTTTTTCGTTGGATTTTCCGCGGTTATTTTCTGATCGCGATTACTGATCCGATTTTCGTTTTAGTATAACTTTTCGCTCGTTTATCGGAATCAGGCGATTCAAGCGCCTGGAGTTTCGTCTCGAAACCCTCTTTCCGAATAATCAACTGAAACAAGTTTTTGCTACTGTAAAATTTGCCCAAGATCCAGATTACTAGAACGAAGTTGTTTTCTTTCGCCGTTTGATTTCTTTTGCTTCGTTCGATTTGATTCTTTTTGCCAACCGGAGTTCTTAAGTTGAACTTTCTGGTTAGATCTTCTATTTGAGTTTTACCTGTGCATTAGATGAGTACTTATTGTATGCTTGTTGTTTGTCTGTGATAGAATACCCGGAGTGCGCCGCCTGTTACTTCGAATCTCTAGGTTACGCGGATCATCAGCAATGCAAGTAACACTTTGATCATACCTTTTCTACAACCCAGTTTTATTGCATTAGATCAATCCTCACACATTGCATGATTAGGATCTAATTAAATTGTGGGATGGGAAGTAGATGAGGTAGTACCTATTACCTGTTTATTATCAAACCTTTGGGAGTTACTTCTACGTTTGCTTATTATGCCATGCTATGCTAGTAGACGTGGATTGGGTGAGTGATATCCATGACAGATGTGAGATTGAAAATTAAGGGTTTATCTAAGGTGGCAACCTAACACACATCTGGGTGGATTGAGGCACCTGGGGTTACCAGGACTTGCCTGTTTTTCTTTGGACCGCCACCCAGGCCCAAAGGGATCATGAGATTATTCATACTAGAAACTTCCGTGTGCAGCCACAAGCCATTATGGGCTCTGGCATAGTTGAGTAAGTCGTGCGAACTCTTACAGTGGTAGACTAGCAGATGTAGGGGAAAGTAGGTGTACCGGTCTACCCGTCGTAAGGTGCTAGCGCTTCTGAAAGACTGTGTCTCAGTCATCCGTCTTCTCAAACACCCTGCAGTGCGAGAAACCAAACGGAGGCGATCGAGTCTTGTGGGGAAAAGTGCGCAAACCTCTGCAGAGTGTAATAAACTAATCATGATTAGCCGTGTCCCCGGTTATGGACATCTTGAGTATCTAGTACTTGGATTATCATGTGAATCTCAACATGTTACTCTAAATTAATTTTGATGGGTTTTAAAGATGTTACTTAATTGGGATTGAGAATGCTGTCAACCATTCTCAATGTTTCACAACCACCATGATAGTAATTAAATCTATTCCTTGGAAGTAGGGAAAATTGGCTTTACGCAAAAACAGTAACCATAGAGCTTTCCACCAGCCAAATATGCATATAGTATAGCTGTTGCATTCCATTACTCTCTATGTGTTACCTTGCCAGCATATTCCATGTGCTGACCCGTTTTCGGGCTGCAACGTTAATGTTGCATACTTTTCAGACGACGATTAAGGAGTTTTTAGGTCGTGGTTCTATACTCAGTGATGCCGTTGGAGTTGATGGACTCACTTATCTTCCAAGCCTTCCGCTGTTACCGACACTAGATGGCCTTAAGCCATATTTATTGTAATAAGTTCTCTTTTGAGACACTCGATGTAATAAGTGTGTGATTGCTACTCTGCTATAAATCCTCCGAGTACTGTGTGGTGTCAGCATTACTGATCCAGGGATGACACCGGAGCACAGAGATTAGACTGTTTGAGGTCTGGTCGCTACACAATGGCAGGGGTTCGACCAATCAAGGGGGCTCCTAAGGTCGGTAAGGCTCTGATACCAACTTGTAGCACCCAATATGCAATTCTATCCCAATCACGTGATGAAGTCATGATTGGGGAACAACCGCATTTCGAGCGCATAGCAAGGTGGATATTGTTACAACATACCATGTACTGAATAGATGAGAATACAAGATGAAGGCTTACACTCGCCACAAGTTACGAAATTCATACAACAATACATCAATTCATAGCAATCATCATACAGACGAGCAGGATCCAACTATGGATGAAATCAAATGAAAAACAAGAACGACATCCACCGTGCTAATCTCAGGTTCCCCGACCCGGAACCTATCCCTTGATCGAAGAAGAAGAACTACAAAAGCAAGCAAGCATCGCTCTCACGTCAAAGCTTCGCATAACCTGTACCTGCAATTGTTGTTGTAGTAATCTGTGAGCCACGAGGACTCAGCAATCCCATTACCACGGGTATCAAGACTAGCAAAGCTTAAAGGTTATGGAATGGATAAGTGGTGAGGTAGCAGCAGCACTAAGCGTTGTATGGTGGCCAACTTACGAGTACAAGAGTAAGATGAGAAACTACGCAAACGGTCGCCAACTAGTAATGATCAAGAAGTGATCCTGAACTACTTACGTTCAAACATAACCCAACCGTGTTCTCTTCTCAAACGCACCCAAAAAGAGACAGTCACAGTTACGCATGCGGTTGGTGTATTTTTATTTGTGTTTAGTTAAAGTTCACTACAACCAGATATTAACAAATTCCCATATGACATGTAACTGTGGGCACAACTCTCGAAAGTTCAAGCCCTGCAGGGGTGTCCCAACTTAGCCCATGAGAAGCTCACGATCCACGGAGATAATCCTCCATCGTGGGACATCCGATCAAACTCAGGATCCCGGTGCACAAGACATTTCGACAATGATAAAACAAAACCAGCAAGACCACCCGGTGCATCGATACCCCGATAGGAGCCGCTCGTGTCTCATTCTCAGGACAACACCGTCTATGCTAAGTAGACGACAACCAAAGACCTCGAGTTGCCCCGAGGTGGCACCGCCGACTGCTAAGTAGGTGGACCAACACTCATGAGGAGCACTAGCCCGGGGGGTTGATTAAGAGACATCGGGTGCCGGCGGGTCCCTATGCGAGTTTTAGTTGTTATTAGGCAAATGGTAAAAGCAATGTTGGGCCTTGCTGGAAGAGTTTTATTCAAAGAGAACTGTCAAGAGGGCCCCAGAACCCTCATCATGTTAGGGATGCAAAATCAAGGAATATAACACTGGTATGACAGAAACTAGGGCAGCAAGACTAGAACAAAACACCGGGCAAAAGGCCGAGCCTTCCACCCTTTACCAACTATATAGATGCATTAATTAAATAAGAGATATTGTGATATCCCATGATATCCATGATATCCATGTCCCAACATGGAACAACCTGCAACTACACCTGCAACTAGCAACACTATAAGAGAGGCCGAGCAAAACGGTAACATAGCCAAACAACGGTTTGCTGGGATGGTGAAAAGGTTAGAGGTAGTCATGGCAATTTGGGAGGCTTGATAAACTGGTGGTAGGTAGTGCAACATAGCGATAGCATCGAGACAACTAGCAAAGCAAAGATAGTAGTGAGATCCAAGGTGACGGTCATCTTGCCTAAAATCTCCCTAGGAAAAATACCGAATCCATGAAGAAGACGAACCAACGTGGTCGAGCGGATCCTCACAATCACAACGTAACTGGAACTATCAGGGAGAAGCGCAATCGGAAAGAAGAAAATGACATAGTAAACAAACAAGCATAAACATGGCACGATGCACAATCAAGTATGATGCATGTCCGGTTTAATGAGGCATGGCATGGCAAAGTGCAACAAAGAACACTACAAATTAAGTGGCGGTCAATATGTAACGAGTTGCATATTGAAGAAACACCACATTTAATTATTTAGCTCACTCTTGTTTAAGCTAATCATCAATATTAAATGTTGGTTAACATGGCAAGAGGTAAAGCATATGAAAACTACCTATTTAAGCAAGTTTAAATGAGGCCGGAAACAACAAACAACAATTCTGGAAAATCCCCATATGAGTATTTCGAATTTGGTATTATTCATCCCTAAACCATATGTTAGAGTTGTTAAACATGCAAAGTAATGCCACCATGTTAAACTATGCATTTTTTACCCCATTTACATATAAATATTATTAAATTCGGAGCTACAGTTATTTGTTATGAAACAAATCATTTTAGCATGGCATTGTGCAAATTAAATTCAAACAACAAGTTAAACATTTTAAACACGGCTGAAAGTTGCAGAATATGAAAGTCCATGAAATTCTAAGCATTTTACATATATAATGATTTTACATATGATGCACGGTTGTCGAGTTATTAAATGCATGAACATTGAGGGTTTTTCTGCAAAACTGCAGTCTTTGGAAAAAGTCTAAATTTGCAAAATTGGGAAAAAAACATGATACGGGCCGCATCTTAACAGGAAGCCCAGCAGAGGAAAAGGCCAGAGCTGCTCACCCATGGGCCAAGCCCAGTTCAGGGGGAGGAGGCCGGTTGGGGGAGATGCTCACGGGGCGCGATTGTCGCTGGCCCACGCGACGGGTT
The DNA here is from genome assembly GCF_056163025.1 of Triticum urartu. Lineage (NCBI taxonomy): Eukaryota > Viridiplantae > Streptophyta > Magnoliopsida > Poales > Poaceae > Triticum > Triticum urartu. Next base: position 324,418,005 of record NC_141874.1, read on the forward strand.
AGCGAGGCAGGGACTTGTAGTGGCTGTGGGCCATGCAGGCAGATCGAGGCGAGCCGCGAGGTCAATGCAGGACGAAGTAGAGGTCTGGTGTTGCGCGACGCAGAGGTCTAGGCCTGGAGCTCGAATGAGACCGAGCCGATGGCGGAGGACGAACTTGGCGCGGGGGAGCATGGATCCTTAGCAGGGAACTCGAGGAGGACCTGATCTGGCCAGGGGGATGCCAGACCTAGCCAGTGGTGGCGAGGCGGAGGAGAACCGGCGGTGGAGCTCCATGGGCCGGGCTCCATGACTGCAATGAAAGGGGACTTGATGTCCGGGTCTTGAAGCTTGAAACAGTGAGCGCCATGCCAGGTCGTCCGAGACAACAGATCTCATCGGGAGGGTCACGGGTTCGCTGGAGCGGCGCGGTTCATTTGTGTCGGTGTCCTGGGAACCGGGGTACCCAGACTTGCCTGCCAGTAGCCCGTAGCGTGGCTCCATCAATGACTCGGTACGACCCATCTTTAGCAGCAACAACTCAAGACCCTCGTGAGGCGGACGACACCAAGTCCTCCCTAGGGGCAGCCTCACTAGGCTGGCTCCCGAGGAGTGGAGATATCTTTGCAAGGGGCAGCTCACGAGGTTTGCATGATGTGAGCCATGACGACCGAGGCCAGACGGGCGCCAGCGGCGCAGTATACCAGTTTCCTCTTTGGTGCTAAGGCAGCAAGCGCAAACGTGGTTTAACGTCCCAATTTTCAATTTGGATGTTATACATAGGTCATCATATGCATATCATATTTTATTTGCATTTCGGTTGTGATCCTGGAAACCTTAAGCAACTCAAGGACCCAAGGAGAGAGTTGGAGGTTTCACAAATTTTCATATTTGAATTTTATCAAATTTGAAAAGAGGATCAATTTGATTTTAATATTTTTCACCGCCGCAGCAAGCCGCCGCCCCCTCGCCCGCTCACCGGCGCAGCACGCGCCGCTGCCCGCTGCTACGGTCGCCGCCGCCGCCCACACGCCGTCGCTCGCCGTCGCCATCCCACGCTACCGCCGCCGCTTTGTCTCATCGGAGCTGCTGGATTTCCACCGCCGTCGTTTATGGCGACACCGTCATTGACCGGTATAAACCCGTCCTGATTCGCCAGTTCTTTTCCGTTTTTTTCGGTTCTCGGTTTTAGATCGGTTTTTTTAGGGTTCGCTAGCTAGCGAACATTTTCTGTTTAGTTCATTTTAACGAACGCGTTCGTTAGTTAGGTCTTCATAGCCAATGTTCGTTCGTTAGGTTTTTCTTTTTATTTTATTTTTGGCCAGGGACCTATTCGCAATTACTTTTATCACAAATTAGTCCCTGATCTTCAAACCCTCGTCACTTTTTGCTCGTTCGTCCAAATCCAGTGAAACCAACTCCAAAATCTTCGTCTTGTTCCCCTCTTTCCAAATAATCAACTTGAACATGGTTTTGAGCTGATTTGATTTCAAGCTGATTTGATTTCTAACTGCTTTTGATCGTCGTTTGAGTTTCGTAGCTCCGATTCCATTGATTCTTTTTCCCAATCGAATCTTTTTAGTTGAACTTTCAGTTTGGATCTTTTCACTTGAGTTTTACACTTGCATCTTATGCTTGAGTTCTTATATATGCTATTGTTTGTTTACGATAGAGTTTTCAGAGTGCGTAGCGTTCTAGTACGAGTCACTTGGGTTTTCAGATCGTCAGCAAGGCAAGTAACACTTTGATGATATTTTTCATACCCAGTTTTTATGCATTAGTTTCAACCCTCAAACATTCCATGAGTAGGATATGTTTAACATGTGGGTATTTGCGAAGTAGTTGATGAGGTAGAACCTATTGTCTTTATTTCAAACCCTCGGAGTTACTTCTACGTTATGCTTATACTGTTATGCTATGCTCGTAGATGTGGTTTGGGTTTGAGAGATCCATGAAAGATGTGAGAGTTTTAATTAATGGTTAAAATTAAGGTGGCTACTTAAATACACATATGGGTGGATTAGTTGAGGCACCCTGGAGCACCCAGTGGTGGTTTGGTCACCTGGAGTAATCCAGCGTTATCATGGGATATCCCGGAGTACCCGTGTGATCATCCTACGGTTTGCCACATAGGCTCAAAGAGATCATAAGATTATTCATGCTGGAAACTTCTGTGTGCAGCCACAAGGCATTATGGGTAGGTAGAGTAAGTTGTGTCACTTCTTTCAGTGGTAGGCTAGCAGATGTAGAGGAAGTAGGTGGTATTGTCTACCCAGAGTAAAGAGTTAATGCTTCTGAAAGACTGTGTCTTGGTCATCCGTTTCTCAAACACCATGTAGTGCGTTGTGACGCCCCGAGACCGATGCGCTAGGTGTCTTCCAGTTATTCGCTATTGTTGCCATGTCATTTGCTTGCGTGTTACATTTTATCATGTCATCATGTGCATTGCATCATCATGTTTTCAAAACTTGCATCTGTCCCGGTCTCCCAATTCCTTCCGTTGTCCGTTCTGAGCACAGACACACTTGCACGCGCCCGCGACATGTCCGAAATATTATTTTATAAGTGGCCGGAAAATGTTCTCAGAATGGGTTGAATGTTGGCATGCGGTGTTTTTATGTTGTAGGTAGGCCGCCTGCCAAGCTTCATCACATCCGGAGTTCGTTTGATAGCCCAACGGATAACTATAGCGGCAATATAGTCGGTCTAACGTCGGACATTTTCGGTCTCCGGAAACAGATGTCGGGCCCTCTCTCTCTCTTCTCCCCCTCGCAGTCTCGCCATGGCCCACCTAGTCCATCCCTCTTCGCTTCCGGAGTTGTCCGATGCGACCGCACGGTCCGAAACCCTCTTTGCTCAGAGCATCAAACCTCCTCGCGCGCGCATCTGAAAAGTTGTCCCGGACCCGACTCGGACTGTTGCCACCATTGTGTCCAGATCATCCCCAAACATCTACAAAACGTCATCATTTTCTTATTTGGGCTCCCTAGCTATTTTATTTGCGTTCATCCGATTGCGATCGGAGGGACGAGTTAGCCTCTACCCTAATCCCTTTGCAATATAAATAGTGGGCAACCCTAGAAATTAGGGATCTTGTCCCATCCTTCGCCGCCGCCAGCCCACTATCTCCTCCTCCTTGGGATCCCCTCCCGATCCAAACCACCAACCGAAGCCGTCACTTTCCTCCTCGTTTTCCAGATTGGGCCAACCACCTTCCCTGATACAACCATTGATCCAGCCCCATCGAGCTCCTCTGCTCGGCCCCGTCGTCATCCCGCAGCACCTCCCCTCCCTGTCACCTCTGCCTTCCTTGGCCACACCGACCGGAGCACCAGGTCTTGCTGCAGCTCCTCGTCGCCGTCCGACAGGTAACCGGACCAGGCCGCCCCTCTGCTCCCCTTCCTCCTTCCCGTTTCCTTCTCCTCCTCTCTCTCAACTCCCTCTCCGTCTCTGTACCAGGTACGAACAGGAGAAGCACCAACCTCGCCGGAGTCTTCTCCTCGCCGCTGCCTTCGCCAAGTCCCCGCGCCACCGGAGCCCTGCTTTGCACCATCTTCCCGTTGACTGCGAGCTCACGCTCGAGCTTTGCCTCTGCGAGCATCATCTGCGTTGCCCCTCGCCTTCCCCGCTCGCCCGTCCGCGTGCGTTGACCACTCCTGCGCCTCTGCCGCCCTGACATGTTCCTGGAGCCATGGCGCCCTGCTTGAGTCAAGCTGTTGCATCCACCGATGCAGTTCCGCCACACTACGCCCGTTCGTCGCCTCGTTGCCATCTCCGGCCTGTACCCGCCAGGTCCGCGTCGTTGCCTCCCCACCATGGCTGGCCGAACCTGAAGCCCCATCTCTGCCTCGCTCCATGCCTCGCCTCTGTCAGCAATCACAAGAGATCGTCGTGGCCCCGGAGCTCCTCTGTTGCCATCCCCGACCTGCCTCGGTCCACCGGGATTGCATTCCCATCCTCCTCCGCGCCGGATACGGCAAGCACCGGCCAGATCTTGCGCCGCCGCAAGCCCAGCTGCCGCCGCGCCTATCCCCTGTTTGTTTTCTTCAGAAACGCGCGGCGCACCCGCAGTCAGCGCCTTCGTTGCGCCCGCGTTGACCCGAGCCGCTGCGTTGGCCTGCCTCCCATCCACCACCTGAGACCCAGCGGACTGCCTCCAAGCCCAGCAACTACCAAGGCCTGCCTTGGCCTCTCCATCGACCGGGCTTGGCCCATGGTGCGAAATCCCCCCAGCTCCAATGCTCTGTTTAAGGCCCAGCGCATGGATTCGGCCCTGTTATGTTTTATTTCGTGCCGGGATGTTTTTTTTTAATTTAATCAGCGCATTGCAGATTTGCAGAAAAACCCTCATACATCATGCATATAATAACTTAACAACCGTGCATCGGTTTAAAATGATTTATATATGAAACTTGCTTAGAATTTCATCTAGTTTAATAATTTGCCACTTTCATCTATGTTTGAAATGCTTAAAATGATGTTTGGTTAAATTTACTCCTATGCCATGTTAAAATGCTTTAATTCATAGCTAAATAACAGTAGCTCCGAATTAAATAATCTTTATATGTAAATGGGGTAGAAAAATGCCTAGATTTACATGGTGCACTCATCTTGCATGTTTAACAACTCTAAAATAATGTTTAGGGCAGAACAGTACCAAATCCTTAAATTGCACATGGGGATTTTTCCGGACTTGTTGTTTGTTGTTCCGGCCTCATTTAAACTTGCCTAGATAGGTAGTTTTTCCTTTTGCTTCACCTCTTGCCATGCTAACCAACATTTAATATTGTTGAGTACCTAGACGAGAGAGAACTAAATAAGTCATGTGGTGTTTTCTTCAATATGCAACTCTGTTGCATAATGAGCTCCACTTAATTTGTAGGATTGTTTGTGCACTTTGCCATGCCATGCCTCATTAAACCGGACATGCATCATACTTGTTTGTGCATCGTGCCATGCTTATGAGGTGGTTGTTTACTATGTTGTTTGCTTTCTTTCCGGTGTACTTCTTCGGGTTGGTTCCTGTAACGTCGTGATTGTGAGGACCCGTTCGACTATGTTAGTTTGTCTTCTTCATGGACTCGTTCTTCTTCCTCGCGGGATCTCAGGCAAAATGACCATACCCTCGAAATCACTTCTATCTTTGCTTGCTAGTTGCTCGCTCTTTTGCTATGCCTATGCTGCGATACCTACCACTTGCTTGTCATGCCTCCCATATTGTTGAACCAAGCCTCTAACCCACCTCGTCCTAGCAAACCGTTGTTTGGCTATGTTACCTCTTTGCTCAGCCCCTCTTATAGCATTGTTAGTTGCAGGTGAAGATTGAAGTTTGTTCCTTGTTGGAACATGGAGATGTTGTTCCTTGTTGGAACATGTTTACTTGTTGGGATATCATAATATCTCTTATTAAATTAATGCATCTATATACTTGGTAAAGAGTGGAAGGCTCAGCCTTATGCTTGGTGTTTTGTTCCACTCTTGCCGCCCTAGTTTCCGTCATATCGGTGTTATGTTCCCGGATTTTGCATTCCTTACACGGTTGGGCAATCATGGGAACCCCTTGACAGTTTGCCTTGAATAAAACTCTTCCAGCAATGCCCAACTTTGGTTTTACCATTTGCCACCTAGCCTTTTTTTCCCTTGGGTTCTGCAGACTCAAGGGTCATCATTATTTTAACCCCCCCGGGCCAGTGCTCCTCTGAGTGTTGGTCCAACCTGTCAGCCGCCGGTGGCCACTAGGGGCAACTCTGGGCTGGCCTACCGGAAGTTTGGACAATCTGAGTGTGCCCTGAGAATGAGATATGTGCAGCTCCTATCGGGATTTGTCGGCACATTCAGGCGGTGTTGCTGGACCTGTTTTACCGTTGTCGAGATGTCTTGTAACCTGGATGCCGAGTCTGATGAGGACATGACTACCTTGGATACGACCAAAAATATTGCATACATGCATATTTGTCTGGTGATTTCTAATGCAAACTATTCAATAATCTATTTATGTTATCCAGAACAAAAATACTTCACACACTTTTGTGTTTTGTCTAATTGCAGGTGTATGGGACATTTGTACAATCCACATATGAAGATAAGGGAAGAGGAGAAGTTTATGTTGTGTTCAAAAAGTCCTCTCACATCACTTTTGGGCCAAGAGAAGATAGAGTCCAAGTCTTTCACGTTCTGGATTCAGATTCGGACTGCACAGACATACCTGACTCAAAACGCCAACAACTTTTTCATACGGACTCCGAATTGGGTGATTATTTTTTTGCTGGAAACTAGATTTCGTGCTCTTTCCAACCCAATTGGATTCACCTTCAAATTCGTCCGGAGCGTTGAGTTACGGACGAAACAATCTGACGTTGCAGCAGAATCCTAGTCAAACTACAAGCCCAAAGGTGTTGCATCACCTCCACTTGGGCCCATGAGCCTTGTACGACCTAGGGTTAGTTTTAGGCTGCCTTGGGACGTCCTCCCACCTCCTTGGCCGCCACCCCTTGCTCCTATATAAGTAGATCCATCTACTAGCTTTTTCCTTGGGATTTGTTTAGTTAAAAGTTAGCCATTGCAACTTCATGTACTTCATTTGTGTCCAACGACCAGACCAAGACCGCTTCCGGATCCCCACCATTATCAATACTTCATATTTATTTGCAATATTCAGATTGCTTTATCATATTCTTGCTCGTTCTTCGATTGCTTGCAGGAATAGACCTTCGTGGTCAGACTGACCGTGCTTCCAGCATCGTCAGTAACCTCAGGAGATTGGTTTAGCGATTGCTAAGGCACAATGTCGTGCACGTTTGTAGTCGGATCGTCAAAGTCGTCTCCACCAAATCGATAGTTATCATCTCATCGAAAGATCAGGAGACCCTCGCCTCTATCAAGTGGTATCAGTTTTCAGGTTGCTCGGTGAGAATTTCTAGTTTTCCTAGATTAGATTTATTTTCTTACCTATTGTCCAAGAAAAAGCCACAAAAAAGAGTTAGATCTATTCATCCTTGATCCAAGCCAGTCTGAGCCTTTGCAATTTTCTTTTCATTGCTTGCATAGTTGAATTATCGGTTGCATCGTCGTGTCGAGTTGCTGGTCTTAGTGTCTAGTTCGTTTAGAGTTTCGAGTTCTGTTCACATTAGTCACGCCACCGCTGCATCATTATCTCTTCCGCTGTCCACCACCCATCCATCAATTTCCACCATGTGCTACCCACCATTCATTGTCATAATAATAGTTGAGATCGTTCACATCTTCACTTGATCCAATCTGCATCTTATCTAGTTTGTTTTGGAAAGAGGGAGAAAAAAACAGAGAAAAAAAATGAGAGAAAAAAAGAGAAAAAAAAGTCAAAAAAAGGAGAGAAAGAAAAAAGTGTGAGGAAAAAAAGAGAGAAAAAAAACAAAAAAATCGGCACAAACTTTTTCAGAGGAAAGTTGGAGACAAAGTTGTTGATATATCCTGCTTGGCTGTTGTTTCACATCATTATCTTTACTACCGTTGTGATCTTCACTTATATCTTGCTGTCCAGAGCTACTTAGTATCCTTCATTGATGCTGGTTGTGCTACGACGTGACCTCATTAGTGTTCTAGGCTCGCGTCTCTAGTTCGGTCTAGCCTAGGACCAGCACAGTACCGTCGTTGAGCGTTTATTCAACATTGCATCTCTGAATTGATTATTGCTAATCTTTTGCTACCATATATAGCCAACCCAGCTCCACATATTTCTACACCGTGTATACGCACGTTCCCCTGGCAATTGCTTTACATAATCTTCGGAGTTATTTGACACCGCTGGTTGCCTGTCACCACCTACCGCATGGTAAGAACTTGTAAGATATTGATATTTGCTTTACTGTGAGCACTTTACAACCACATCCTAGTAGTTCATAGGAACATTATTCTCGAATTTTGGTTCTTGTTTCTACTAATCATGACAGGTTCCAGAGATAGAAGTTCTTGGACGACGGACACATCTTCACCATCACAAGAGTTGGGACAACACACACAAGCATATGGTCAGGTTATCTCTTTACCATCATTTGAGGGTAGATTTAATCCTGCTATTTATCTAGCTTGGGAGCTTGAATTAGAACAAGTTTTTAGTCACCATGATTTTTCTGAACTTGAGAGAGTACGAGCTACCATTAGAGCATTTACTAGTTTTGCTTCTGTTTGGTGGAGTGTACATTGTAAGAAAAACATTGATAACCAACCCACAACTTGGAAAGTTTTGAAAGCTGTAATGAGACAACAATTTTTTCCTCCTTACTACCGTCGTGAATTGCGTTGCAAATTGGAGCAATTAAAACAAGGCAGTAACACTGTTCATGCTTACTACCAAGAGTTCAAATCTTATATGCATCATTGTGACATAGAAGAATCTGAGGATGATACAATGAATAGATTTTTTGGTGGTTTGAACCATGATATTCAGGCAAGATTTTGGTATATTCCTCGTTGCATTACTGGTATGTATGTCCGTGCTTGTACCTTTGAGAGACAGATACAGGAGGATGCATTGGGTGACTACAACAACTACTATTCCAGTTCATGCTCACCATCGCCGGTTGGTTACTCCACTATTGCACCTACTAGAGCAGCCCCACCTCGAATTGTGAGCGCAATATCATCTCAAGAGTATGGTACATTGTCAACGTCCGTACCTACATCAGCTACATCTCTGCGAGGTAACAGTAAAGGTATTGATGATATAACTTCACATGAGAATGAAGCATGCCTAGTTAACTTGAATGCATCATGTGTTGAGTTACCTGTTGATTTGAGCACACCACCTCTTTTAGAGACTCTTGTTACTGTCATGAATGCGTCATGTGATCAAACAACTGAAATATCAACAATTTTGAGTGCACCCATTGAATTAACTGTTGATGCAAAAGAACCAATGTTTAATCATTTTGATATGACCTCTAATCTTGATGATGATTCTGTGTCCAATGACTTATTGCATGTTTGCTTATTTAAGCATGTTGTAGCATGTAAATTTGATGCAAGTAAGGTTTATTCATCGAAGTTAGGATGGTTTAATGATGAACATTTTCAATCTTTTGAAGAGAATAAGAGCTTCACTTATATGTGCAAACTGAGTTCCAATATTTTCATGCCTTCTACTTCCTGTGATAATTTTTTGGCTTTAGATTTTATGAACAATGAAAGTTACTCATGTACACATGTGACATATGTGCAAAAATCAAGGGAAGTTAAAATGGATGACATATACATATACAACATGTACACCTTGTCTCTTTTGTTAGCCACATTTCAGATTAAGCAATGCCGAGGACGGCTTTATTTTCAAAAAGGGGAGGATGATGAGGACATGACTACCTTGGATACGACCAAAAATATTGCATACATGCATATTTGCCAGGTGATTTCTAATGCAAACTATTCAATAATCTATTTATGTTATCCAGAACAAAAATACTTCACACACTTTTGTGTTTTGTCTAATTGCAGGTGTATGGGACATTTGTACAATCCACATATGAAGATAAGGGAAGAGGAGAAGTTTATGTTGTGTTCAAAAAGTCCTCTCACATCACTTTTGGGCCAAGAGAAGATAGAGTCCAAGTCTTTCACGTTCTGGATTCAGATTCAGACTACACAGACATACCTGACTCAAAACGCCAACAACTTTTTCATACGGACTCCGAATTGGGTGACTCTTTTTTTGTTGGAAACTAGATTTCGTGATCTTTCCAACCCAATTGAATTCACCTTCAAATTCGTCCGGAGCGTTGAGTTACGGACGAAACAATCTGACGTTGCAGCAGAATCCTAGTCAAACTACAAGCCCAAAGGTGTTGCATCACCTCCACTTGGGCCCATGAGCCTTGTACGACCTAGGGTTAGTTTTAGGCTGCCTTGGGACGTCCTCCCACCTCCTTGGCCGCCACCCCTTGCTCCTATATAAGTAGATCCATCTACTAGCTTTTTCCTTGGGATTTGTTTAGTTAAAAGTTAGCCGTTGCAACTTCATGTACTTCGTTTGTGTCCAACGACCAGACCAAGACCGCTTCCGGATCCCCACCATTATCAATACTTCATATTTATTTGCAATATTCAGATTTCTTTATCATATTCTTGCTCGTTCTTCGATTGCTTGCAGGAATAGACCTTCGTGGTCAGGCTGACCGTGCTTCCAGCATCGTCAGTAACCTCAGGAGATTGGTTTAGCGATTGCTAAGGCGCAATGTCGTGCACGTTTGTAGTCGGATCGTCAAAGTCGTCTCCACCAAATCGATAGTTATCATCTCATCGAAAGATCGGGACACCCTCGCCTCTATCAGAGTCTGATCGGAATGTCTTGGGAGAAGGAATATCCTTCATTGACCGTGAGAGCTTGTGATGGGCTAAGTTGGGACACCCCTGCAGGGATTTGAACTTTCTAAAGTCGTGCCCGCGGTTATGGGCAGATGGGAATTTGTTAATGTCCGGTTGTAGAAAACCTAAAGTGGACCTTAATTAAAATACATCAACCGCGTGTGTAACCATGATGGTCTCTTTCCGGTGGAGTCCGGGAAGTGAACACGGTGTTGGAGTTATGTTTGGTGTAGGTTGTTCTAGGATCACTTCTTGATCATAGTTTCTCGAACGTGCTTTGCCTTCTCTTCTCGCTCTCATTTGCGTATGTTAGCCACCATACATGCTAGTCGCTTGCTGCAGCTCCACCTCATACCTTTTACCTTACCTATAAGCTTAAATAGTCTTGATCGCGAGGGTGTGAGATTGCTGAGTCCCCGTGACTCACAGATACTTCCAAAACCAGCTTGCAGGTGCCGTTGAACCGTGCAGATGACGCAACCGAGCTCAAGGAGGAGCTCAATGAAGATCTTGTCCTTTGTGTTGTTTCATTCTAGTTGATCAGTAGTGGGGCCCAGTTGGGGTCGATCGGGGATCTGTGTAGCATTTGGGGTAGTCTTCTTTTTTTTGGCTCCATAGTCGGGCCTTGATTGTAACTGGTTGATGTAATGCTTTATTCATGTAATTGTGTGAAGTGGCGATTGTAAGCCAACTATGTATCTCTTTCCCTTATGTATTACATGGGTTGTGTGAAGATTACCTCACTTGCGACATTGCTTTCAATGCGGTTATGCCTCTAAGTCGTGCTCCGACACGTGGGAGATATAGCCATATCGAGGGCGTTACAAGTTGGTATCAGAGCCTTCCCCGACCTTAGGAGCCCCATTGCTTGATTGAATTAGCTGACGAGTTGAGTCTAGAAAAATGTTTTGAGTCATTTAGGAATTATATATAGGAGAGTTTAGGAATTCTTTTTACTCCCCAGTCCCTTCATCACTCTGGTAAGGCATCCTGACGTAGAGTTTTGACTCTTCTCTTCTCAAATTTCACTAATTTTTTTAGGATCACGCGGGTATCTTGGAATCGTTCCGATCGATTTGTGATGAGAACATTGTTCTTGGTGCCTCCTGTCATTTAGGGGTTGTGGCAGTGTCCCGGGGAGTTGATCTCCGAGGTGTTGTCGTCACAATTTTATCGTTGCAATTCTGGAATACCTGAGTTTAGTTTCACCGACATCAAAAATGTCTTTTATGCAGTTGTTGGTGAGATAACCTCGACGCCACCCAGTACTGGGGCGGGAGTTCGGGAGTATTGCCATAACTTGTATAACGGATGCTTTTCAAAGGTTGAGGTAAACGATTTCCGAAGGTTTCTTGGTTATGTGTTGAAGGATGGATACAGCTGGATGTAGGATTTGCTAGTTTTGGGTGAGATATTATGCTTCCCCTGTATCCCCAACACCTGATTGCATAACCGGAAAATTTCGGGAGTTTATAAGTGGGAAATCAAGTAGCTCTTAGGATATCTTTCCGACAGATGTATGATATGAAATTGGGGTTCGACGTCTAGTGGTCCACCTATCCACGGTTGGTTTTACAGTGGTCTCGTTGTGTCTTAAAGAGTCCTTGGCTATGCCGACTCAGGGATGCTTCGTATGTCATGTGCACTTCCTTGTACATGATGGTGTTGTACGATCGAGCCCGTGTAGGCCCCACCACGAAAACTTCGGACGAAATCTCTATCATATGTTTGTTCCGGCTTATTCTGCAAGCCAATCCTTTGTTTTGTTTTGAGTTGTGGTATTCGAGTTGCTTCGAAGTCAAATGTTGATTCCATACCTTCCCCAAATGGTGTTCTCATGTTCCCATGTGAATACTAATCCTTCTTGATCATCGAGATTGTCATGGCAATCCTTTTCAACCGGTGTGTCTCTCTTCAAGTGGATCCGTTCATTTTCAACATTTGCAAGATGCAATCTCAGCTTTCTCAACGGTGTTCATTTCATCCATCCCAAATTGTCTTTGTTTTCCCACCCACCCACCCCTTTTTCTTCAAGGACTAAGATTTCGTAATCAAGTATCATCTTATTGATGAGAAGCCTCTCCATTCTTTTTCCATCAATGTTCTTATCCGTCTATTCTAATGAAGATTCTAATGGAGCTTCAAGTTCGTAATTCTTCATTCTTTTCTTCTCCGGTGGATTCAATTCAAGCTTTCGGTGTTAATCATATTCTTTTCCGTATTTCAAATGCCTTCTCATGCCGGTGCACCTTATATTCTGTCATTCCACGCTCGTTATTCTATTGTTCCAGAGTTCTCAAGATATCTCGAAGATTCGTGTTTCCACTCTGCTTTTGTAATCCTTTCGAGCTCTTTCGAGGTTGTTATCTCATACTGGCCATTTAATTCAACCGGTGCAATCTCTCCTTCAAATCGTTCAACGGTGTATCTTTTGAGTGGGCCCTAACCCACGGGTCTGTTTCCAGGATCTTACCTGACTCTTTTTTTCCAGAGCTATCCTCAAATTCTTTTCTAAAGTTTGACATAAGAATGAATTGTCATCAGTCATATGTATTTCTTCAAGATCTTTCAAATTCTTTTCATCATTGGCTCAACCTTTTCTATTCTTCATTCTGGAGTGTCTAAACAATTCTTGGTGGTGTTTCCCATTGTCATTCTCAGTTTTTGAAGACCGAAGAAGAGTTTCTTTTAAATATTGCCTCATTCTCTGCCACCTTCTCATAATTGTTTTCGGTTGTGAGATTTTTTCACCCATCCGGAGCAATTCAAGATTCTGTTCAATCTGATTCATCCGGAGCCCATCATTTCAGAAGACTTATTCATTCTCAGCTTTCAGCTCTCGTTCTCCAAATCTTACCAGCGCATTGTTCAAACATTCTCTTATCAGCTCGTGATTTTTTTTCATTCACTTGCATTTAAACTCTCTCAAGCATCTTTGTTTAATTGCTAATTCTTCCTGATGTTTCTTCATGTTTTAATCATTCTTTTTCAATTCTTACGGTGGTTTGTTCAAGAGTTTTCTTCCTTCGTGTATCATATCTATGCATTCGTGCTTTTCAAATCCTTCCGGTGGAGCGTTGAAGACCTTCTCGAAATTGTGATATATCTATCGTAATTCTTTCTACGAGAATAAGTAGTATGCCAAAGCCATTGATTGTCATCAATTTAATTGGTGAAGGATGAGCATAACATATTGATTATTCTTGATTCACCCAAGTGATTAATTCCCTATTCCGGAGGCTCATCAAATTCTTGATTTAAATTGTTTCATCTTCTATTTTCCCGGAGTTCCAACCTTTTTTTTAAAATTACATCTCCACGGAGATTCATTTAAATCATTGCAAGGCTTCAACCTTATTCTTTTCATCCTCCATTTCGTTTGACCATTCGTTTTACTGGAGTTTTCATGAAGGTTCTACATGATGGTTCATTAAGAATTTAATTCCTTCTCGAAGTGTTCGTCAACATTCTTTTCAGAGGAGCTCATGCATTCTTCATCTTGCAATCCGGAGTGCTATTCTTCACGCATATCTTTTGAGGTGGTGTTATGTCTTTCTTGATAATTTCTCGTCGTGCTCCGTGATTCACAAGTTATCAAGAATGAGATATTTTAAATCCATCAATCTCGCCATTTGAGTTATCTTGGGTAATATTTTCACCTGAAGCTTTCCCTAAGGATTGTTGCTATTAATGGTGATAATATATGATCCAAGTTCTTTATCTATCCTCCCCGTGAAATATTTTCTCGTCTCCTTGTTCATATCAATCCAATTCTTTTCCCGTGAGTGGCAGAATTTCACCTCATAATTCGAGATGTATTCCATAAGACCATATCAAGCTTATCCTTTCGTTGTTGGATTTCCAACAACCCCGTTTGAACCTTCTCCTAAGGATGCCTTTTCAAGCTCTTTTGTGGCAGAAGTTGGCATTGTTTTCTCCATTCTTTTATTTCAATTATCTATCTTCTATCCTTTCGTTCCGGAGGCATAGTGTTGTTGCTCTCTTCAACCCTTCCTCTTGTTCTTGTCAGGACCGTGTTCTTTTCTTGGATTATCCATTTAACCGGAGTGTCGTGTCCTCCATTCAAGTTCTCTCATCTTATCAAGTTTCACTCCCTTCTCAACCGGAGTGCCGTCTGAAATCGTTCTTACCCATTGTGCCATTCTTTCAATAGTTCCGGAGGTAGTGTGTTTTTTATTTCATCAAGTATCCTCTCATCTTGTAAAGTTCTTGTTAATTCCTTCCATTTTCAGTCGGAGTGCTGTCCAAATTATATCATTCTTAATCCTTCTCTATCTTGACTTAACCGGAGTGGTTTCAATATATATCTTGCCCTTCAACCTCAAGTTTTTTTCACAATGTTCTTTCTCCCTCTTTTCTAATGGAGTGTTTTCGACTTTTTTCACCTTCGTTTTATTCTTTTCTCGAATTTGTTCAACCTCGCAAGGTTCTTTGGTTTCACTCATTTGTCAAAGAAGCAACTTAGTTTTACCTCTTCTCTTTCTCTTTCGTTTTCCCTCCGGTGCCATTCTAGATCTCGGGACGAGATCCTCTCATAGTGGTGGAGTGTTGTGACGCCCCGAGACCAATGCGCCAGGTGTCTTCCAGTTATTCGCTATTGTTGCCATGTCATTTTATTGCGTGTTGCATTTTATAATGTCATCATGTGCATTGCATCATCATGTTTTCAAAACATGCATCTGTCCCGGTCTCCCAGTTCCTTATGTTGTTTGTTCTGAGCCCAGGCACACTTGCAGGCGCCCGCGGCATGTCCGAAATATTATTTTATAAGTGGCCGGAAAATGTTCTCGGAATGGGTTGAATGTTGGCATGCGGTGTTTTTATGTTGTAGGTAGGTCGCCTGCCATGTTTCATCGCATTCGGAGTTCGTTTGATAGCCCAACGGATAACTATAGCGGCAATATAGTCGGTCTAACATCGGACGTTTTCGGTCTCCGGAAACAAATGTCGGGCCCTCTCTCTCTTCTCCCCCTCGCAGTCTCGCCACAGCCCACCTAGTCCATCCCTCTTCGCTTCCGGAGTTGTTCGATGTGACCGCACGGTTCGAAACCCTCTCTGCTCAGTGCATCAAACCCCCTCGCGCGCGCGTCCGAAAAGTTGTCCCGGACCCGACTCGGACTGTCGCCACTGTTGTGTCCGGATCATCCCCAAACATCTACAAAACGTCATCGTTTTCTTATTTGGGCTGCCTAGCTATTTTATTTGCGTTCGTCCGATTGTGATCGGAGGGACGAGTTAGCCTCTACCCTAATCCCTTTGCAATATAAATAGTGGGCAACCCTAGAAATTAGGGATCTTGTCCCATCCTTCGCCGCCGCCAGCCCACTATCTCCTCCTCCTTGGGATCCCCTCCCGATCGAAACCACCAACCGAAGCCGTCACTTTCCTCCTCGTTTTCCAGATCGGGCCAACCACCTTCCCTGATACAACCATCGATCCAGCCCCGTCGAGCTCCTCTGCTCGGCCCCGTCGTCGTCCCGCAGCACCTCCCCTCCCTGTCGTCTCTGCCTTCCTTGGCCACGCCGACCGGAGCACCAGGTCTTGCTGCAGCTCCTCGTCGCCGTCCGACAGGTAACCGGACCAGGCCGCCCCTCTGCTCCCCTTCCTCCTTCCCGTTTCCTTCTCCTCCTCTCTCTCAACTCCCTCTCCGTCTCTGTACCAGGTATGAACAGGAGAAGCACCAACCTCGCCGGAGTCTTCTCCTCGCCGCTGCCTTCGCCAAGTGCCCGCGCCGCTGGAGCCCTGCTTTGCGCCATCTTCCCGTTGACTGCGAGCTCGCGCTCGAACTTTACCTCTGCGAGCATCGTCTGTGTTGCCCCTCGCCTTCCCCGCTCGCCCATCCGCGTGCATTGACCACTCCTGCGCCTCTGCCGCCCTGACGTGTTCCTGGAGCCATGGCGCCCTGCTTGAGTCAAGCTGCCGCATCCACCGATGCTGTTCCGCCGCACTACGGCCGTTCGTCCCCTCGCTGCCATCTCCGACCTGTCCCCGCCGGGTCCGCGTCGTGGCCTCCCCACCATGGCCGGCCGAACCTGAAGCCCCATCTCTGCCTCGCTCCATGCCTCGCCTCTGTTAGCAATCACAAGAGATCGTCGTGGCCCCGAAGCTCCTCTGTTTCCATCTCCGACCTGCCTCGGTCCACCGGGATTCCATTGCCATCCTCCTCCGCGCCGGATACGGCAAGCACCGGCCGGATCTTGCGCTGCCGCAAGCCCAGATGCCGCCGCGCCTGTCCCCTGTTCGTTTTCTTTAGAAATGCGCGGCGCACCCGCAGTCAGCGCCTTCGATGCGCCCGCGTTGACCTGAGCCGCTGCGTCGGCCTGCCTCCCATCCACCACCTGAGACCCAGCGGACCGCCTCCAAGCCCAGCAACTACCAAGGCCTGCCTTGGCCTCTCCACCGACCGGGCTTGGCCCATGGTGCGAAATCCCCCCAGCTCCAATGCTCTGTTTAAGGCCCAGCGCATGGATTCGGCCCTGATATGTTTTATTTCGTGCCGGGATGTTTTTTTTCATTTAATCAGAGCACTGCAGATTTACAGAAAAGCCCTCATACATCATGCATATAATAACTTAACAACCATGCATCGGTTTAAAATGATTTATATATGAAACTTGCTTAGAATTTCATCTAGTTTAATAATTTGCCACTTTCATCTATATTTGAAATGCTTAAAATGATGTTTGGTTAAATTTACTCCTATGCCATGTTAAAATGCTTTAATTCATAACTAAATAACCGTAGCTCCGAATTAAATAATCTTTATATGTAAATGGGGTAGAAAAGATTTACTTGGTGCACTCATCTTGCATGTTTAAAAACTCTAAAAAAATGTTTAGGGAAGAACAGTACCAAATCCTTAAATTGCACATGGGGATTTTTCCGGACTTATTGTTTGTTGTTCCGGCCTCATTTGAACTTGCCTAGATAGGTAGTTTTTCCTTTTGCTTCACCTCTTGCCATGCTAACCAACATTTAATATTGTTGAGTACCTAATTACGAGAGAGAACTAAATAAGTCATGTGGTGTTTTCTTCAATATGCAACTCCGTTGCATAATGAGCTCCACTTAATTTGTAGGATTGTTTGTGCACTTTGCCATGCCATGCCTCATTAAAACGGACATGTATCATACTTGTTTGCGCATCGTGCCATGCTTATGTGGTGGTTGTTTACTATGTTGTTTGCTTTCTTTCCGGTGTACTTCTTCAGGTTGGTTCCGGCAACGTCGTGATTGTGAGGACCCGTTCGATTACGTCAGTTTGTCTTCTTCATGGACTCGTTCTTCTTCCTCGCGGGATCTCAGGCAAGATGACCATACCCTCGAAATCACTTCTATCTTTGCATGCTAGTTGCTCGCTCTTTTGCTATGCCTATGCTGCGATACCTACCACTTGCTTGTCATGCCTCCCATATTGTTGAACCAAGCCTCTAACCCACCTCGTCCTAGCAAACCGTTGTTTGTCTATGTTACCGCTTTGCTCAGCCCCTCTTATAGCGTTGTTAGTTGCAGGTGAAGATTGAAGTTTGTTCCTTGTTGGAACATGGAGATGTTGTTCCTTGTTGGAACATGTTTACTTATTGGGATATCACAATATCTCTTATTAAATTAATGCATCTATATACTTGGTAAAGGGTGGAAGGCTCGGCCTTATGCCTGGTGTTTTGTTCCACTCTTGCCGCCCTAGTTTCCGTCATATCGGTGTTATGTTCCCGGATTTTGCGTTCCTTACGCGGTTGGGAAATAATGGGAACCCCTTGACAGTTCGCCTTGAATAAAACTCTTCCAGCAATGCCCAACTTTGGTTTTACCATTTGCCACCTAGCCTTTTTTTCCTTAGGTTCTGCAGACTCAAGGGTCATCATTATTTTAACCCCCCCAGGCCAGTGCTCCTCTGAGTGTTGGTCCAACCTGTCAGCCGCCGGTGGCCACCAGGGGCAACTCTGGGCTGGCCTACCGGAAGTTTGGACAATCTGAGTGTGCCCTGAGAACGAGATATGTGCAGCTCCTATTGGGATTTGTCAGCACATTCGGGTGGTGTTGCTGGACTTGTTTTACCATTGTCGAGATGTCTCGTAACCTGGATGCCGAGTCTGGTCGGAATGTCTTGGGAGAAGGAATATCCTTCGTTGACCATGAGAGCTTGTGATGGGCTAAGTTGGAACACCCCTGCAGGGATTTGAACTTTCTAAAGCCATGCTCGCGGTTATGGGCGGATGGGAATTTGTTAATGTCCGGTTGTAGAAAACCTGAAGTGGACCTTAATTAAAATACATCAACCGCGTGCGTAACCGTGATGGTCTCTTTCCGGCGGAGTCCGAGAAGTGAACACGATGTTGGAGTTATGTTTGGCATAGGTTGTTCTAGGATCACTTCTTGATCATAGTTTCTCGAACGTGCTTTGCCTTCTCTTCTCGCTCTCATTTGCGTATGTTAGCCACCATACATGCTAGTCGCTTGCTGCAGCTCCACCTCATGACTTTTACCTTGCCTATAAGCATAAATAGTCTTGATCGCGAGGGTGTGAGATTGCTGAGTCCCCGTGACTCACAGATACTTCCAAAACCAGCTTGCATGTGCCGTTGAACCGTGCAGATGACGCAACCGAGCTCAAGGAGGAGCTCAATGAAGATCTTGTCCTTTGTGTTGTTTCGTTCTAGTTGATCAGTAGTGGAGCCCAGTTGGGGTCGATCGGGGATCTGTGTAGCATTTGGGGTAGTCTTCTTTTATTTTGGCTCCGTAGTCGGGCCTTGATTGCAACTGGTTGATGTAATGCTTTATTCATGTAATTGTGTGAAGTGGCGATTGTAAGCCAACTATGTATCTCTTTACCTTATGTATTACATGGGTTGTGTGAAGATTACCTCACTTGCGACCTTGCTTTCAATGCGGTTATGCCTCTAAGTCGTGCTTCGACACGTGGGAGATATAGCCGCATCGAGGGCGTTACATGCGCGAAATCTAACAGAGGAGATCAATTCTTGTGGGGAAAAGTGCGCAAACCTCTACAGGGTGTATAAACTAATCATGGTTAGCCGTGTCCGCAGTAATGGACATCTTGAGTATCTGGTACTTGAAATATTAATTTAATCTCGTCACTCTAATTAATTAAATTGTTGGGTTGATAATTATTAATTTGGGATTGAGTTGGAGGAACCTTCTCAATGTTTTCAACGAACTTTGTAGTTAAATAAAATATATTCCTTTGTTGTAGGGGAAAACTAGCTTTCTGCAAAAATAACCATAGACCCTCCACCAGCCATATATGCATATAATTATAGTTGTTACTTGTTCATTGGTCTATAGTGTTATTTTGCCAGCATTTTCCATGTGCTGACCTACACAGGCTGCAACATATTATGTAGCAGAGTTTTCAGACGAAGAGTAAGGTCCGCTAGGTTATTGTCGTGCACTCAGCTATGCCGTTGGAGTTGATGGACTCATTTACCTTTGAAGCTTCCACAGTTATCTTATTTAGATGGCCTTCAGCCATATTATTGTAATTAGTGCTCTCTTTGAGACATTCGATGTAATAAGTGTGTGATTGCAATTTGCTATAAATCATCGAGTATTGTGTGTGTCAGCATTACCGATCCAGGGATGACACTTATACACAGAGATTTGACTGTTTGAGGTCGGATCGCTACACGTGGGATCCGTGGAATCAGGCAAAGGTTTCCATATCTGTGCAACAAGACCAAGACCAGCCGGACGGTGGTCATCGCAGAGCCCACAGTAGCGTCACCACCAAAGCCTTTGGCAGCCAAAGACTACTTTTGTTAGGATAGCTTGTACTAGTTGTCCCCCTTCAAAATTGGCCATTGTGGGATCCCTTCCCGCCTAAACATTTGGGAAGAGGACCTAGCCACCACCATAGAAAAGGACGGATCATTGAGATCAACCTTTCAACCACCAGCTCATCGAGCTCAAGAACACCTCCCTCCTGAGGCTGCTCATCCACTGTACTAGTTCATCCTCAGCCCCTCGAGGCAATCCACCGACATACTGGAGTAGGTGATAACCCCCAAGTATAGGGGATCAAAACAGTTTTCGAGGGTAGAGTACTCAACCCATATTTATAGATTCGACACAAGGGGAGCCAAAGAATATTTGAAGGTAATAGCAGCTAAGTTGTCAATTCAACCACACCTGGAGATTAATTATCTGCAGCAAAGTGATCAGTAGCAAAGTAGTTTGATAGTTTTGATAGTAGTGACACAAGCAATAGTAACAATAACAATGGTAGAAGTAATTTAGTAGCAAGTGTAACAATGATGATAGCAGTAGTAACTTAGCAAAAATAATAAAGGTAAATTCGTAGGCATTGGATCGGTGACTTGTTGGATGATATTCATCATGAGACAGTTATAACCTAGGGCGATATGGCACTAGGTCCAGTTCATCGATATAATGTAGGCATGTATTCCGTAAATAGTCATACGTGCTTTATTAAAAGAACTTGCATGACATCTTTTGTCCTACCCTCCTGTGGCAGCAGGGTCCATATTGGAAACTAAGGGATATTAAGGCCTCCTTTTAATATAGAACCGAAACAAAGCGTTAACACATAGTGAATACACGTACTCCTCAAACTATGGTCATCACCAGGAGTGGGCCCGGTTATTGTCACTCCAGGGTTGCCGGATCATAACCGTATTAGGTGACTATAACTTGCAGGATAAGATCTAGAACATGGATATAATGATGATAACACAAATGGTTCAGATCTGAAATCATGGCACCTGGGCCCAAAGTGACAAGCATTAAATATGGCAAAGTCATTGCAATATTAATCTAAGAACATAGTGGATACTAGGGATCAGGCCCTAACAAGCCTATCTCAATTACATGATGAATCTCATCCAACTCCTCACTGACCAGCGAGCCTACAAAGGAAGTACTCACTCCCGATGGGGAGTATCATGGAATTGGCGATGGAGAAGGGTTAGTGATGACGAAGAACAAAGACCCCCTCTCCGGAGCCCCAAACGGACTCCAGATCTACCCTCCTGAGGAAGAACATGGCTTGGCGGCGGCTCCGTCTCATGGATCATGATAATTCTTTCTCCCTGGTTTTTTCTGGAAATATGTGATTTTTTAGTATCAGGGGGGTCGTCAGCTGGGCCACAGGTGGGTACAAGCCACCTAGGTGCGCCAGGAGAGGGGGCACGCCCTGGTGGGTTGTGCCCACCCAAGGGCCCCTCTCTAGTGGGTCTTGGCTCCAGTACTTCTTATTATTGATATAAAAAATACTCAAAAAGTTTCATTCCATTCTGAGAACTTTTATTTCTGCACAAAAACAACACCATGGTAGTTCTGCTGAAAACAGTGTCAGTCCGGGGTTAGTTTCACTCAAATCATGCAAATTAGTGTCCAAAACAAGAGGAAAAGCGTGAGAAAAAGTAGATACATTGGACACATATCAACCGTATCAACTCCCCCAAGCTTAAAGCTTTGCTTGTCCTCAAGCAATTCAGTTGATAAACTGAAAGTGAGAAAGAAAAACTGTTATGAACTCTTTTGCTCTTGTTTGCATAAATAAGCTTAAACAAGACCCAGGTTTTCAGCCAACATTATAACTAACCATGTCAATAATAACACTTAAAGATTATAATGATACATATCAATGACATAATCAGCTAGCGAGCAATAATAAGATATCTCAAACGGCAACACGTTGTCAAAACAACCATGATATAATATGACAATAATGGTATCTCGCTAGCCCTTTCTGAGACCGCAAAACATAAATGCAGAGCACCTCCAAAGTTCAAGCAGCGACTAAAAATTGTAATTCATGGTAGAAAAGATCTAGTCATGATGCACCCAACATTAGATACACAGAATGCATAAATCGTAACCGCTGTGCTCTACTCGGTTTCTGGCGCTTGCTTTAGAAGGTGGTGACACAACATAAAAGTAAATAGAAAGTCCCTTCGCAGAGGGAAGCACTGATTTGCAGAGGTGCCAGAGCTCAGTTTTTTAAATAGAGATAAATGATATTTTGAGACATGTACCCTTCTCATTCATTTCACGACCATCAGTTATCAACATCTTCCATGCTAAGCATGCTAGTGGCGGTTCCCAAGAAGTAAAAGTAAAGGTTTTAACTCCATTGGGAGTTTTTGTTTAATTATTTTAGAGATGAACTCTTTTCATGTTCGCAATTTGGGACTGGGCATCCCTATAACCGCCCATTTTCTCGTGCGATGGCGAGTGAATAAACACTCGACCTGAGAATAACCCGCTTAGCACAGAAGATATCGACCACCTCCTATCATTCCATGCACGATCCAGGCACACAAAATGGATTATTTGTTTAGAAGTTTTTAGAGGTGGCACATCCAAATTTACGTAGGACGGCAGGGTAATAGCGTGTATAGATAGGTATGGTGGACTCATCTGGAATAACTTTGGGTTCAAGGTTTTTGATGTACATGCATAATCCCCACTTAGTACATGTGAAGGCTAGCAATTAAGATTGAGAAGCGGCCAACTAGAGGGCAACAACAATCATAACCATGCGTTATGCATAAGTAACATTGGACTCTAGCATGAGTAGGATATGAACACCATGAACATAATCATTATAGAGGCTATGTTGGTTTTGATTCAACTACATGCATGAACATGTACCAAGTCAAGCCACTTGAACATTCAGAGGAGGATATCATATCATCGTACTACATCACAATCATTTTACCACTATGTTGGTATCCAAGCTAAATCATTATTAACTCTCAGCTACTTATGCATGGCATGAGAAACTATAATCTCTAATTGTCATCGCAAACATGTTTAATCATAAAGGGATGAATCATGGATACTAGGTTAAACATATTTACAAAAACAGAACAAGTCAAGTTCATACCCGTTTCTGTCTGCCACGACCAGTTCATCGCATGTCGTCATTATTGCCTTTCACTTGTACGACCGAATGATATGAAAATAATAATAGTGCAAGGCTGCCATGGAGTAAGCTGGAATCTGCAAACATTTTATTCGACAGGAGAAGACAAGGTAAAATGGGCTCTTTATTAGTTCAACAATTATTCATATGAGAGCCACTCAACATTTTCATCGTGGTCTTCTCCTCGGTACAACTCGAATAAAAGAAAATAATTTCAGAGAAACACAGTGAAATATTTTTGGAGTTTTTGGTTTTCTTTAGCAAGCAAATAAAGAGAAAAGAAAAAATGAGAAAAACTATTTACACTGGAAAGCTCCCAACAAGCAAAAGAAGAACAAGGAAATCTTTTTGGATTTTCTTTTTAGTACTAGTAAGCATGCATAGAAAGTAAATTAACTATGACTAATTTTTTTGGTTTTTCTAATGTTTTTTAAACACACAAGAAGAAAAGAAGAAAATAAATCAAAGCATGGATGATACAATGAAAAAGTGTGAACACCGAAAAATGGAATAAATAGACATGAATGTAATGTTGGTGAAAACACGTACACCCCCAAGCTTAGGCTTTTGGCCTAATTTGATAGTGAATCAGTAGCCTGGAGGGTAGTAGGGATCCTGAGGAGCGGGCATCCACTCATCCCACTGCGGAGGTGCCTGGTGTGCTGCCTCAGTAGCAGCCTAAGTGTTCCGGTAAGCAATGATGTCTGGAGGCATAATCCTATATCTGACCTTGGCAATAGAATCAAACAAAGCAGGAGCAGGCAATGGAATAACATCACGAGTCCTCACACTAAAAACCAGGTTATACAGAATGTGGATGTGAGGAGATTCTATATCAGTAAAATGGTGATGATCCATGACTGCACGGTCTAGGTATACTTTAGTTACAGGGAAATCATGAGGGCTTATCTCAACCTCGAAGTGAGGCGCCAAACGAGTAGCATAATTCCCACCATGTATTTCACCCTGTGATTTATTAAGATGGAGGCTACGAGCCACAATAGCTCCCGAGCTATAGGTGTTGTCGCCCTCTAGTGCTCGGCGTAAAACAACAAAGTCTGGTGCACTGGGCGCACCTAATTTCTTTCTAGCAAGCAAGCACTTAGCAACAAATAAAGCAAAATAATGTACGGCAAGAAAGTGTATGCTAGCAGCTGTAGTGGCTGACACTCCTCTCTCATCACCCACTGTCAGAGTGCGATAAAAATCCTCAAACCCAGTCGGCCTAGGCTCAGCCAAGCTCCCATCAGACGGGATCATGCATATGTCACAAAACTTAGTAAGTGGTATCTGATGGTTTTCAGCATATAAATCAAAGCTCACTTCAGGAGGGTTATTTCTAGGCAAGAAAGTAAAGCTCTGAACAAAGATGTTTGTGAGGATGTGGTGCTGGTCACACTCATCTGCGACAAAGTCGGTGAGGCCGGCATTAGCAATATATTGCATGAACTCCTGTAGAATTCCAGCCTCTTGCAGGAACGGGGTGTGCGGCCATTCGCACGGCCGTACTTCTGCCAACCTCCGAGGGTGGAGATCATTATCAGAAGACTCCCTGATAACACCATTGGAGTCCTTCTTAGAGCCAAACTTCCTCAAGATATTCATGTCCACGTACAATTTTCTGAAAATAAAAATTTTGAGTGACAAAAATTTGTTAACAAAACTTTGTAAGATTGATAGCAACTACTCATAGGGATACATACAAGCCATAGCAAGCATTCAAACTACTTGGAACACTAAGAATTCAACATGCAAGCACATCTACAACAGCACCAAGAGTAGCTAATTATTCAAAGTATAAACCACTAAAACAAAAACTAATTGGACAAATGGTGGAGTCACAGACCAAGCAGCAATCCCATGAAACAGTTTCGGAAACGGAGCTTCAAGCAAAGAGATCGAAATCCGCGGGTTTGAGCTCAAGAACACAGGAGAGAGATTAATGGGGATT
The DNA here is from genome assembly GCF_056163025.1 of Triticum urartu. Lineage (NCBI taxonomy): Eukaryota > Viridiplantae > Streptophyta > Magnoliopsida > Poales > Poaceae > Triticum > Triticum urartu. The sequence goes on from NC_141874.1 coordinate 324,443,198, forward strand.
TTTTTTGGAGGTAAGTGATGATGTGGTATGAAGAGGTAAGTGAGGGGGCCAACGTGGCAACCACAACCCACTAGGGTGCGCCTGGGGGTGCTGGTGCGCCCAGGTGGGTTGTGCCCACCTAGTGCACCTCCCTCTAATGTTTATTTCACCAAAAATTCTCAAATATTCAAAAAAATCGTATTAAATTTTCAGGGCATTCTGAGAACTTCTATTTTTGGGTCATTTTTATTGCACGGGAAATTCAGAAAACAGACAAAACATGGCATTTTGTTTTATTTAACTAATAAAAATAGAGAATAAAAAGTAGGGACAGAAGGTAGTGTTTATTAAATTCATCAACTTCATACCATTCAAAAATGATCCATTAATGAGGTTGATCAAGTCTCGTTAACAACCATTTTCGATTAGCATGAAACCGAAGAACTTTTTTAAATCACTAAGTTACCTCTATTGGGATATGCATTTCCCCAACATTAAGCATTTCATATTTCTTTTTGACAATAGGTAGAGGTATTTGAAAACTTCCAATAGTGATTGTCGGAGATTTTTCAATAACATTAATAACATTCACTTGGAATTGTTTCTTCGGAAAGTGCACCATATGCTCATTGCCATTAATACGAAAAGTGACCTTGCTTTTATTGCAATCAATAACAGCCCTTGCAGTATTCAAGAAGGGTCTACCATGGATAATAGACATGTTGTCATCCTCGGGCATCTGAAGTATAACAAAGTCAGTCAAAATAGTAACATTAGCAACAACAACGGGCACATCCTCATAGATACCGATGGGGCATGGTAGTTGATTTGTTATCCATTTGCAAAGATATTTCAGTAGGTGTGAGTTTATTCAAGTCAAGTCTTTTATATAAAGAGAAAGGCATAACACTAACACTTGCTCCTAAATCGCACAAAGCAGTTTTCACATGATTCTTTTTGATAGGTGTAAGTGCATCTAGTGCCACCCCTAGTTGGTTTTGGAGTATTGACGACAAACCTAGTTGAGGGACTAATGTGTTTGTGAGAATTGCAGGATAACATAGGTAGAAGTCCCTCATTGATTCGGTTTTCCTACCAGAGATGACCCCTAAAAATGTAAGAAGACATTGAAGTCAAAGGTGGTATGTGAAGACATTCACATTGAAGACTATGACAAGAGAAGACATCGCATGAAGACTATGGAGCACGAAGACTTAGTTCTTTCGTCGTTCTTTTTCTTCTTTGTTGAGTCATAGGAACCACCGTACTGTTAAGTGGGGTCCAAGTGAACAAGTCAGAATGACTGAAGTGATGCTTAACCAAAATCCTATGTCTTCAAGTGAAGACTATGAGAGCAAATCTTGTCCAGAGTTGGATAAGTCAGCTTTGCTTGTAGCTCAAGTAAAGTTGCCGTGTGTGTTTGAAATCTGATTGTTGGAACACGTGTCAGTTCCTTAGTGACCAAGGGTCATTTCGGACAAATCAGGTCGGGTTGCCTAGTGGCTATAAATAGCGCACCCCCTACAACCATAAACGGTTGGCTGCTCAGAGTTAGTGCATGGCTTTTGTCGTTTGAGAGCAACCCACCTCGAAGCCTTCGAGAGAGAATTCCTTGAGAGGATAAAGCCCTAAACACCCAGAGCCAAAGAGTGTTAGGCATCACTTAAGTCTTCCTATTTGTGTGATCTGAAGACTTATTACACTTGAGGACTGTGAATCCTCCAGCCGGTTAGGCATCGCGTTCTGAGCATCCAAGAGTCATTGTGGATCGCCGGTGAACGAAGTCTGTGAAGGTTTGGAAGTCTACCTTGAAGACTTACCAGAGTGATTGGGCGAGGAATGGGTGTCCTTAGCTCAAGGGGAATAAGGTGAAGACGAGGTCTTCTGAGTTGAATCTCAGCCTCCCTAACTAGACGTACAGTTGTCACAGCAACTGGAACTGGTCCAACAAATCATTGTCTTCAACGAGTCACCGGTTTCATCCTTCCCTTCCCTTTAATTACTGTTGGTCCTTGTGAAGTCATTGCATGATTGCTTTATCTTTTGTCTTCACTGATTGACTGCTTGTTCTGATTGGCTTCACAATATCTTCCTACCTGATCTTTATTGCCTAGCTGCTATTAGTCATTATGCTTTCACTCCATTGAATACTTGACTATGGTTTGCCTAGTGTAGTCTACCTTCCGCTGCACGGTAATAGGTTTATTTCTATCGTTTTTCTTTGAAACTTACATGTTTTGAAGACTTTTGATAAAAATCGCCTATTAACCCCCCTCTAGTCGATCACTAGCACTTTCAATTGGTATCAGAGCGAGGTACTCCCTTGTTCTATGTGGTTCGGTTTAACCACCTAGAGTTTTAGCTATGTTAACTGCAAGGATAATCAAAGTCTCCGCTGCGTGCCCAGTCTTCGATGGAACTGAATATCCCTACTGGAAGAATAAGATGCGCATGCATCTTGAAGCCATTGATGTCGACCTATGGTATGTCGTCAAGAATGGCATTCCCAAGGCTGGTGAAGGTGTCACCGCTGCTGATGTCAAGAAGTTCGTTCAACTGGACTCCATTGCCAAGAACATCATCTGTGGTCATCTGACCAAAGGACAGTATGGCCGTGTGAGTGCTTTGGAAACATCTAAGCTAGTCTGGTACTGGCTCTCCAAGGTCAACGAAGGCGTCTCAACCCAGAGAGATCATAGAATCAGTGTCCTTCGCAACCTCTTCAACCGCTTCAAGAGAAATGACAATGAGAATGTTCAGCTCACGTTTGATCGACTCACTGACATCACAAATGAGCTTCAAGCCCTCAGCGCCACTGAGATCACCAAGCATGAAGTTGTCAAGACACTCCTGAGATCACTTGAGAGCTCGTTTGACACCCTAGCCCTGATGATTCAAGAATGTCCTGATTTCAAAACACTCGATCCGTCTGACATACTTGAGAGGCTCAACACACACGAGTTTCAGCTTTCTGAGAAAAGATACATCTACGGTCCCAACTATGGACGAACTCGTGCCTTGAAGGCAAAAGCTGTCTCCTCATCTGAAGAAGAGTCTGACAATAGTTCTCATGATCCTGAAGACATTGGAAAGGAGCTTGCTATGCTTGTGAAGAAGTTCCAAAAATTCACCAAGAAGAAAGGCTTCAGAAAGTCCTCACGATCAAGCTCGAGGAATGATGAAGCTTCTGCTCATGACTACAAGAAGAGAACATGCCACAAGTGCAAGAAACCTGGCCACTACATCTCTGAGTGTCCGCAGTGGGACAATGACAACAAGAAGAAAAAGAAGAGCAAGGAGTATGATTCTGACGACAAGAAGAAGAAGAAATACTCAAAGTCTTCTTCCAAGTCCTCCTCAAAGTCTTCATCACACAAGAAGATCTCATCTGGCAAGGCACGTGCGTTTGTTGGCAAGGAAATGGATTCAGAGGAGGAGTCCTCTTCTGAGGAGGCGGAGGTGGAGTCTGAGGAGGAGTCCGATTCTGGCGTTGCGAGTCTGGCTACAGCATACATTGCCAAGTCCATCTTCAACACTGAAGACAATGACTCCGTCAGCGACACCGATGCAAATGACAAGGACTACTCCGCTCCTACCTACTGCTTCATGGCACGCGGTTCCAAGGTAAACACACGCACTACTCACTACCAAACTTCCAGTGAAGATGACTCTGATTGTGGTTCCAAACCCAGCTACAAAACACTTGCTAAAATTGCAACTGAACAACAGAAAGCTATGGAACATATTCAAAAACTGTTAGACAAAAGCGATGACCTGTTAGACACTGAAATGACTCGATCTCAGTCCTTAATTGAAAACATAAAAAATCTTCACGTCAAGTATGAGGAACTTGAAAGTCGTCATGAAACGCTCTCAACAACTCATGAAAAGCTTTCCTATGATTATCTTCAAATGAAGCAAGATCTTGAGAAATTGAGAGCGGCTCATGAAGATCTTCAAAAGGAAAACGAGTCACTTCGCGCCAAACAGATCAGTTCAGATCAGGAAGGATTTGAACCACCATGTGGTAAATGTATTGAGCATGACAATGCTACTTCTGTTGCTGGTTGTTCTACTGCTGCTACTATTGCAATATCTTCAACCGCTGATGTGCCAACTAATCCCTCTGCTGAGGATGCCACTGCTATTGCTGATGAGAATGCTAGGTTGAAGACATTGCTTGAAACAGGGATGTTCAAAAGCCTCAAAGGGCATCAGACACTATGTGATGTCCTCAAAAGGCAGATCCTGAACCGAAACCCTAGGAAAGAGGGTGTTGGGTTCGAAAGGAAAATGAATGCTGATGGCTCTTACTGGAAACCTGAGCAGTACCCCAAAACCACATGGGTTGCTGCAAAGGTACCTTCAGTGGATCCATCCACCCTATTTGGCTTCACTTGTGCTAATCCCATTATTATTGATGAATCCTTTCATGCAAACTATAAACTGTTTAAGAATCAGAAGGGTGAAGTGTTTGCCAGGTATATTGGTACTAACTTCAGGAATGGACCGCCTATGAAGAAGGTCTGGGTGCCGAAAAGGTGTTTGGAGAATCTTCCTTTGAATGTCATCATGACACCACAGGTGAAGAGGACAAACCCCAGACCACATGCTTCATACGGTCCAAAGGCTTCATATAGACAGAGGACTCACCTGAGTCGCACTAACGCAAATGTTTTGCAGGGAAGCCATACTCAGGCCTGTGAATATGAGCGTGTTTCATCAAACCGCCATGTTAATAAGACCAAGAACTATTCTGCTTATTCTTATGAGTACTATTGTCCACCTGCAAGACTTTTTGCTAGGGCTCCAAAGCCAAAGTTCTCAGATGCTGCACTTAGACTCATTGCTTCGAAGCCACCCTTGAAGATGTGGGTGGCTAACAAAGCTTAACTCTCTTTTGCAGGGAAAGGTCTCCAGCCGAAAACCGAAATCGTCTGAAGCTATTGCTGGGGACCTTAAACATCTTGTAGGGCGCAAGATCGAATGCCCAAATGGTCTTATTATGTACTTTGTTCCTGAGTCGCTTGCTACTTGCCCTATCAGTTCTAATCTCGATCTAAGCTTTCATAATCCACTGGCTCGTCAAAAGTTTTTGCTTCACATTTCTCTTCGTGAAGCCTATCCCCCTAACTGCACTGTAGGGTACGACACCAGCTGCTTCAGAATGGATTATTGATAGTGGGTGTACCAATCACATGACTGTCAAGTGAAGCCATCTTATGGACTCAACCTTACATCCGTCTGACAAAAGTCACATCACATTTGTTGACACTGGTAAAAGTAAGGTATTGGGTCTAGGTAGAGTTGCAGTCTCAAAGGATCAACACATGGATAAAGTCATGCTTGTTGAATCCCTTGGTTTCAACTTAATGTTCGTCTCAATGCTTTGCGATTTAAACATGATTGTGATGTTTGGGAAATATCGTTGCCTTGTTCTAATGGAATCTGACAAGTCTCTAGTGTTTGAAGGGTATCGGAAAGATGATTTGTACATGGTAGATTTCTCAGCTGGACCACAGCTTGCCTATGTCTTCTAGCAAAAGCTTTAGAATGCTGGCTCTGGCATCGGAGGCTAGGGCATGCTGGCATGAGGAACTTGCACACTATTGCAAGAAATAAGCATGTCATAGGCATCGAGGGCGTCAAGTTCAAGAAGGATCACTTATGCGGTGCATGTGAAGCAGGAAAGATGACGAGGGCCAAGCATCTCTCGAAGACAATCATGACAACGACTCAACCCTTCGAACTGCTCCACATGGATCTTTTCGGTCCCACTCATTACTCAACTCTTACTACTACTGCTTGTCTCTATGGCTTTGTCATTGTTGATGATTATTCAAGATATACTTGGGTGCATATAATCCTCTACAAGACTGAAGTGCAGGATGTCTTCACACGCTTCGCCAATCGAGCAATGAACAACTATGTCGTCAAGATAAAGCACATCAGAAGTGACAATGGCACTGAATTCAAGAACACTGGCCTAGATACATATCTTGATACTTTGGGCATCACACTTGAATTCTCAGCTCCGTACACGCCACAGCAGAATGGCGTCGTCGAACGCAAGAATAGAACACTTATTGAGATGGCTCGGACGATGCTTGATGAATACAAGACTCCAAGAAAATTCTGGCCTAAAGCCATTGATACTGCATGCCATATCATCAACCGTGTTTATCTTCACAAGCTTCTGAACAAGACATCCATGAGCTCCTTACTAGCAAGAAGCCAAATGTCAGTTACTTCAGAGTATTTGGTGCCAGGTGCTGGATCAAGGATCCACATCACACTTCAAAATTTGCACCAAAAGCACATGAAGGTTTTATGCTTGGATATGGAAAGGATTCGCACTCCTACAGAGTCTTCAACCTATTTCACTATAAAGTGGTTGAAAATGTGGATGTGCGGTTCGATGAGACTAACGGCTCGCAAAGAGAGCACCTGCCAAATGTGCTAGATGAAGTTCCATCCAGTGAATCAATCAAACTTATGGGAACTAGAGAAATCATACCTTCTGAAGCTCAGCCTAAAGAGGAACTTATCATCTTCGCACCTGATCAACCTGAAGACAATGATCAACCTGAAGACAATGCTCAGCCTAAAGACAACCCTTCTAACGATGACAATGATCAGCAAGAGCAAAATCTTCGTCCTGTACATCCTCGTGTTGCAAATGAAGTACATATTGAGAGAATAATTGATAGCATCAATGCACCAGGTCCACTCACTCGTTCAAGGGCAACACAGCTAGCAAATTTCTGTGAGCACTTCGCATTTGTCTCAATATATGGACCTAAGAAAGTTGATGAAGCCTTCATGGAACCTGAATGGATTCAAGCTATGCAAGAAGAGCTTCAATAGTTTGAGCTGAATAATGTATGGGAACTGGTTAAGCATCCTGATCCTCGCAAGCACAATATAATAGGCACCAAATGGATATATCGCAACAAGCAAGATGAGCATGGTCAAGTTGTCAGAAACAAAGCTTGTCTCGTTGCTCAAGGATATACTCAAGTTGAAGGGATTGACTTCGATGAGACATTTGCTCCTGTGGCTAGACTTGAAGCCATACGCATACTGCTGGCCTATGCAAATCATCATAACATCCTTCTGCATCAAATGGATGTGAAGAGTGCTTTTCTCAATGGCAAGATTGAGGAAGAAGTGTATGTTGCACAACCGCTTGGCTTTGAAGATCCAAAACATCCTGATATGGTGTACAAGCTTAACAAGGCACTGTATGGCCTCAAACAAGCCCCTAGGGCTTGGTATGACACACTCAAAGACTTCCTGAAGAGCAAAGGCTTCAAACCTGGTTCCCTCGACCCCACTCTCTTCACGAAGACATATGATGGTGAACTGTTTGTGTGCCAAATATATGTGGATGACATTATCTTCGGCTGCACCAATCAGAAATACACTGACGAGTTTGGATATATGATGCAAGAGCAATATCAGATGTCCATGATGGGTGAGCTGAAGTTCTTCCTTGGTCTTCAAATACGTCAGCAACGCAACCTCATCTTTATATCTCAAGAGAAATACCTCAAAGATTGCCTGAAGAAATTTGGAATGCAAGCTTGCAAAGGCTACACAACGCCAATGCCAGCCAAACATCATCTGGGTCCCAACGACAATGGTAAAGAGTTTGATCAAAAGGTATACCGCTCCATGATTGGTTCCTTACTTTATTTATGTGCATCTAGGCTAGATATTATGCTTAGTGTTTGCATGTGTGCCCAGTTCCAAGCGGCACCAAAGGAATCGCATCACTTAGCTGTGAAGCGAATTCTCAGATATTTGGCTCACACCCCAACACTAGGATTATGGTATCCAAAGGGCTCAGAGTTTGATCTAGTTGGATTCTCAGATGCTGATTATGCTCGTGACAAGGTGGATCGCAAGTCTACATCAGGCACATGTCATTTTCTGGGACGATCACTTGTATGTTGGTCTTCAAAGAAGCAGAACTGTGTATCTCTCTCCACTGCTGAATCTGAATACATTGCTGCTGGATCTTGCTGCGCTCAGCTTCTATGGATGAAGCAAACACTCAAAGACTATGGCATTCACCTGAAGCAAGTACCACTTTACTACGACAACGAAAGCGCCATCAATATTGCCAACAACCAAGTTCAGCACTCGAAGACAAAGCACATTGAAATTCGTCATCACTTTCTCAGAGATCATGTTGTGAAGGAAGATATTGATATCATACACGTCAACACTTAAGAGCAATTGGCAGATATCTTCACCAAGCCCTTGGATGAGAAGAGGTTTTGCAAGTTACGGTGTGAGCTAAATATCTTGGAATCCTCAAATGTCCTGTGATCAGGCACACATCCTAACACTCATGCATGTTGATGACTTAGATGTGCAACACATGAAGTAAAGTATATCTTTAATCAATGAAGACTTACATTCTGAGTGTGAATACATTAAAGTGGAATTTGACTTCGGAGCACCACGATAATTGTGCGCCATGTCTGGGTCTAATACTTCATATACGATGGGTAACGCCACCACCAAATTCTTCTATTTGAAGTGTTTTACCCATGGCGTTACATGTGCTATGTCTTCACATTTTGTTTGTCTTCATTTTCAACTTGTCTTCATGATTATCTTCATTATGTTGACTTGATTGTCTTCTGATATATACATACTAGTGTTCTGTCCCCTACAGCATTAACTTATACCTACGTCTTCCTTGCTGAATCTTTTGAACTAAGTGAATGTGATCGGACCCTAATCTCTCTATGCTTTCTATCTCAAACTCTATCTGTCCAAATCATATGCATTCTATTGAAACTGTCGAATGTCTTCTCTGCGTCCTAGTCAGCAGAAGATACAGAGACAAACATTAAGTCCGTTTTCAATGCTAATTCCTTCACCTGAAATCCGGAGAAGTGGGAACGACCACCCGACAATCCAGGCGTGCGTGGGAACGTGGAACAACCTCCGATATGTTGCATGATGGCCACGTGTCCTTCAGATGTGAATTGCCAGGGGCACCTGTGTAATAACACTGTGCCGTCCCTGTTCCTATAAATACACGCCTCACCATAGTCATTATCCTTTCTTCCACTCTCGCACAAACCCTAGCGCCACCGCTAGCCCTCAACAACGCCGGCGACGAAGCGCTTAGCTGCCGCGACCTCACCGACGCCGTCTTCACGCCGGCCGCGGACATCGTCTTCTCCGCCGTCGCCGTAGGTGTCCTCCGTCGCCAAGTTAGGGCACGGACGATCGAACTGCTCGGCCTCCTCTCCCACTCCGTCTAGCAGTTCTTCGTGTGGTAAATAAAACTTCCTTTTTACGACCCCTTTGATCCTATAGATTCATCACTTTCTACCACAAGCAGTTTCTGTTCACACAAGTTGGATCTATTTCATACTTCATCTCATAATATGCCTAGTATGTTCACTTATGCTTCACAAAGTAGTTAGATTCCTCACTTGTACTTATTCGTGGATTCGTACAAATCTGGAACCAACTCTCTATCTATGAGTGAATGTCTTCGCACTATGAGGTCAATGTCTTCTAAACTGATTTATCTTCAAAATCTTCTGAGAATGCATATGACCTCTTCCCCTTCCCTCGCACCTTAATGTTGTCACATGTACATGTCCATGGGAGAATCCCTTGGTTCTCGTAGTCTGCATTCGTTTGCAGAATTCTTACAACATCACATTAACTCTCCCGAAGCCAGTTCCTGTTTGACCAGAAAGCGGAAGCCTTTGAAGCCTTTAAACATGTTGAAGCCCTTCAGTTTAAGATTCATGGCACCAGAGAAACCTACAAGAAAGGGTGGTAGACAGCGTCGTGTCAACACCTCAAGAGATTTTCCTCCTAACCTCTATGAGCTGTAAAAGATAGATCAAGAGGAGGACTACAATCAGCGAAAAACTCGAATCCAATGGATTCGAAGATATTGGGCAGAAGAGTGGTTCAAGTACAGGTTCGTGACCCAGGAGTATGCTGAGAAGAATGCCATCAAACGACCATGGGGAGACATTCTATACAGAAATCTTCAACCGAAGTCCAGCGCTGAAGCCATTGAACAAGGCTTCTATCCTTGCATGGTCCGTGGACCGCAGCCTGCGGATGCAGACCCATCTTCATTACTGTGGTGCCGCGATGATAATCTATTCAAGCGCAACCTTCAGTTTGCCTGGAACTCGGCCAAAGAGAACAAGTCACGAGGCTTAGACTACAATCCAGGCCCCTCTGCTCCTCATGCTGATGGCACACGCGAAGCTGAACCCAATCTTGTTGGGCCCTTCTACAACCTGGAAGGTCTCATCACAAATATCATGGTTCAAGGGACAGCCGTGGATGAGCCTGCAGATGACGCTGAATCTAATGAAGCGCCTGCACCGCCGAAGCCAAAGAAACTAAAACCTAAAGCTTCAAAGCCTGCTCCTGCACCAAAGGTCTTACAGGCGAAGCCTCTGGCCACTGCACCTCCTGAACACAGTGTGCAGTCTGAAGATTTGTCACGCATCTCCAAGCCCTCGAGAGTAAAGATGCCCTTGCAACCCACTAGCCAAGAACTGACTGTTGCTGCTATTCTGCACGACGACGCCATTGATCTGTCCAGCGATGAAGATCTTGCAGATGACGCTCTTGAGCAACTGATCAAGAGCAAAGAAGAAGCAAAAATCTTCAATGAGTTGCCTCTCTTTGACGTAGCAATCCTTCACAACTTCATTGATGAGTGGTTTGAAACACCCAATCTCACCTTTGATGATCTGCAACTTCCAATTGGCCTCAGCGTTGCTTTCACTGGCGCCATTGCTTCTGAGCTAGCTCTAGCTCAGCGCATCGTTGAACTGAAGCAAAAGATCGACTATGAGAAAGCTCAGTTCAAGCAGCACATGGCAAAGCTCAGCGTGGAAGATGCCATGAACTTCAAGACTATGCTGCACGAGCTCAAGGAAGCCTTTCTCAAGAAACGCGAAGAGGCTAAAGGTTCTCGTGAGCGCATGAAGAGTCTGGCTGACAAGTGCGTGCAAGCCTACAATGAAGCTGTAAAGCGCAAGGCTCTTGGGCGTCCTGGCATCAATCCCAGGATGGCTGCAAAGAAGAAGAAGAAGCCAGCTGTGGCCGAACCCGAAGCAACAAGGCAGGAAGCACATCCCATTGTCTTCCCAGCCAGTATAACATGCTCGAAGCCTAAGGTCCCCACAGTGGCTTCAGAATTAAAGACGAGAAGGGCTGCCGAGGCTGAAGCCAGAAAGAGGAAACATCCTGAAGCTTCTGATGTCGCTCCCTCCAAGAAGAAGCACAAAACCAAGAAAGATCGGGCTGCTCCCACAGAGCCCCTTATTGTTGAGCCCATCTCGGTTGCTCGTCCTGCCTCTTCACATCAAGAACGATGGATGGTAATTCATGAGCCTGCTTCCACAGAGGCTCCTGCAGCTGAAGACGTTCCAGCAGTTGACCCCACCACTGCTGAAGACATTGGTCACCATGACAATGTTGAAGATGATGAAGTCCTTCCTCAGATCGAGCACCAATTGGTATCATCGCCTATGCTTACGCACAGCGAACTCATCAGCATTAGTCGTCCTCTGACGCCAACTGCTCAGGATGCATCGTGGGATGATCACCCACAGAGACAAGACACTCCAAGCTCTCCCCAACCGCAAGCTACCCCAACAGTGCAAAATGATGATGACTTTGTGGCCCAGCACACTCCATCTCCACAAGCGTCGCCCCCATTATGCAGGCTTCGCAAAGGACCAAGGCCCTAGGTCACACCCACAATGCACGTGTCTGAACCCGAAGCCAAAATGGCTGAAGACATTCCGGCTGCATCAGCTGATGAAGAAGAAGCCCCAAGAGACACAAGAGTTGCTACACCCCCATCTCACCAAGATGTTGTTCTCGAGGAGAACGTGACCGACCCTCCAGCTTCTGAAGTGGAGGTTAAAAACCCTGAAGTAACCACCAACATCACTGCTGACGCCAATGACGTTGTCATGGTTGACGCCAATATGGCGCCAGAAGCCAATGAGGCGCCAGAAGCCAATGAGGCACCAGAAGTCAATGCTGCAACACCTGAAGTCAATGCTGCAGCACCTGAGGTCCAAGTACCTGAAGCACATGTGGCCCCTGAAGCCCATGAAGACAATGCCAATGCCCCTGTTCCCCCTCCAAGACCTCACACAATGGAGCTGGCATTTGATCATGGTCAGCCAGTTATTGTTCGATGGCCCATTCTGACTCCTCCGCCTGCTGCTGGTCCACAATTTGAGTACCACGTCGAGCACAGGCCTCAAGTCCAAAAGCCCAAGCCAAGGCTTCCATGTTTCCCAGGCACTACCACTTCACCTGGGTTCTTCAATGCGAATGGATTCGTGGCACATAATACCTTCTTCAACAGCTCCAATAACCCTTATACCAAACCGCGCATTTCCTCAGATCGGTTCTGGAGCTATCAGTAGCGCAGCTACTATTCCTGTGTCCTATACAATCAAGGGTGCATATTTCCACATATGCGCCTCGACTCAGAAGCTATAGCTGGTCTGCCCTGCCTCGAAGAAGCATTGGACTGTTTCAGAGATTCTGGTCTGTTGCAGCTCATCACTGACAGGGACCACTGGAATGAAGAATTGCTGCTTCAATTCTATGCCACTCTTCATATTCGAGGCTACAATAGGGATCCGAAGACTTGGGTCCTTGAGTGGATGACAGGCAATGTCCATCATGAAGCTAAAGCTCTTGATATCATTGAGCTCACAGGCCTGCACACTCCTGGTGAATACTATGAACCAGGTTGTCAACAACATCAAAATGCCTTGGAAAACATCTTTCAGAAGCCAGAACCCAACATGAGTCAAATGCTGAGCATGATGAAGCCTCTGCCTCACGGCGCTGAATACCCATGTGAGTTCTTTGTTGAAGACCTAGAGTACCTGCCTCGCACCATTTACCACATCATCAGGAAGACTCTATGGCCTGTCAAAGGACACTCATCTGCAGTGAAGCTTGAAGGAGCAATGAAGACTTTGGTTTTCTATATCTTCAATGGCATCAGCTTCAATGCTCAAGGCTTCTTCATCAGGCAGTTGGCTGCGTCTGGCTCCGACATCTTTGGGTTGAAATTCTATGCTCCATGGGTCATGCGTCTGATCAAGCGTCACTCAGCCTTCAACTATCAGCCGTCTGCGCGCAATCATCTTATATTCTTTCCCGAGGTTGATCTGTCAGTTGAAGCCATTTACCCAGAGCCTGCTAAGGATCCCATTTATCTTCACAATGCTGATCACCAAACCTTCACCCAGCCCATTGATGGAATTCCAGCAGTGTCTCGTGTTTATCCCCTTGCTAGAAACACACGTGCCCCTCGTGCTCAAACTGATGCCACTAGTAGCACCATTGCGCAAAGGCCTCAAAGACGATCTCGTGTCCTCAATGACCGAGAGCTTCTCGTCACGCTGCATTAGAAACAGGACAAACATCACGACTGGCTTAAGCGTCAGATGCAAAGCCTCTTGGTGGATGTCAACCGCATTCGCAATCTTGCCACCAAGAATGCCTTTGTCACTCATGAAACCTATCGGAGGTCGTGGAAGAGTTTGACCCTACTGAGTGCTGAAGCTGATCTGCACGACGATGGCTTCACTGAATTCTTCAAGTTTGACTCAACTCCTCCCAGAAATGCTCACTTGCGTCGGACTCCCTCACTTGAAGACTCTGAATACTCGTCCTCAGCTACGACCGTAAATACCAGAGTCATCGATGACCAAGATGATGCAACTTCACCTCCTCCAACTTCAGCGCGTGACGACACTGCACCAAGTTCCTCTGCACCACCGGATCTCACCGATGACCCTGCTGCCTCGCCTGCACCTCATGGGAACGAGTAGGTGCTCTATGTCTTCAAACCTTTTTGGTCCTCACTGACAAAAGGGGGAGAAGCATATGAGTTGATAGTCTTCAAGCGGGTCCATATTGGTGGTTGCTTTACTTTTTGCTACTTTTTCCAAGTGCTTAAAACTCTCGTTTTTGATACATTTGGTTCTTTGAGTTGTAACACTTAAACTCGATGGTTGTCTGCTACTTATTTGCTATTCTGTGATGCGATGATAAATTCCGCATGTGCGACGATAAATTCTGCACTTATATCATTTTGCAGACGTCCATTTTTCATTATGCATGTCATTATCTTCACATACTTTTCTTGCATGATGAATTGTCATCATAAGTTGAAGAGGATTTCCACAAGTACAACCTGCCATGTGCATTTGCATACCAAAAGCAAATTACTTATATGCACATCTTCAGGGGGAGCCTTTGCCACTTATGATGACAATCCCCTATCCTTTACAATTTCACATATTTTATTCGCCGTTGAAAACTTCAACTAGTTTGTCATCAATCACCAAAAAAGGGGGAGATTGTAAGTGCATCTAGTGCCACCCCTAGTTTGTTTTGGAGTATTGACGACAAACTTAGTTGAGGGGCTAATGTGTTTATGAGAATTGCAAGATAACACAGGTAGAAGTCCCTCATTGATTCGATTTTCCTACCAGAGATGACCCTTAAAAATGTCAGAAGACATTGAAGTCAAAGGTGGTATGTGAAGACATTCACATTGAAAACTATGACAAGAGAAGACATCGCATGAAGACTATGGAGCGCAAAGACTTAGTTCTTTCGTCATTCTTTTTCTTCTTTGTTGAGTCATAGGAACCACCGTACTGTTAAGTGGGGCCCAAGTGAACCAGTCAGAATCACTGAAGTGATGCTTAACCAAAATCCTATGTCTTCGAGTGAAGACTATGAGAGCAAATCTTGTCCAGAGTTGGATAAGTCAGCTTTGCTTGTAGCTCAAGTAAAGTTGCCGTGTGTGTTTGAAATCTGACCGTTGGAACACGTGTTAGTTCCTTAGTGACCAAGGGTCATTTCGGACAAATCAGGTCGGGTTGCCTAGTGGCTATAAATAGCCCACCACCTACAACCATAAATGGTTGGCTGCTCGGAGTTAGTGCTCGGCTTTTGTCGTTTGAGAGCAACCCACCTCGAAGCCTTTGATAGAGAATTCCTTGCGAGGATAAAGCCCTAAACACCCAGAGCCAAAGAGTGTTAGGCATCACTTAAGTCTTCCTGTCTGTGTGATCTGAAGACTTATTACACTTGAGGACTGTGAATCCTCCAGCTGGTTAGGCGTCGCGTTCTGAGCATCCAAGAGTCATTGTGGATCGCCAGTGAACGAAGTCTATGAAGGTTCGGAAGTCTACCTTGAAGACTTACGAGAGTGATTGGGCAAGGATTGGGTGTCCTTAGCTCAAGGGGAATAAGGTGAAGACGAGGTCTTCTGAGTTGAATCTCAGCCTCCCTAACCAGACGTATAGTTGTCACAGCAACTGGAACTGGTCCAACAAATCATTGTCTTCAACAAGTCACTGGTTTCATCCTTCCCTTCCCTTTACTTACTGTTGGTCCTTGTGAAGTCATTGTATGATTGCTTTATCTTTTGTCTTCACTGAGTGACTGCTTGTTCTGATTGGCTTCACAATATCTTCCTACCTAATCTTTACTGCCTAGCTACTATTAGTCATTGTGCTTTCACTCCATTGAATACTTGACTATGGTTTGCCTAGTGTAGTCTACCTTCCGCTACACGGTAATAGGTTTATTTCTATCGTTTGTCTTCGAAACTTCCATGTTTTGAAGACTTGCATAAAAATCGCCTATTCACCCCCCTCGAGTTGATCACTAGCACTTTCAATAGGGCAAGGTATAGTTAGTATTCCGAGATCTCCATGTTTTTTAGGTACTCCATCTTTAAAAGTGTAATTAGTAAGCATAGTGGAGATTTCAGCTTCCGGTATTTTTTCTATTATTTGTGATGATGTCTTTCACATACTTTGCATAAGGAGGCATTTTCAAGATATCAGTCAAGCGAGTAGGCAAAAAGACTGGCCTTAGCATTTCAGCAAAGCGTTCAAATTCTTCATCATCATTCTTTTTAGTTGACTTGGGTTCAAAAGGCATAGGTTTTTGAACCCATGGTTCTCTTTCTTTACCGTGCTTTCTAGCACCAAAGTCTCTTTTGTCACATCTCTTATTCTTAGGTTGTGGGTAATCAAGATCAACAGGTGGTTCTATCTCAACATCATTATCTGGTTCTTCTTCATCGGTTGGTTAAGAGTCTTCATGAACCTCATCGTTATCTTTTTCATTATCATTAGGTGAGTGTTCATTACCAGATAGAGTTTCAGCATCAGAGATAGAAATTTCATTAGCAATATAAGGAGGTTTCTCTATTTCAGGTTCACTAGGAGCATGCAAAGTCCTATAATTTTTCTTTTTCTTCTTCTTTTTAGAAGGACTAGTTGCACTAGTGTTAGCTCTTTGTGAATCTTGTCCAATTCTTTTAGCGTGTCCTTCAGGATAAAGTGGTTCCTGAGTCATTTTACCTCCTCTAGTTGCAACTCTAACAACAAAGTCATGCATATTATGATTCATTTCATCTAGTAATTCACTTTGAGATTTAGCAACTTGTTCTAACTGAGTTTGAACCATAGAATCATGCTTTCCAACACCTCCAACATGATTTATGATTCTAAATAACAAGTCACTCAAGAGAGCAATCATATCAGAATTATATTTCAATTGTTTCATAACATTTGCATTAAAGTGATCTTGTTTTCTAATGTAGTTTTCAAACTCATAAAGGCATTGGCTAGGATGCATATTGTGAGGATTATCATTATCATTAAACTTCATAAGAGAATTTACCTCTACCACCGCAGGCAGTGGTGGTGTATTAAGCCCATGTATTTCTTCAACAGGAGGTAAAATTTTAACATACTCAGCTTTAATACCTTTTTCCTTCATAGATTTCTTTGCCTCTTGCATATCTTCGGGACTAAGATATAATATACCCCTGTTCTTCGGAGTGGGTTTAGGAGGTAGTTCAGGAATAGTCCAATCATCATAATTTTTCAATATGTTATTCAATAATTCTTTAGGTTGAGAAATAGTTCGTTCCCTGAAAACACTACCAGCACAACTATCTAGGAAATCCCTAGAAGCATTGGTTAGTCCATTATAGAAGATATCAAGTATTTCATTTTTCTTAAGACGATGATCAGGCAAAGCATTAAGTAACTGGCAAAGCCTCCCCAAGCTTGTGGGAGACACTCTTCTTTAGTTTGCACAAAGTTAAATATTTCCTGTAAGGGAGCTTGTTTCATATGAGTTGGAAAATATTTTCCAGAGAAGTAATAAATCATATCCTGGGGACTACGTACACAACCAGGAGCAAGAGTATTGGACCAAGATTTAGCATCACCCTTTAATGCGAAAGGAAATAATTTGAGAATAAAGTAATAGCAAGGTTTCTCATCATGAGTAAAAAGGGTGGCTATGTCATTCAACTTAGTAAGATGTGCCACAATAGTTTCAGTTTCATAACCATTGAAAGGATCAGATTCAACCAAAGTAATTAACTCTGGGTCGACAGAGAATTCATAATCCTTTTCATCAATAAAGATAGGTGAAGTAGCAAACTTAGCATCACATTTCATTCTAGCATTCAGAGATTTTTCTTTATACTTTTGTAGTAATTTCTCTAGATCATCTCTATCATTGCAAGCAAGAATATCTCTAGTTGTTTCTTCACTCATAACATAACCTTCCAGTACCTTAGGCAATTCATATCTAGGAAGGCTAGTTCTCACAGGTGTTTTAGGAGTTTCAGTTGCAAGCTCATGATTAGATTCAACAACATCATATTGTATAACTCTAGCAATTTGTTTATCAAGGAATTCACCAAGTGGCACATCATCATTAAGCAAAGTACTAACATCATCAAAAGCGTTAACCATAGTAGAGGTAGCATCATCAATAACTTGCAACATATCAGAATTAATAGCATGTGGTGGTGTTGCAAGTTTACTTATAACAGAAGGTGAATCTAAAGCAGATTGGATGGCAGTTCCTTACCTCCCCTCGTCTTTGAGGGTAATATATTAGTCTTAGCATCCTTCAGATTCTTCATAGTGATTATATGATAATAATCCCAAGTGACTCAACAAATACAACTATGCTCCCCGACAACGGCGCCGGAAAAAGGTCTTGATAACCCACAAGTATAGGGGATCACAACAGTTTTCGAGGGTAGAGTATTCAACGCAAATTTATATATTCGACACAAGGGGAGCCGAAGAATATTTGAAGGTATTAGCAACTGAGTTGTCAATTCAACCACACTTGGAGATTAATTATCTGCAACAAAGTGATCAATAACAAAGTAGTTTGATAGTTTTGATAGTAGTGACAGCAGTAATAGTAACAGTAACAATGATAGCAGTAATTTTGTAGCAAATGTAGCAGTGATGATAGCAGTAGTAACTTAGCGGAAATAATAAGGGTAAATTCATAGGCATTACATCGGTGACTTGTTGGATGATATTCATCATGAGACATTTATAACCTAGGGGGATAGGACACTAGGTCTAGTTCAACGATATAATGTAGGCATGTATTCCGTAAATAGTCATACATGCTTTTTAAAAGAACTTGCATGACATCTTTTGTCCTACGCTCCCGTGGCAGCGGGGTCCATATTGGAAACTAAGGGATATTAAGGCCTCCTTTTAATAGAGAACCGGAACAAAGCATTAACACATAGTGAATACATGAACTACTCAAACTACTGTCATCACCGGGAGTGGGCCCGGTTGTTGTCACTCCAGGGTTGCCGGATCATAACCGTAGTTGGTGACTATACTTGCAAGATCGGATCTAGAACATGGATATAATGATGATAACATAAATGTTTCTAATCTGAAATCATGGCACCCGACCCCAAATTGAGAAGCATTAAGCATGGCAAAGTCATAGCAACAACAATCTAAGAACATAGTGGATACTAGGGATCAAGGCCTAACAAAACTAACTCGATTACATGTTGAATCTCATCCAACTCCTCACCGACCAGCGAGCCTACGGAGGAATTACTCACTCCCAGTGGGGAGCATCATGGAATTGTCGATGGAGAAGGGTTGGTGATGACGAGGAATGAGGATCCCCCTCTCCGGAGCCTCAAACAGACTCCAGCTCTGCCCCCCCCCCCCGAGGAAGAACAAGGCCTGGCGGCGTCTCCGTCTCGTGGATCGCGATACTTCTTTGTCCCTGATTTTTTTTCTGGAAATATGTAATTTTATAGTATCAGCGGGTTGTCAGCGCGGCCACCAGGTGGGTACAACCCACCTGGGCGTGCCGGGAGAGGGGGCGCGCCCTGGTGGGTTGTGCCCACCCAGGGGCCCCTCTCTGGTTGGTCTTGGCTCCAGTAATTCTTATTACTGATATAAAAAATCCTCAAAAAGTTTCATTCCATTCCGAGAATGTTTATTACTACACAAAAACAACACCATGGTAGTTCTGCTGAAAACAACGTTAGTTCGGGGTTAGTTTCATTCAAATCATGCAAATTAGAGTCCAAAACAGGAGGAAAAGCGTGAGAAAACATAGATATGCTGGAGACATATCAGTAGGGTATTACACTACAAGGTGGCCTGAACCAGTATAAACCCCAGGTCTCTTGTTCTTTGGGTTCGTCTAGCTAGGTCGTGGAATCATCGAGCGAGTGAGTCTGGGAGAGTGTGTTCTTCGTGCGCACCCCAGAGTTCGAACCTCTCAAGGGTTTGCAGGAATCCGTAATCGAACATTTGGCGTGCCAGGTAGGGGTGCGCTGAAGCCTCTCTTCCATCAATCGACGCCCCGCTGCTCCACCGCTTCTATGACTGACGCTCATCGAGCCCGTGCTGAACGCCGAGCCGCTCTCAATCTTCGCGTTGCCCAGACTGCGCCCGTCGGCGCCCACCCTCCCCGTCGCTCTCCATCACCCACTGTCAACGTCGCCACCGGCCTGGCGGGGAACGAGCAGCAAGTTTCGTTGCTACACCCCTCCGTGCGGAGGGATAGACGCACCGCCACCCCATCGTTGACTCCGGCCGACTCGTCATCCCACGCTCACCGCGGGCCTGCAGACGCGCATACTTTACTGCTCATCGCGCGTGAGCTCCTGCACTACCGCCCCATCGATGACCTCTACGAGGATTGGCTAGATTGCATCGCTCGGGGCTCCCCTGCACCGTCCCTTTCGCTACCTCGTCCTCCTCCTGTGGAGGGCGACGTAGCCCATGGAGCAGCTCTACCACCTACGCATCAAGACGTCGCCCTCACGCCAAGATGCGTGGCCACGCGGCGCGACCCATCGCGCAGGGTGCCCACGCGTGAAGAAGGAAGCTGCCAGGAAATCCAGCGGCCGCAAGAAGGTGCTCCTGCGCTCCCAGATCCACCGCATCAAAACCGGGCACCGCCGGCAGCGGCGGTGCATGGATACCAGGACCTAGCTCCGCCCCCACGGCGGGCTCCAGTCACCACCGCCGGCTGCCGAGCTTTCAACCCCGAGCTGCGCAGCGTTATCTGGCCCGGGAAATTCAAGCCAGATCTGCCTCCGACCCTCCTGAGTTCCTGCAGCTCTGTGAGCTGAGCATCGAGGCGGGCAACAGCGACGAGAAGGTCATGGAGAACTGGTTTCCCATGGCTCTCAAAGATGGCGCGCGCTTGTGGATCATGAACCTTCCCGCGGGACCGATCTCCTCCTGGGGCAAGATGCGCGAGCGTTTCATCGCCAACTTCCAAGGCACTCGCGACCGCCCGCCTGCCGCTAGTGACCTACGGTGCATCAAGCAGCAGCCAGCGGAAACCCTGCAGAAGTACATCCAGCGTTTCAACAATGTTCGCCTCAAGATCCCCAAGGTAACGGACGAGGCCATCATCTCGCCATTCTCCAATGGCGTACGTGATGTCAAGATGAAGAAGGAGCTCGCCATACAGGAGGACCTGTGCACGGCTCTAGAGATGTTCAATATGGCGATCAAGTGCGCGAGACCTGAGGAGGGATGCCTTTCCCTCCTTGACCTTCCAACTGCCGACCCAGAAGACAAGAAGGCCAAGACCTAGGACGTGAAGCACAAGGTGACTGCCGTGCTCGCGGCGGAGCCAGAGATGAAGCGCGGCTGTGACCACCCCGAGTCATCCAAGGCCAACTGCCCGTTTTGCGCCTTCCACAATGTACACATCCACAACACCAACGACAGCCAGGAGCTCAGGGCCATCCACGACGGGCACTTCGGATGACGCCCTCAGCGCAACGACTGAGGTTACGGCCGTGGAGGAGGCAGCGGAGGGCGCTGGGATGACCGCAGCCCCCGCCAAGAGTGGTGCGACCGCCCTCGCAAGGACCGATGGTAGGATCAGCCTCGTGAGGGCGCCTGGAGGGACCAGCCTCGTGATGACCGCACTTTGGGCAATGCTGGCCTCCCTCCGCTGCCGCCACCACCAAGGAGGAACGACGACCACCACCAGGACGAGGGGGCTGTGGGCTTCCAGGAGCCTCGCGCCATCGCCTGCATCCTGGGTGGCGCTCAGGCCCCAGCCTCCCAGTGCATCTTAAAACAGTTTGCTCATGAGGTGGACGCGGCCCTCCCCAGGCTCGAGGCCACGCACCCGCTCAAGTGGTCCAAGTACACCATCACCTTCAGCTCGTCCGACTAGCTCAAGTGCGCGGCAGCTGTCGGCGCCCTCCCGATGCTCTGCTCGCCCATCATCAGCAATGTTCTTATTACCAGACCCTCATCGGCGGCGGCGCAAAACTCAATGTTCTCTCTGTCGAGATGTTCAATCGCCTCCAAGTACCATATGATCAGCTACAGCCCACCAAGCCCTTCTCAGGAGTGACCGATGGCTCCACCACCCCGATAGGGGAAATCCGCCTCCCTGTCACCTTCGGCAAGCGCGACAACTACCGCACTCAGCTTATCGACTTCGACGTCACCCACATCCGCCTTCCGTACAATGCCATCCTTGGGTATCCGGCCTTGGCCAAGTTCATGGCAGTGACCCATCATGGTTACAACGACCTCAAGATGCCAGGGAGCTTCAACGTCATCATAGTCGTTTCCAAGGAGAAGGATGCGGTGTGCTTTCTAGACCGCGCCTACAAGGCTGCAGTAGTCAAAGACCCAGAGAACAAAGGTGCCATCTACCCACCTGAGGCTGTCGCCAAGAAGAAGAAGCAGTTGCGCAGCTAGAAGATTTAGGAGAGCGGTGTCTCCAGTGGCACAACCTCAGGACATGCGCCCATGGACGGGGCGCCTCCCTCCCTCGCATAGGAAGGCGCGCCCGGCACCCTCCTTAGGCTGGGCTCGGGGGCTCTCTGCTGGAGGGCCTCTGACTTAGCCAATGTCACGAGGGAGGCGCTCAGGCACCACGTGGAGGCATGCTTCACCACACGCTTCCCTCATGAGGGCACAAGGTAGGGAGTGCCCAGTGCTCAGGAGTTCATCACTGAGGCGACCGAGGAGGTTCAAGAGGCGAGGACCATGTGCGGCGATCGCCGCCCAGCACCTGGCGCAGCTCTTTGTCCGGGCGAGGATAATGAGCTACGCGTCTGCGTCAACATCCCAGGGCTCAACAGGGCCGCATCCCAGGACCGTTTCTGGCCTTCGCGCATTGGTTGGTGCGAGGGACCACCTCACAACTATGTTCGCATGCCATTCGGACACGGCTGTCACCTTCCAAAACGACATGCGGAGCTCTTGGCAGCTCAGGAGGACAGGCACTAGGCAGTCCTGGCAGAAATGGCGTTGGTTCTTCATGAGCCTCCCGGGCCCCCAGAGCCTCCCGAGGCTCTAGACTCAGGCGGCTCGTGAGGAGCAACTTCTTCAACGTGCGGCTTCAGCTGCTTCAACATCCCTTTAGCAACGGTGCCAGGTGACTCTTTCAGATTCATTCATTTGGGGGCGCCCCTCGGGCAGCATTATCCCCAAGTTACACGGTCCTGTCCCTGCGACGTGTATCCATTTGCATCTTTAACTTATCCTGTTGGTGGCCCCGCTCAGGCTGCATCATCCCCAGGTCACGTGGCTCCGTCCCTGCGGCATGTATCATTCTTGCATCTTTCCAAGCTAGCTTTTCTCCTTCCATGAGTTACTTGACAATTATTAGTTACTTATTTGTTCTCCTTCACGGCTTCCCGCATTCTGACTGGTCTCCTGCTCATCCCGCAACGGGTCTACACATGCTAGCACGACGCTTGTTCTCGGGTCCGTCCCTGCAACGCTGAACAACCTGAGGGATCGAGCTCTAGCTCCCGACCTGCTCCGTGCACGTCACATCACCAGATCCTCAGTGCCTTCATCTTCTTGCGGAAAGAACAGCGGCGGGACAGCAAACACGAGTATAAGATTCATTCTCCCCTCGAACTAACCCGTAGGGATCTACGAAGCTTGGCTACGGGTGGCCTCGCCGGCCACCCTACTTTCCCATGATTCGCTTGTGGGTTAAAGGGGGCTCCTGAGCATCGCGCGTCCAGAGCTCATGCTGACTCTCCAGCCCTCACCCTGGACTTGACCATGGCACCACGACTTGGCATACCAGCGGCGGCTGAGCTCGCTTGAGGGTCGGGACCCAAGGACGCAAAGCACTTATGTGAGCAAGGAAGGGGGAAGCCGGCGTGATCCTCACCCAGTAACACTACTGCTGAAGCGCGAATGAACGTTGTGCTAGGAATTACCACGGACTCGATAAGATAAGTCACATATCCGCGCCAGCACGACGTCGCCATTGGAATTCTCTATTCGGGCAGCCTTCCTCTTGCAATGCCGCCTTCCTTTTCTGCCTTCGGGATGCTTCTTGGACGCCAAAGGGGACCTCTTGAGCATCGCGCCTCAGGAGCTCCTACAGGACCTTGGGCCGCTCACCTCCTGGCCTTTACCATGACATCGCGACCTGGCATACTAGCGATGGCTGAAGCCTGCCTGAGGACTGGGACCTGCCGGCGTAGAGTGCTAAGCTACCGCGAGGACGAAAAGGGGGGTAGTGCCAAAGCGAGAAATGTAACCACAAGTCTTATAGAAGGAATGATAAACAGCGGAGAAAAAACATTACAATTTCTTTACACGCCCCCACGGGGTTCGTCTTGATTCCTCGCAGGGAGAAAGAGAAGAAAACTTCAAGGGCCCTAGCTACGGGCATCACCACCGACGCTATCATCAACAGTGGGCCGCGAGGGGCCAACGTCAACCCCATCCACATCATCGATGACAGCGAGCTGACGCCGCTGTCGCGCTCCAGGCACGACGGGAGCTCGGTGGCACATAGCTATCGTCGCTCGTCTCTGGAGACTCATCAAGCCGAGGAGATTTGCTGGACTCCCAGGAGCCATCGCTGCTACTGGAGGAACTGCCGGCAGGGCCGGGGGCGGGCTCAGTGCTTGCTGCAGCGCCATACTGGCGGCCCCCTCCAGGGCAGCACTCCAGGCGACGGCCTTCCTCGTCGAAGAGTTTGAAGAACATCATGGATGCGTCGTCGTATTCAAAGTGGATGGCGAGGGCCCCTCCACGTAGCAAGCACGGGCGACCTTCCCCCATCCACGAGTCACGAAGATTATGCCTGGGGAGACGACCTCAACCTCCGACCCTGTTGCCGGGGTGCTGCACTCGACGTGCTGCAACCATAGCTCGAGTGGTCCTCTCGGCGGCATCTCTTCAGCAAAGAATTGCAGAAGCTTGATCCACATGCGTGGTGACATCGCCGCCCATATCACGAACTCGCGCGAGTAGCCCTCAGCATGGGTTCATGGACCGGCAGCTCGTGCAACCACGGCATGGCAACCGCGGACGTTGCGCAGGTGGCGCGGGGCGCTCCCGCCTTCTCTTGAGCCCTGCACTTGTGCGTAGAAACGGAACGGTTAACCAGGCAGCAGCCGCTCGTACCAAGGTCGCATCACGTCCAGCCTCACGCCGACAACGCGGGAGCGGCCCAAGCTCTTCTTCGGTGGGAGTGGCCCCATCTCTTCGTGGGGGGGGGGGTCTTCCCTTTCTCCGTGGCGAAGAACCTCCTAATCGGCGCCATGGGGGTAGCAGCAAGACGACAAGACAAGGAGGAAGAACAAGGAGCAATCGACGAGGAAGCAAAGATGAGCAAGGGTGCTCTACCCCTCCCCTCATTTATAGCCAGAACGAGGCCAACCGCCAGCCTCCACAATCGCACGTAATGATGATTTTCTCCTGCATGCCGCGACGCCTCGTCAAGTCGGACAGTTGCTGAGGCAACATGGGGAAGCGGCGGCGCCCACGTCCCATCAATCGCCATGCGTCGACCAAGGCCGCAGGCAGTTGGGGTCCATGGCGCTCCGCACTTTGCCCTTTGGCATCGCCTCAATGCCAAGCTCAAGCGCTCCTTGGGCCCGGGGGCTACTATTGGCATCCTGGGAACAGGGGTACCCAGACTTGCCTACATGCGTCCCGTAGCGTGGCTCCACCAACGGCCTAGTACGGCCCATCTTCAGCGGCAACAACTCAACACCCTCGCGAGGGGCCGAGCCTCGCGAGGTGGACGACACCAAGACATCCTTGGGGGCAGCCTCACTAGGCTGGCTCCCGAGGAGCGGAGATATCTATGCAAGGGGCACCTCACGAGGTTCACGTGATGTGAGCCATGACGACCAAGGCCATGCGGGCGCCAGCGGGCCTAGTGTACCATTTTCCTCTTTGGTGCTAAGGCGGCAAGCGCAGGCGTGGGTTCCTGAAGAATCGTGCAAAGGTTTCCATATCCGTGCGACAAGACCAACACAAGTACGACGGCAGGACGGGGCTCATCGCGGAGCCCACAGTAGCGTCACCACCAGAGCCTTTGGCAGGCAAAGACTATTTTTTTCAGGATAGCTTGTACTAGTTGCCCCCCATTCGAACTTGGCTGTTGTGGGATCCCTTCCCGCCTAGACATTTGGGAAGAGGACCAAGGCCACTATAAATAGGACCTAGCCACCACCATAGAACAGGATGGATCATTGTGATCACCCTTTCAACCACCAGCTCATCGAGCTCAAGAACACCTCACCTCCCGAGTCTGCTCATCCACTGTACTTGTTCATCCTCAGCCCCTCGAGGCAATCCACCCACAAACTGGAGTAGGGTATTACACCACAAGGTGTCCCAAACCAGTATAAACCCTCGTGTCTCTTTTTCTTTGGGTTCGTCGAGCTAGGCCATGGAATCGTCGAGCGAGCGAGTCAGGCAGAGAGTGTTCTTCGTGTGCACCCCACATTCAAACCTCTCAAGAGTTTGCCGGAACCCGTAATCCGACAATTTGCCTCTGCTCGAGCGAAGCAGATGTGCGGTTATAGCCAAGCAGAGGCGTTGGGGCCCTGGGCTCGGGCACGAGCAGACGAAGGCGAGAGCAGGTTCGAATCGGGTTGTAGCAAGGAGAGTTGATGAGGCCGACGACGTTCTTGAATTGGTGGTGCAGCCCTTGTAGGAGAAACACATCAACCACACAGTTAGACACAGTATCAGGAGAAGAACAATGAGAAATAGAGAGGAGATGTGGTGAGGAGGACCTGTCGATCAGAGCGGCTTGACGGCGGGGTGACAACAAGGACGCACACGACCTAAAGCTCGCAAAGGCACGCTCCTCCTGGTCCAGGGGATGCGATACGAGAGGCTCCAGGCGCGGGGTTGCTGGACAGGGGCTCGATCTATGCGAGCAGGGGGATCGAGCGAGGTGGTGGTTGGTTGGCTTTGGTTGTTGTGATTTGGGCACAGCGGAAAACAAGGAAGGTGGTCGGAGGCTGCAATGGCGATGGGAAGTTGGCTCGGGCGCTGGTTGTAGGGTGGTGGATGTGGGAAGATCCCAAGATGTGGTGACGGCGGCTACGGGAAGGGATGGATGGGACAGAAGCTAGGACTAGGGTTTAGACTGTTTATATAGGAGGTGGATGTGACGACCCAAGACCGATGTTCCAGAAGCCTTCCATTTATTTCTTTGTTATTGTGTGTTTTATTTATTTGTTGCATTCATCATGTCATCATTTGCATTTCATCGGCACTCCGTTGCCGTCATGTTTTCAAAACTTTGCATCCGTTCGTGGTTGCCGCTTCTTCCTTGTCTTTGCCAAACCACTCTTTTCTCTCTTGTCTTATTCGTGGCAATGTTGTCAGACTGCTTGGTCTTCGTTGGCCATTCTCAGTCCAACCATACTCTTGACCACGTCCGCCTAACCCCTCCTTGCACAGTGCATCAACCCCTCGCGCACATTCAAAAGCTGTCCCGAACGTGACCCGGGTTGTTGTTACCGATGGGTCCAAATCATCCCCAAACATCCCTAAAACATCCTCAGTTCATTGTTTGGGCTTCCTAACATATTTATCCCGGGCCGTCCGATTACGATCGGAGGAACCAAATGCACCTAACCAAAAATTCTCGAGCTATACATGTATCGTGAAACCCTAAAATCTAGGGGACTTGTCCCATCCTCCCAGACGCTGCCGCCAGTCCACCAAATCCCCCTCGAGATCCATCCCTCCCCAACCATCGCTCGCCACCTACAGCCACCAGATCCCCTCGCCCTCCACCTCGCTCGATCCAGCACGTCCCCTGTCCCTCCTCGATTCCCACCGAGACACCCAATCAATCCATCGACCCAACATCGTTGATCCCTTGATCCGGGAGCTCTTGCCCAAGGCTCCAAGCTCCCCTACCTCCACGAATACGAGAACCCATGGCCTTGTGCCCCCGCCGTCCTAGCAACAACAGCCAAAACCTTGCCAGAGTCGCCACCGGGGCTTCAGCCATGCCCGTGCCCTCCTCCACGTACTACCCCTCTGGACCTCTCTTGTAGCCCGAATCCCTCACCTCGCGCGCCCGTATCCTCTTGCAGATCCACCTCACCACCGGAGCTACTTCGCCCGAGAACCCATGGAGAGGGCCTCCCGAGTCTCCTCGCGCCGTGCCGGCAAGCTCCAGGCTAGTCCTTCATGCACTGTCCTTCTCATCCTTCATTCCTTTTCTTCTCTGCGTCCTCAACTCCCTCTCGACTCTCTCTATATAGGAAACAACCATGGCAGTCGGCCCCCTGCCTCGCCTTGGATCTTGCCGGGTTGCCACCTCGCTGCCTGGATCCGCCGTCCCCACACCATCATGGCCCTACGGTCCCGCGTCAGGCCCCTCTCGCCCTGACCGCTTGTGCTCGCCTCCCACCGCTTGGCCTCGCCTCGCCTCTACTTGGAGCAAATGAACGAAGGAAGCTGCGCCTGCTAGCTCCGTCAGTTTCAGGACGTGAGCGCTCGGCGAATCGTGTTGATCGAGGCCCAGTAGCGTCTTCACTTCGCCAGATCCAGCCGGCCTCCTCCCCACCGTCTGGGACTTGGCCCATGGGTGAGCTCCCTGCAGGCCCTCCTCTATGTAGGCCTAGTTCAGCAGATTCTGCCCACATATCTTTTTCGTGTCCCTGGCGATTTTATCAATTATGCAGAGAAAACTTGTTTTACAGATTAGTCCCTCTAGGGCATGCACTTAATAACTAACAAACGATGCATCGGATTAAAACAACTTATATATGTAAAATTCTTAGAATTTCATTTAGTTTCATAATTTGCAACTTTCATCAACGTTTAAAATGTTTAAGTGTGTTTTTTAAATTATTTTGCACAAATGACATGTTATAATGGTTTATTTCATAACTAAATAACCATAGCTCCAAATTTAATAATCCTTATATGTTAATGGGGTGGAAAAATGCACAGTTTAACATGGTGGCATTACTTTGCATGTTTAACAACTCTAAAATATGGTAGGGAAGAACAGTACCAAATTCAAAATATGCATATGAGGATTTTCCGGAATTGTTGTTGTTGTTCCCGGCCTCATTTAAACTTCTCTAAATAGTTAGTTTACTTATGCTTCACGTCTTCCATGTTAACCAATATTTAATATTGTTGTCTAGCATAAAATGGAGTGAACTAAATAATTGCATGTCGTGTTTTGTCAATATGCAACTCGTTACATATTGAGCTCCACATAATTTGTAGTATTGTTTGTTGCACTTTGCCATGTCATGCCTCATTAAACCGGACACACATCAAACTTTATTATGCATCGTGCCATGATTATGCTTGGTTGTTTACCATCTCGTTTGCTTCTTTCCAGTTGCGCTTCTCCGTGGTAGTTCCGATATTGTTGCGACTGTGAGGATCCGTTCGACTATGTTGGTTCGACTACTTCATGGACTCGATCTTCTTCCTGGCGGGTTTTCAAGCAAGATGACTGTTACCCCAGATACCATTACTATCTTTGCTTTGCTAGTTGTCTCGATGCTATCGCTGTGTCGGGCTATCTACCACTTGTTTATCAAACCTCCCAAATTGCCATGAAAGCCTCTAACCTTTTTCACCATCCTAGCAAACCATTGTTTGGCTATGTTACCGCTTTGCTCAGCCCCTCTTATAGCGTTGCTAGTTGTAGGTGCAGTGGAGGTTGTTCCATGTTGGGACATGGATATTATGGGATAGCACAATATCTCTTATTTATTTAATGCATCTATATACTTGGTAAAGGGTAGAAGGCTCGGCCTTTTGCCTGGTGTTTTGTTCCACTGTTGTAGCCCTAGTTTCCATCATACCAGTGTTATGTTCCTTGATTTTGCGTCCCTAACACGACGAGGTTTTATGGGCCCAACATTGGTTTTACCATTTGCCTAATAACAACTAAAACTTGCATAGGGACCTGCCGGCATCCGAGGTCTCTTAATCAACCCCCGGGCTAGTGGTCCTCATGAGTGTTGGTCCACCTACCTAGCAGTCGGAAGTGCCGCCTCTAGGCAACTCGATGGTATTTTGGCCACCGTCCACTTAGCATAGAAGGTGTTGTCCTAAGAACGAGATACGCGCAGCTCCTATCGGGGTATCGACGCACCGGGTGGTCTTGCTGGTTTTGTTTTACTATTGTCGAAATGTCTTGTGCACCGGGATTCCGAGTCTGATCGAAGGGTCCCAAGATGGAGGATTGTCTCCGTGGATCGTGAGCTTGTCATGGGCTAAGTTGGGACACCCCTGCAGGGTTTAAACTATCGAGAGCCGTGCATGTGGTTATGCGGCAGATCGGAATTTGTTAATATCCGGTTGTAGTGGACCTGAACTAAACTCAATTAAAATAAACCAACCACGTGTATAACGGTGACTGTCTCTTTTCGGGTGCGTTGGAGAAGAGAACGCGGTTGGGTTATGTTTGGATGTAAGTAGTTCAGGATCACTTCTTGATCATTACTAGTTTGCGACCGTTGCATAGTTTCTCCTCTTATTCTTGTACTCGTAAGTTAGCCACCGTACTATGCTTAGTGCTGCTGCAACCTCACCACTTATCCATTCCATACCCATTAAGCTTTGGTAGTCCTGATACCCATGGTAATGGGATTGCTGAGTCCTCATGGCTCATAGATTACTACAACAACAGTTGCAGGTACAGGTAATATGATGGTCTAACGCGAGTGCGATGCTTGCTTGTTTGGAGTTCTCCTTCGATCAAGTGATATGTTCCGGGTCGGGGAACCTGGGATTAGTATGGTGGATGTCGTTCTCCTTTTTCGTTCGATTTCATCCGTAGTCGGATCCCGCTCTTCTGTATGATGGTTTTTATGTATTGATGTATTGTTGTATTGATGTTGTAGCTTGTGGCGAGTGTAAGTCTTTATCTTGTATTCTCATCTATTCAGTACATGGTATGTTGTTATGATGTCCACCTTGCTATGCGCTCGAAATGCGATTGTGCCCCGATCATGAATTCATCATGTGATTGCGATAGAATTGCATCTTGGGCGCTACAGTGGAGGGCTATCTTGCCCCAACGATCTTCATCGGATGGTTGAGAAAAATATGCTAGGGGGTCCAAAGAATTAACCAAAGATATTTTAGGGTTGTTCGGAGATGATCCGGACTAATCGGTAACGACAGCCCAGTTCGGGTTCGGGTAAGTTTCGCACGCGGGCAAGGGGTTTGACAAAAGGCCACGGAGCTAAGGGGGTTTGATGGTCTCATGGAAGAGAGAGAAGTGAGCGGCCCGGTTGATCTGAGAGGGGTCAACAAAGACAAGGAAGAAGCGGCAACTACGAGTGGATGCAAGTTTTATGAAAACATGCGGATGCAGTGCGCATGATGACATGATGCAACGCAAATGATGCGATGATAGATGAAACAAACAAATAAAACACACACAGATAACGAAGTAAATGGAAGGCGTCTGGAGCGTCGGTCTCGGGTCGTTACAGGCTTCCTCAAAATTCCCTAGGTCTTTGTGCGCAAGCAAGTTGGATGCACACCCACTTAGTTTTCTTTTTGAGTTTTCATAAACTCATAGCTCTAGTGCATCCGTTGCATGGCAATCCCTACTCGCTCACATTGATATCTATTGATGGGCATCTCCATAGCGTGTTAATACGCCTAGTTGATGTGAGACTATCTTCCTCTTTTTGTTTTCACCACAACCACTTTCTAATCCACCTATAGTGCTATGTCCATGGCTCACGCTCATGTATTGCGTGAAAGTTGAAATGGTTTGAGAATGTCAAAAGTATGAAACAATTGCTTGGCTTGTCATCAGGGTTGTGCATGATTTGAATATTTTGTGTGATGAAGATGGAGCATAGCTAGACTATAAGATTTTGTAGGGATAAGCTTTCTTTGGCCATGTTATTTTGCGAAGACATAATTATCTTGTTAGTATGCTTGAAATATTATTGTTTTTATGTCAATATTAAACTTTTGTTTTGAATCATACGGATCTGAACATTCGTGCCACAATAAAGAAATTACATGGATAAATATGTTAGGTAGCATTCCACATCAAAAATTCCGTTTTTATCATTTACCTACTCGAGGACGAGCAGGAATTAAGGTTGGGGATGCTTGATATGTCTCCAACGTATCTATAATTTTTGATTGTTCCATGCTATTATATTATCTGTTTTGGATGTTTTATATGCATTAATTTGCTATTTTATATTATTTTTGGGACTAACCTATTAACCTAGAGCCCAGTGCCAGTTTATGTTTTTTCCTTGTTTTAGATTTTCGCAGAAAAGGAATACCAAACGGAGTCCAAACGGAATAGAAATTTCGAAATGATCTTTCTTGGACCAGAAGGAAACCAGGAGACTTTGAGATGAAGTTGGGGGAGCCACGAGGCGGCCACAAGGACGGACGGCACGCCCAGGGGGGTACGGTGCACCCCCACCCTTGCGGGCCCCTCATGCACACCCTGACCTAATTCTTTTGCCTATATATACACTTATATGCCCAAACCACCAGAGGCATCCACAAAAATACTTTTCCACCGCCGCAACCTTCTGTACCCGTGAGATCCCATCTAGGGGCCTTTTCCAGCGTCCTGCCAGAGGGGGATTCGATCATGGAGGGCTTCTACATCAACACCATTGCCCTTCTGATGAAGCCTGAGTACTTTACCTCAGACCTACGGGTCCATAGCTAGTAGCTAGATGGGTTCTTCTCTCTGTGTGATTCTCAATACCATGTTTTCCTCGATGTTCTTGGACATCTATTCGATGTAATACTTCTTTGCGGCATGTTTGCCGAGATCCGATGAATTGTGGATTTTTGATCAGCTTATCTATCAATATTATTTGAATCTTCTCTAAATTCTTATATGCATGATTTCCTAACTTTGCAAGTCTCTTCGAACTATCGATTTGGTTTGGCCAACTAGATTGGTTTTTCTTGCAATGGGAGAAGTTCTTAGCTTTGGGTTCAATCTTGCGGTGTCCTTTTCCAGTGACAGTTGGGGAAGCAAGGCATGTATTGTATTGTTGCCATCGAGGATAAAAAGATGGGGTTTACATCATATTGCTTGAGTTTATTCCTCTACATCATGTCATCTTACTTAATGTGTTACTCTGTTCTTCATGAACTTAATACTCTAGATGCAGGCTGGAGTGGGTCGATGGTGGAGTAATAGTAGTAGATGCAGGCAGGAGTCGGTCTACTTGACACGGACTCGATGACGATATTCATGATCATTGCCTTACATATCGTCATAACTTTGCGCTTTTCTATCGATTGCTCGGCAGTAATTTGTTTACCCACCATAATATTTCCTATCTTGAGAGAAGCCTCTAGTTAAACCTATGGCCCCTTGGTCTATTTTCCATCATACAATCTTCTAGCTTCCATCATACAAGTTTCTGCTCTACAATTTTAGTTTCTGATTTACTTCCTTTGCAATCTTTTAATTTTCGATCTATAAACCAAAAGTACCAAAAATATTTACTTTACTGTTTATCTATCTCTATTAGATCTCACTTTTGCGAGTAACCGTGATGGGATTGACAACCCCTTACCGTGTTGGGTGCAAGTTGTTTGATTGTTTGTGCAGGTATTCAGTGACTTGTTTGTTGTCTCCTACATGATTGATACCTTGGTTCTCAAAACTAGGGAAATACTTACTCTACTTTGCTGCATCACCCTTTCCTCTTCAAGGGAAAAACCAATGCAAGCTCAAGAAGTAGCACATGACCCCTTCTGTCACTGGTATTGAGCACCGCAAGATCGAACCCACTACAAAGCACCCCTCCTATGCAAGAAAAATCAATCTAGTTAGACGAACCAAATAAATAGATTAGAGAGAAATACAAAGCTATAACAATCATGCATGAAAGAGTTCAGAGAAAACTCAAATAATATTCATGGATAATCTGATCATAAACTCACAATTCATCAGATCTCAACAAACACACCGCAAAAGTGATTACATCAAATAGAACTCCAAGAACATCGAGGAGAACATAGTATTGAAGATCAAAAAGAGAGAGAGAGCCATCTTGCTAATAACTATGGACCTGTAGGTCTATGGTAAACTACTCACACATCATCGGAAGGGTGGCAAGCTTGATGTAGAGCCCCTCCATGATTGAATAACCCTCTGACAGAGTGCTAGAAAGGCCACTAGATGGGATCTCATGGTTCTGGAACTTGCGGCGGCGAAAAAAGTATTTTGGCTCGCTCTTTGTTGGTTTCCCGATTTTAGAGAAGTATAGAGGCGGAGTTAGGTCAATGGAGCCACATGGGTCCCACCAGCCAACAGGGCGCACCAACCCCTTTGTGGGCCACTACTCCTTCTAGTACTCTCCCGAAGCTTCTAGGGTCTCTTATGTCCAGAAAAAAATCTCTGAAAAGTTTCGTGGCATTTGGACTTCGTATGATACTGATATTCTGAAAAACCAAAAACATGCAAAAAACAACAACTGTCACTGGGTACTAAGTTAATCGATTAGTCCCAAAAAGATATATATTTGCTTGTAAATGCATATAAAACATCCAGGATTGATACTATAATAGCATGGAACAATAAAAAATTATAGATACATTGCAGACGTATCAAGATCCTTTTCCCTCATGTGGGTCTCCACTTGATGCATGCTGAACTCCATTGGAGCGGCGCTAGATATCCTCTCTGTATGTGTCGTCGTGGGTGTGCTTGTTGTGTTGCGGGGCACGAGTGAAAGGTTGAAGAGACTAAGTTTATAATAGCTGTGGGAATTAATGGGGAAGTTGGACGACCTGGAATATCGGCACGCCTGGATGGCAGTATTTGCAATGCATAACTCCATCGTGCCGCATGTAACTGCATCGTGGTGACATGTGCGTCACAAACGCATGCATATGGGGCCACCAACGCGATCGTGCGCCAGCCCCAACCGTTGGTAGAGCACGTTCGGAGGGCCGCGAGCATAGCACTCTACGTCTGCCTCAACGGTGAGAAGAGCGCATGGAGGGATGTGAGCAGAGCGTGCCGCGACTGCCTCACTGGTGAGCAGAGGGACGCAAGCAGAGCAACCATATGCATATAGTAGTTGAACACGTAGGGAATAGCCGCCCCAACCTAGCGGATGCATATAATAGCTCGTACCTGCCAACACAGACGCCCAGTACAACAATTAATGGCGTTATACACGTGTCCTGCAATCCATGCCTATGCTTCCCGCCTCTTCTCTCATCAATTTCCCTCCACCGGCTAGTGGCTAGCTTATGTTGGGTGGAAGCCTAGGGCAGATTTTTCACGATTTGGAGGGGATCCCACAAAAAACACCACAAACACACGGGGAAACACGAGGGGAGTCAAGAGGAAACACTCAAATCAACGGGAAACAACCACACATGTGTTATATTCATGAACAAAAGAGGTCACAAATATCCAAAGACAACAAAGGACGGATCCAAGTATCTAGTTCTTCTCTAAGAGGAGGTCTTGAATCCACTAGGGGATCTTCCCTTGTGGGGTCTTGAATCCACATGTGATCTTCTCCACGGAGGCCTCGGTCTCCAAAGGAGTATGTATATATCAAGTGGATGAGCAAAGCTATATCACTCATATGAGCTAAACCAATGCTAACCATAGAAAGAGGGAGGAGGAGTATATATAGTCTAGGGGGACAAATGGGTATATGGGCCTGTCTGCGCCGGACGTCCGACCGTTACCAGTTGTCTGGTGGATCGTGAAGGTCCGAACATTCGGTAACGCGCCAACTTTCGGCATTTCGGCTCTGATCAGGTGGCGCTGGATATTCGAAGGAAGTCGGTCGTCCAGTAGTTGGTCGTCTAGAGGTCTTTGGGTTTCCGTTAATTTTCATTCTGCGAAGTGGCACCGGATGTCCGGAGTCGAGCAACCGTCCGGGCGCTGGGAGGTGTCGAACGTCCAGTCTGCATCAGTCGTCCGGCCGCTGTACCGTTCACTGGCTAGTGCTTCAGGAGTCGGACGTCCGGCATGGTTCAGTCGTCCGATGGCTGTAGTTTTCCTGGCAACTCTTTCTCGTGGTCCTTCTACTTGGTGTCCTCGCCATCTTGTCCGTTGGATGCAGATGTTCTGCGGCTTGCCTCTAAGTACCTGATCACACATAGGGTTTCCACTTGAGGTAGTAGCCCTGTCCCGTATGAAGAATTTCTTAGTTCAGAGAGGAATGCGTTCACCTTAGTTTTAATAGCCCTTGCTCGAGCTCTAGTCATTGGTCCATGTGGTGTCATGGGAGACATAGGTAAGTCCATGGGATGACTGTCGGATGCTTCGCATCATCTCCCCCCTGGGAAAGATCTGACCTCGGATCGAAAGCCTCATCACCATGGTACGGGGAGAGATCCTTCACGTTGAAAATGTCACTCATGGTTTACTTGTCACATGGTAGGTCTATCTTGTATGCATTGTTTTTGTAGCGTGCTGGCACCTTGAAGGGTCTTTCGACTCATGGTAGAAGTTTCAAGTTGCGTTTGCTGGCAAAGCGTTCCTTGCAAAGTTGTAGCCACACAAGATCTCCTTTTTTGAATACCATGGGGTTCTTGTTGATGTTGATCTTGGCCGCAAGGCGTTGGACTTGGTGCTCGATTGTGTGCCTTGTATCTTCATGCAGCGTCTTCAGATAGTTCGCTCATGCACACATTTCCATGTTTATGCGCTCTTGTAGTGGTAGTGGTTGAATGTTTAAAAGGGACAACGGGTTGAAACCGTAGACAACCTCGAAGGGGGACTTGCCGGTAGTCGAATGTCTTGCGTGGTTGTGGGCGTACTCGATGATTGGTAAGCATTCTACCCACTCCTTGATGTTCCTCTTGATCAACACACGTAGTAGAGTAGATAGCGTCTGCTTCATGACCTCCGTTTGGCTATCGGTTTGTGGGTGGTATGCCGAACATAATAAGAACTTGATTCTGAGCTTTGCGCATAGGGTCTTCCAAAAGTAGCTTAGGAACTTGACGTCGCGGTCCGAGACAATTGTATTTGGCACTCCATCTAGACGCAAAATTTCCCTACAAAAGAGAATGGCAATCTGTGAAGCATTGTCTATCTTGTTGCATGGAATAAAATGTGCCATCTTAGAGAAACGGTCTAGAACAACAAGCATGGAATCTTTGCCACTTCGAGTTCTAGGAAAACCAAACACAAAGTCCATACTAATATCTTCCCATGGGTGATATGGAATAGGAAGTGGCATAGAGAGACCATGGGATTGAGCTTTAGTCTTAGCTTTGTGACATGTAGAGCATCAGTTGGTGAAGCGTGAGATGTCGCAGGACATCTTGGGACAAAAGTAGTTCTTGGAGAGCGTAGAGAATGTGCTGTCACGTACAAAGTGTCTCATAAGTCCTCCTCCATGTGATTCTTGCAGAAGTAACAAACAAAGAGAAGAATCTAGGATACGTAGTTTGTTTAAGATAATCATCTTTGATGTAATAGCATTCCGAAGATGTATGGGTCAAACATTTGGCATACAGAATAGAAAAAGTAGGATCATGCGCTTACAAGTCTTTTATGTGCTGAAAGCCAATGACTGTCGGTGTTCTGGGAACGGGGGTCCCATACTTGCTTGCCTGCGGCCCACGGCGTGGCTCCTCTAGCGGCCTGGTACGACCCATCTTCACCAGCAAACACTCAAGACCCTCGCGAGGAGCCAAGCCTCGTGAGGTGGACGCCACAAGACCTCCTCAGGGGCAGCCTCGCTAGGCTGGCTAGCGAGGAGCGGAGAGGTCAAGGCAAGGGGCACCTCGTGAGGTTCCTGTGACGTGAGCCATGATGACCACGGCCAGGCGGGCGCTAGGGGCGCAGAGCACCAGGTGCCTCTTTGATGCTAAGGGAGCAGGCGCAGGCAAGGAGTCCCTAGGCATCAGGCAAAGGTTTCCATATCGGTGCAACAAGACCAAGACCACCAGGACGGCAGGACGGAGGATATCGCAGAATCCACGACGGCGTCACCACGAGAGCCTTTGGCAGGCGAAGACCACCTTTTGTCGGGATGGCTTGTACTAGTTGTCACCCTTCAAATTGGCCGTTGTGGGATCCCTTCCCACCTAATATTTGGGAAGAGGACCAGGGCCCCTATAAATAGGACTAGCAACCACCGGAGGGATCATCTGATATTGGATAGGATCCATTCCACCCACATACGCAATAGCTCACCAAGCTCTGGAACACCTCTCCTCAGGAGGCTTTTCTTCCCTTGTACTTGTTCATCCACAGCCTGCAAGGCAATCCACCACACCACACTAGAGTAGGGTATTACACCACATCGGTGGCCCGAACCAGTATAAACTCTTGTGTCCCTTGTTCTGTGGGTTCGGTGAGTTAGGCTTTACGATCATTGCGAGAGTGTGAGCTGTGGGGAGTGATCTTCGTGCGCACCCATTGTTAGAACCTCAAGCGTTTTACCGAAACCCGAAATCCGAAATTTGGCGCGCTAGGTAGGGGTGCGCTCAAGCTTTCTCTTCGCCGATCCACGTTCCGCGACTCCACCACATCCATGTCAGACGCTCGCCAAGCTCGCGCCGAGCGCCGAGCTGCCCTGGCCACTCGCGTTTCCAGACGGCACTTGTTGGCAGACCTCCCCGCCGTTCTCCATCACCTATTGCCAAAGACGGTACCGTCCCGGAAGCAAACAAGCAGCCAGCGTCATCACTGCACCCCTCTGTGCGGCGGGACGGCCGCACTGCCACCCCGTCGCTGACCCCGGCCGGCTCACCGTCCCATGCTCGTCGCGCACCCACGGATGCGCAGGCCGTGTTGCTCATGGCACGCGAGCTCCAGCGTTACCGCCCGGTCTACGACCTCTATGAGGACTCGCTCGACCGCATCACCAAGCTCGTTAGCGCCACTGGCGGCTCTCCTGCACCATCCCTCACACTGCCTCGCCCGCCTTCGGCCGCGGGAGACGTAGCTCACGGGGTGCCTCCGCCGCCCCTGCATCAAGACAGCGCCCTCGTGTCGAGATGTCCGGCACACGGGGCACCCCCGCCTCCTCTACACCAAGAAGGTGTCCTAGGCCTGAGACGCGCGGTCCCGTGGCATGATCTGCCATGCCACGTGCCCGCGCACGAAGAAAGAAGCTGCCAAGAAGTTCCCCAACCGCAGGAAAATGCTCCTGCACTCCCCGCACCAACACATAAAGACCACACGCCGCCTGTAGTGGCGGTGCGTGGGTACCAAGACCAGGTTCCACCACCACGACGGGCTCCGGTGACCACAGCAGGCTGCCGAGCCTTCACTCCCGAGCTGCGCACTGTCGTTTGGCCAGGAAAGGTCAAGCCGGATCTGCCTCCGCGCTACGACGGCACCCCCATGCCCAGGAAGAGCGCCAAGCCAAGGGCCCTCCACGCCGTACTGCACCTCCAGCCTGGGCGATACGGCACCAAGAGGATACCGCAGAGGCTGCGACAACGTCAAAAATGATCAGGCCCGGGAGGGCGGCGTCCTAGGGCTTATAGAGGCCCCAATGGAAGACTAGGCTCCTGAGGTCCCATCACCTCAGGAGGTGCCCCGACCTCCGGCAAGTGCACTCTCCATCGATGCTCCCGCACTCGTCGAGCACCTGGTGTACTTCGTCATCACGGTGTTGCGGGATGCGAGGGTGCAGTACCCAATGCCACAGAAGCTTCTGCTCACGCTCCTGGTGGCCTCACGTAAGCTGCGCCATTACTTCCAAGGCCACCTGATCAAAGTCGTCTCATCTTACCCATTGGAGAGGGTGCTCCGGAGCCTAATGCCGTGGGAAGGGTCGCCGAGTGGAATATCGAACTTCAGGCATTTTGGCTCGAGTTCAGCACAACCAGGGTCATCAAGGGGCCGCCCTAGCTGACTTCATGGCCGAATGGACCGACGTCCCGGAACCTGAAGATGGCAGGGGCCTGTATATCTCGCCAAGAAGTGAAGCACTGGATGGTTGGGTCATGTACTTCGATGGCGCCTTCGCGCGCCAAGGCGCGGGTGCTGGAGCCGTGCTCATCTTGCCCACCCAAGATAAGCTCTACTATGCCGTGCAGCTCTGCTTCCAGTAGGGCGAGAAGGTCTCCAACAACATTGTGGAGTACGAGGGGTTGATCGCCGGCCTCAAGGCATTGGCGGCCTTGGGAGTGAAGTGTCTCACCATCAAGGGTGATTCCCAGCTCCACGTCAACTTCTCCAACAAGGAGTATGAACCAAAGGACGAGCACATGGAAGCGTACCTCGCGGAGGTGTGTAAGATGGAGAAGCAATTCTTGGGCCTAGAATAGCAGGACGTCCCACGCGGCACCAACAAGGAGGCTGATGAAATCGCCAAGAGGGCGTAAAGGAGGTTACCCCAAGAACCTGGTGTCTTCGAAGAGCGACTCTTCAAGCCTTCGGCGACCCCTGCGACCACGGATACTACATCACCCCGCGAAGAACTCCCTCAGCCACCAGCCTCGGGAGCTCCTACTTGCGGCCTAGCCTCAGGAGCGCGTCTGCTCCTGGCACTCGAGTCTCAGGAGGGGTGCTGGACTAGGGAATTCAAGGCATATCTGGTGCATGGCACGCTGCCGGAGAAGGAGGAAGACGCGGAGCGTGTGGCCCGGCAGGCTACGACATACTGCATCCAGGACGGTAATCTGTACAGAAAATGACCAAATGATGTTTCCTTGAGATGCATCTCCAGGGAGAAGGGGAGCGAGGTGCTGGCTGACATACATGGTGGGGACTGCGGGCATCACTCCTCGTCGCATACCCTGGTCGACAAGGTGTTCCGCAGCGGGTTCTACTGGCCCACGGCACTCAACGACGCGATCGAGCTGGTAATGTCTTGCAAGGCCTGCCAATTCCATGCCAAGCGGATCCATCAGCCGGCTCAAGGCATCTAGACCATCTCACTCTCATGGCCTTTTGCAGTCTGGGGGCTGGATATCCTATGCCCGTTCCCTCGAGCGCCTGGGGGTTACCGATACCTCTACGTCACCATCGACAAGTTCACCAAATGGGCAGAGGTGGAGGCCGTCCGCACCATCCTGGCCGGGTCCGCAGTTAAGTTAATAAAGGGCCTCGTGATCCGGTTCGGGGTCCCTAACCGGATCATCACCGCAACAGTTCACAGTTCACTAGCAATCTCTTCAGCACATATTGTGCTAACCTTGGAACGAAGATCTGCTATGCTTCGGTTGCACACCCCAAGAGCAATGGCCAAGTCGAACGCGCCAACGCGGAGGTCCTAAGAGGCCTCAACACTAGGTCCTTCAAGAAGAAGCTCGAGGCTGGTGGCAGGGGCTAGCATGACAAGCTCCAGTCCGTGATGTGGTCCATCCGCACCACCGCCAGCAAACCAACAAGCGAGACCCCTTTCTTCCTCATCTACGGAGCAGAAGCGGTTCTCCTCACGAGGTCAGGCATCGCTCCGCATGGGTCCCAGAGTTTGATGAGATGCAGCAGGACGCCATGTGGGGGATGGACCTTATGCTGGGGGAGGAACGCCGCCGTGATGCCTCACTCCGAGTGGCAAGATACCAGCAGGCGCTGCGATGGTACCACTATCACAGTGTCCGCTCCAAGATGCTCGAGGTGGGTGATCTCGTCCTGAGGCGGGTGTTCTCCAGGGAAGGGTTGCACAAGCTCTCACCCATGTAGGAGGGCCCGTTTAGGATCGCCCGCGTCTCCAGGCCTGGCGCCACGCGCCTGGAGACGCAGGACATGATCGCCATCCAGAACGCCTGGAACATCCAGCACCTCCGGAAGTTCTACCCATGAAGCAAGCCCCAGTGCCTGTGAAGGTCTCCGCTCGTGACACTCTCACGTAATAATGAGTGGGGCTGTACACGCCCCGGAGTCTCAGGAGTGCCACCCTCGGGCCTTGGGGGCTCCGCCAACGTCCTAGTGGCAGCACTTAGCTCCGTGCTGGTGAGAAGACTAGACTAGGTGCCGGACGCGGCTGTTCATTTTCTTTCTGAAGTTGGCTTGCCCCTTTGCCTTTAATGAAATTTGGAGTTCTGGTGTGTCTCGTTGGTTTGGTTGGAACCCCTCTTCTTTTTGTTTCTCCCCTCGGGCCATTGTTTCTTTGCCAGGGAGAGCGGCAGTTTCCCGGTGCTCTCCCTTGCATGTGCCACGAGGGAGGCTAAATAGGTAGTACGCGCGTGCGCACTTCGCTTGTCTCCGCGAGGCATCCTCGTC
Organism: Triticum urartu; assembly: GCF_056163025.1. Lineage (NCBI taxonomy): Eukaryota > Viridiplantae > Streptophyta > Magnoliopsida > Poales > Poaceae > Triticum > Triticum urartu. Next base: position 324,484,988 of record NC_141874.1, read on the forward strand.
CGAGCTTGTGGTCGGCGTATCCCCTTTTTAGTCTGTGCCCCACGGGTATCGCGACGCAGTGCGTTTGGCCATAACCAGCCCATACCTGAGACTTTGCGCAAGAAAGGTTATGGATTTCTTAACGAATTTTTGCAGCTTCGCGATGTCACCCAAATCAACATAGGGGAAGCCCCACTAGGTACCCAAAGACGTGCGCCCTCATGAGGTCAAAGCTGCCCCAGACGCAACGAGCTAAGTTACCCCCATGTGATAGCCTGCCTTAATAGGGATGATAGACTACACATATCAATAAGGAATTCCTTCTTATCTGGGAGCCCACTGAGACAAAACTCCAAATTTAAGCATGCTCAGCTTGGAGTAGTTTCAGGATGGGTGATCGACAGGGAAGTTGTTCCCGGGTGCGCATGAGTGAGGACAAAGTGTGTAGAAAAGATTAGTATTGATTTGTGGGGCCAGTCTAGATCCCTCTAGGAGTAACGACCACCGGCAGGTGTGTCTAGGGCGTTACACCCCCTAAACCCGTATAAGGCATAGATCTCATGACACAAACCGGAAACAATAAACGCACCATAAAAGCAACATAAGCACCACGGTTCATTACACGCCCTTGCAGGGTCCCGAATTTGTTTGTGACAATGCAGGGGAAAGGGGAGGAAAGGACAAGCAAAAGCGGCTCCTACAACGCGGCTGCTCATGAGGATCTGCTCTGGACTTAGCCAGAGCCTTCATCGCGCTTCATCGGGGCGCGACGGCGGGATGACCCGCCACCATCCTCGAAGCGGGCCCGACGGCTGGTTGTAGCCGCCATTATTGGAGCTTTCGCCGGAGGAGGAGCTGCCATAGCTGGGCGAGCCGCGCTCGCCGCCGAGGGGAGGGTCACCCTCTGTAACGCCCATGATGCGGCTATATCTCTCACGTGCTGAGGCACGACTTAGAGGCATAACCACATGGTGGGCGTTGCAAGTTGGTATCAGAGTAGGTGACGCAACTGAGCTCAAGTGGGAGCTCGATGAAGATCTTGGTCGTTGTTATGTTTCGTTTCCTGATGATCAGTAGTGGAGCCTAGTTGGGACGATCAGGGATCTAGGATTTGGGATTGTCTTCTTTTATTTTGGTTCCGTAGTCGGACCTTTGATTGTACTCTGGATGATGTATGTTTAACTTGTTATTTGTGTGAAGTGGCTATTATAAGACAACTCTTTATCCCTTTCTTATTCAGTACATGGGATTATGAGAAGATTACCCCATTTGCAACTAAATCACCATGCGGTTATGCCTCTAAGTCATGCCTCGACACGTGGGAGATATAGCCGCAGCATGGGTGTTACAAGTTGGTATCAGAGCTGACCCTCGCTGTTACACAGATGTTTGCGGACAGGTGCGCTGTCATGTTGTGCATGACGTTTGTGACCCATCCTGGCACACAGCATGGCACATGTGCTGGACTGGAAGCACAGACGTATGTGCCAAGAGGGAACATTCATGTGGCCCGACAAGGATGTCGGTCCTCTGAGTGGGGGTGTATGTGAGCCCGACGAGGACGTCGGTCCTCTGAGTGGGGTGTATGTGATAGCCTGGCTTATTAGGGATGATAGACTACTCATATCAATAAGGAATTCTTTCTTTTCCATGAGCCCATTCAGACAGAACTCCAAAGTTAAGTGTGCTCAGCTTGGAGTAGTTTCAGGATGGGTGACCGATCGGGAAGTTGCTCCTGGGTGCGCATGAGTGAGGACAAAGTGCGCAGAAAAGACTAGTATTGATCTGTGGGGCCAGTCTTGATCCCGCCAGGAGTAACAACCACCGGCGGGTGTGTCCGGTGCATTACAAGTATGCTTTGTTGCTATGTTGGAGTGTAGTAGCTTAGTTTCTTGTTGCATTCTAAGTGCTAGCATGTTGTTAATCACAGAATAACATCAGTCTTGTTTTGCTTGCCATTTTCAAACCGTGCATCCGTTTTTGGCGATCCTTATATCGATTTCGACCAAAATCACCTCATCTTTCCAGCGGCATACATGGGTTGCCATGTTGATGCCTTAATCATTCTTTCCCTTCCGGAGCATGCATATTCATTGCATATCATGTCTTGCATATCACGCCATGTATTCCATTATGTCGTTTGTGCATTGCACCGTGATTGATTGTTGTTCCATTGCTTGTGTTCTTGCTTTGGGTAGAGCTGGGAGACGAGTACGTGAATGAGGAACCTGTTGAGTACGCTAATGAGGATCAAGCTTTCAACAACTCTGAGAACATTGCAGGCAAGATGACCATACCCTTGATATTACTTCTATCTTTGCTTGCTAGTTGATCGTTCTATCGCTATGTCACGCTACCTACCACTTGTTAAATCAAGCGTCCCATATTGCCTTGTCAAGCCTCTAACCCACCTTCCTAGCAAATCATTTTTTGGCTATGTTACCGCTTTTGCTCAGCTCCTCTTATAGCGTTGTTAGTTGCAGGTGAAGTTGAAGTTTGTTCCATGTTGGAACATGGATATGTTGGGATATCCCAATATCTCTTATTTAATTTAATGCATCTACATACTTGGTAAAGGGTGGAAGGCTCGGCCTTTTGCCTAGTGTTTTGTTCCACTCTTGCCGCCCTAGTTTCCGTCATATCAGTGTAATGTTCCTTGATTTTGCGTTCGTTACGTGGTTGGGGTTATGGGACCCCCTTGACAGTTCGCTTTGAATAAATCTCCTCCAGCAAGGCCCAACCTTGGTTTTAACATTTGCCACCTAAGCCTTTTCCCTTGGATTTTCGCGAGCCCGAGGGTCATCTTTATTTTACCCCCAGGGCCAGTGCTCCTATGAGCGTTGGTCCGAACCGGGAAGCCTGCAGGGCCACCTCGGGGAAACTTGAGGGCTGGTTTTACTTGTAGCTTGATGTATCTGGTGTGCCCTGAGAACGAGATATGGGCAGCTCCTATTAGGATTTGTCGGCATAGTCGGGTGGCTTTGTTGGTCTTGTTTTACCATTGTCGAAATGTCTTACAACTGGGATTCCGAGACTGATCGGGTCTTTCCGGGAGAAGGAATATCCTTCATTGACCGTGAGAGCTTGTGATGGGCTAAGTAGGGACACCCCTGCAGGGTATAAACTTTCAAGAGCCATGCCGCGGTTATGTCGTAGATGGGAATTTGTTAATATCTAGTTGTAGAGAACTTGACACTTGACTTAATTAAAATGAATCAACCGCGTGTGTAGCCCTGATGGTCTCTTTTCGGCGGAGTCCGGGAAGTGAACACGGTTTTGGGTTATGTATGAACGTAAGTAGTTTCAGGATCACTTCTTGGTCACTTCTAGCTTCTTGACCGTTGTGTTGCTTCTCTTCTCGCTCCTATTTGTGTATGTTAGCCACCATATTTGCTTAGCGCTTGCTGCAGCTCCACTCATTACCTTATCCTACCCATAAGCTTAAATAGTCTTGATCTCGTGGGTGTGAGATTGCTGAGTCCTCGTGACTCACGGTTACTTCCAAACAGTTGCAGGTGCCGATGATACCAGTGTAGGTGACGCAACCCAAGCTCAAGTAGGAGCTCGATGAAGATCTTGGTTGTTGTTATGTTTCCTTTCCTGATGATCAGTAGTGGAGCCCAGTTGGGACGATCGGGGATCTAGCATTTGGGGTTGTCTTCTATTATTTTAGTTCCGTAGTCGGACCTTTGATTGTACTCTAGATGATGTATGTTTAACATGTTATTTGTGTGAAGTGGCGATTGTAAGCTAACTCTTTATCCCTTTCTTATTCAGTACATGGGATTGTGTGAAGATTACCCCACTTGCGACTAACCCAACATGCGGTTATGCCTCTAAGTCGTGCCTCGACACGTGGGAGATATAGTTGCATCATGGGTGTTACACCCTCGTGCTCGTCCCGGCCATCGTCAAGTTCAAGGACCAGAGCCTTTGTTAGGCGAAGACAACCTTTTGTCAGGATGGCTTGTACTAGTTGTCCCCCTTCAAATTGGCCATTGTGGGATCCCTTCCCACCTAATATTTGGGAACAGGACCAGGGCCCCTATCAATAGGACTAGCCACCACAGTAGGGATCATCTGATCTTGGATCGGATCCATTCCACCCACATATGCACTAGCTCACCAAGGTCTAGAACACCTCTCCTCGGGAGGCTGTTCTTCCATTGTACTTGTTCATCCTCAGCCTACAAGGCAATTCACCACACCACACTAAAGTAGGGTATTACACCACATCGGTGGCCCGAACCAGTATAAACTCTTTTGTCCCTTGTTCTGCGGGTACTGCGAGTTAGGCTTTAGGATCATTGCGAGAGCATGAGCTGTGGAGAGAGATCTTTGTGCGGTCCCTAGTGTTCGAACCTCAAGGGTTTTGCCGGAACCTGAAATCCGACAATGACATGCAATTCAAGTTGGGTGACAAGCATGCATTTGCGGGAAAGAGCGTCCACCACAACATTTTCCTTACCTTTGATGTACTTGATAACATAAGGAAAAGACTCAATAAAATCACTCCATTTGGCATGTTGCTTATTCAATTTAGTTTGACCCTTAAGGTATTTAAGCGTTTCATGATTCGTGTGGATGACAAATTCATGAGGGCGATGATAATGTTCCCACACATGCAAGACTCTCACTAAAGAATATAATTATTTGTCATAGATGGGATCGTTAAGTTGCGTGCTAGAAAGTTTCTCACTGAAGTAAGCTATGGGGTTCTTCTCTTGCATTAACACACCTCATATACCATTGCCACTAGCATCGTTATGAACTTGAAAAGTTTTGTCAAAATTGGTTAAGGCAAGCAAAGGAGAATGTGTAAGCAAATTCTTAATCTCATGAAATGCAGTATCTTGGGATGGTACCCAAACAAATGATGCATTCTTCTTACTCAAGGCATGCAAAGGAGATGCAATAGTGCTAAACTCCATAATGAATCTATGATAGAAACCGGCTAAGCCAAGGAACCTACGCACTTGTTGCAAGTTGGTTGATTGTGACCATGTTTTAATAGCATCAATTTTAGCTTCATCTACATGAACACCCTTAGATGACACAACAAAATCCAAGAAAACAAGCTTCGAAACACCAAAAAGGCATTTGTCCATATTAGCATTAAGGCGCTCTTTTCTTAGAATTTGCAAAACGGTTCTAAGATGGGTGACATGATGTTCTAGATACACGTTGAACACAAGAATATCATCAAAGTAGACCACAACAAATACCCAATGTAAGGGCGAAGAACATAATGCATCACACGCATAAAACTGACGGGTGCTTCGAATAAGCCCATAGGCATAACTTGCCATTCATACAAGCCAAACTTGGTTTTGAAAGAAGTTTTCCATTCATCACCTTCTTGGATGCGAATTTCGTAATGGCCACTCTTAAGATCAATCTTGGAGAAAATGGTGGCTCGGCTAAGATCATCTAGCATATCGTCAAGGCGTGGAATGGGGTAACGATAACGTAGAATCATAGCATTGATAGTATGACAATCGGAACACATGCAAAAACTACCGTATTTCTTAGGCACAAGGATTCCCGGAAGGACACAATGACATAAGCTTTCACATACATGCCCATTGTCAGTGAGTTGTTGTACTTGCCTTTGCATTTCCTTGGTTCCTTCGGGGTTGATGCGGTAGGGTGCCTTGTTCGGTAATGGTGCACCAGGAATGAGGTTGATTCCGTGTTCGATGCCGCATAGTGGAGGTAGATACGAAGGTTACTGTCGGCGTCTTGGGAATGGGGGTCTCAAGACTTGCTTGCCTGCGGCCCACGGCGTGGCTCCACCAGCGGCCCTCCACGGCCCATCGTCACCAGCAAACACTGAAGACCCTCGCAAGGGCCAAGCCTTGCGAGGCGGATGAGGCAAGACCTCCTTGGGGGCGGCCTCACAAGGCTGGCTCGCGAGGGGCGGAGACATCAAGGCAAGGGGCACCTCGCGAGGTCCCCGTGACACAAGCCATGACGACCAAGGCCAGGCGGGCGCCAGGCAGGCGCCTGCGCACAGTGTCCTCGTTTTCTCATTGGTGCTAAAGAAGCAAGTGCAGGCTCGGAGTCCCGAGGCATCAAGCAAAGGTTTCCATATCGGTGCAACAAGACCAGGACCAGCAGGACGGCAGGATGGAGGTCACCATGGAGCCCAGGACGGCGTCACCACCAGAGCCTTTGGCAGACGAAGACCATCTTTTGTCAGGATAGCTTGTACTAGCTGTCCCCCTTCAAACTGGCCGTTATGGAATCCCTTACCGCCTAATATTTGGGGAGAGGACCCTGGCCTCTATAAATAGGACTAGCCACCGCCTTAGAAGACATGATCCGGAACAACATGAGCTGACTAAGCACAAGAGCACCTCTCCTGAGGAGGTTGTTCTTCCCTTGTAACTATTCATCCTCAGCCCAAGAGGCAATCCACCACACCACACTGGAGTAGGGTATTACACCACATCGGTGGCCCGAACTAGTATAAATCTTGTTTCCCTTGTTCTGCGGGTTCGACACGCTAAGACTTGAGATTGCGGTGAGGGCGTGAGCTAGGGGGGCAGAGATCATCGTGCGCACACCACTGTTCGAACCTCAAGAGTTTTGCCAGAACATGAAATCTTACATTTGGCGTGCCAGGTAGGGCTGCGCTGAAGCTTTCCGTTAGTTCATCCGCGTCCCATCATTCCACCACATCCATTTAGGATGCGTGCCGAGCCCGCGCCGAGCGCTGGGCTGCCCTCGCTGCCCGTGTCGCTCAGACAGCCCTTGTCGGTGGGCCTACCCGTCGTTCTCCATCTCCTGTTGCCAAAGCCGCTACCGGCCCAGCGGCAAACGAGCAGCAGGCGTCCTCACTGCAACCCTCCATGCGGCGGGACGACCGCACCGCCACCCCGTCGCTGACTCCGGCCAGCTCATCATCTCACACTCGCCGCACACCCACAGACGCGCAGGCCGCACTGCTCATGGCACGCGAGCTCCTGCATTAACTCCCAGTCGATGACCTCTACGAGGACTGGTTGGACCACATCTCCGAGCTCATCAGCGCCGCTGGAGGCTCTCCTGCACCATTCCTCTCGTTGCCTTTCCCACCTCTAGCTGCGGACGATGTAGCTCATGGAGCGCCTCCGTCTCCTCCGTATCAAAACGGTGCCCTCGCACGGAGACGCGTGGCTCACGGAGCGCCTCCGCCTCCTTCGCGTCAATACGGCATGCTCGCCCGAAGACGTGCAGTCCCGCAGTGTGATTAAACCTAGGAATGATTTGGACTCAAATTGAAGTTTCAGTTTGGTTTCCCATTGGTTTGGTTTGGGTTGGATTAAATGAGCTAAGCACCTATGGTAGTTTGGTCTATTGTGGGCTTTAGCAATTATACTAGATTGGCTTCGTTTGGTCTGGACAGAGACCGAACAGTCAGAATCCGTTTCAATCCATAGACAAAAACTGGATCGAGTGACCAATTCAACTGTACCTCTATACGAGACCAGCGCTGGTTAGAGAGCATCTACAATCGGAGTTCGCAAATATGGCTCATTAAACGTCCGCGAACGCGTCCGGTCACGTCCGTAGATAGTCACGGAGGCACGCCTCAGATTTCAGTAGTTGCATCCGGATATCTCATACTAGATTCTTAAATTCATACAAGGACATGCAACTAAAATAAATCTACATACTACGTCAATCACCTAGCTACTCATCGTCAGAGATGTCGACGATCCAAGTGCCCGGCTCCGGCAGCATGGGCGATAACTGCAGCTCCAGCTCCTCCAACGCGTCCGCTCCACCCTCCTCCTCCTCCATCTCCACGTCCAGTTCGGTGAAAAGTGCGGTTGAACGCCGCCTACTCCTGATGGAGGAACGCCCGGTTGGCCTCCACATAGGCTTCATCTACTGCCCTGTCATGTCCTCCGCTCGGGTGACCGCCTCCGCCTGCTCCATGTTGAAGCCTGACAGCTCCGGCTGCTCCGCCTCCTCCACGTCCTCGGAGCCAGCTCCTCTCACTCCTCTTCCCCCAACTGCTCCGCCTCCTCCACCTCCATCGGAGCCAGCTCCTCTCCTTCCTCTTTCCCCGACTGCTCCTCCTCCTCCGGCTCCGGCGAGTTCGGAGGTAGCCCGACAACATGCAGCGACGGAGGGGGGAGGTGGATGTGCTAGGGTTGCGGTACGCCGGCCTGGGTAAATAGAAGAATTTGGACTCGAGCGGCGAGCCGGAGCGGTGCCACGCGGTGTTCACAACGCGGCGACGGAGGAGGCATCCTTGCCGGGTTTCCGACCGAGTCCATCTGGGACCCCTTCGTCAATCCTACGTGTCGGGCGCCCTTGTATCTGCCTCATATTGGAATGAATATGAGGGTGTCGGTCAGCCCGAACATTTGAGGGCCGTCTGGGTTGAAAATTCATGACCGATAAGTGACTGGGCGGCTCGCCTGGGCATATAAGACGGGTCTAGGGCGACCGGCTGTAGATGCTCTTAGTGCCGTTGCCGCCGGTGGCACGTGCCTAATGACGAGCCTTTCGCGGCTAGTGGTTGTGCCCCCTCTCACCTCTGTAGGTAGAGATGTTGATGACTACCAAACTGTGCAGGCTTGGCTTGGTTGGATTTCCCAAATTACTTCAGAAATCATTATGTCTGATTGGGCTTGCTCGTTAATTGCCTATGCCCTTTTCACGTTTGGCTTCGTCCATGGTGTGAGCTTGTGGTCTCGATCCAAAAATCTGAAACGGTTTGCATGAGGTTGGGTTGAAAAAACGTACAGTTTGGTTTGGCCTGGGTTCTAGCTGATTCATTTTCGATCGGTTTGGTTTGGATCCTAGGCGTGTAGTGCAATGGGTTGGACTAGTTTTGCTTTGGATGTGAAACTATTCCCAGGCTTAGGCGTGATCCACCGCACCGTGTGCCCCCACACAAAGAAGGAAGCTGCTGGGAGGTTCCCCAGACACAAGAAAACGCTGCAGCGCTCCTGGCGCCACGAAAAGACCGCATGCTGCAAGTGGCGGCGGTGCGCGGAAATCAAGGGCAGGCTCCGCCCCTGCAGAGGGCCCCGGTGGCCACCGCAGGCTGCCGCGCCCTCGTTCCCGAGCTGTGTAGCGTTGTCTGGCCAGGCAAGTTCAAGACGAACCTGCCACCTCGCTACGACGGCACCCCTGACCCCACAGAATTCCTGCAGCTTTACGAGCTAAGCATCAATGCGGCCAACAGTGATGAAAAGGTCATGGCATCCTGGTTTCCCATGGCTCTCAAGGATGGCGCCCGCTCATGGCTCATAAACCTGCCTCCAGGCTCGATCTCCTCCTGGGGTGAGATGTGCGACCGCTTTGTTGCCAGCTTCCAGGGCACACACGACCGGCCTTCGGCTGCGGGTGAACTGCCGCATCAAGCAACAGCCGGGAGAGACCCTGCAGAAGTACATCTAGCGCTTCAACAGCATGCATCTCAAGATCCCCAAGGTGACGGACGAGGCCATCATCTCAGCATTTTCTGATGGCGTCGACATCAAGATTATGGAGGAGCTCACCAACCACGAGAGCTGTGCACGACTCAGGAGCTATTCATCATAGTGACCAAGTGTGCAAGAGCTGAGGAGGGGCGTCTCTCCCTCCTCAAGCTCTTTGCTGCATATCCAGAGGAGAAGAAGGACAAGGTCAAGGACGTGAAGCGCAAGGGAGTGGCCGTACTCGCGGCACAGCCATGCACAAAGCGCGGCCGGGACCTTCCTGAGTCGTCCAAGGGCAGCCATACGTTCTGCGCCTTCCCCAACGTGCGAGGCCACAACACAAACGATTGTCAAGAGCTCAAATCCATTCGAGATGGACGCTTCGGTCGATGCCCCGAGCGCAACAACTGGGGCTACGGCCGAGGAAGCGGATGAGGTGGAGGACGTTGGGACAACCATGGGCCCCACGAGCAGTGGCGCGACCAGCCTCGCAAGGACCGTTGGTAGGACCAGCCTCGCGAGGACCGTCCTTAGGGCAATCCTGGTCTCCCTCTGCTACCGCCACCACCAAGGAGGAACGATGACCACCAACAAGACGAAGGGGCTGGGGGCTTCCAGGAGCCGCGCGCCATTGCTTGCATCTTGGGTGGTGCTCAGGCCCCGGCGTCCCAGCGCATGTTCAAGCAGTTCTCTCGTGCGGTGAATGCAGCCCTCCCCAAGCTCGAGGCCGCGCGCCCGCTCAGATGGTCCAAGTATGCCATCACCTTCAGCTCGGCGGACCATCTCAAATGCGCGGCAACCGCCGGCGTCCTCCTAATGCTCTGTTCACCCGTCATCAGCAATGTCCAAGTCACCAAGACCCTCATCGACGGAGGCGTAGGGCTCAGTGTCCTATCCGTCGAGATGTTCGACAGCCTTCAAGTGCCATATGATCAGCTTCATCCCATCAAGCCTTTCTCAGGAGTGACTGACGGCTCCACCACCCCGATAGGGCAAGTTCGTCTCCCTATCACCTTCGGTCAGCGCGACAACTACCACACCGAGCTCGTCGTCTTCGACGTCGCCCACATCCCACTACAAGGGAAAACCCTAGTAGTAGCGCTTGAAATATGCATATCAGTAGCTCTGGGTCCAGCACTACCACTAAGGCGCTGCAGCTAACTAGTGGCAGTAGCGCTGGAAAGGGAGCGCTACTGCTATTGTAAGTAGCAGTAGCGCTTGTTCTAAAAAGCGTTGCTGGTAAATTTTCCTGTATTTTTAAAAATACAACTTATTTCCATTGTGTGGTTTTATATACAGTACTTTCATCATATGATTTTATGACCATGATTACTTATTATATAACAGTGGGTGAAATGAACATGGAGTAGATTCAAGTGGAGGCAACATGTGGTGCATGTCGAAAGTAGTACTCTAATCCAAACTTGATCTAGTTTGGATTTGTAGTACTTTCGATGTGCACCACATCTTGCCTTCACTTGTATCTAATCTAGGTTCATTTCACCCACTTTTATATGTAATAAGCAATCATGCTCATATAACAACTTAGCATCATGCATCATTGATCATAATAATTAATAATTCATCATTAGTATCAATAATAACAAGTCATGCTCATCATCATCGATCATACAACTTCTACTCGATACCACATCATCATCATAGTCATCTAACCAATCCTACTTAGTTGTTCTTAGCACATAATCATGAGTATTATTAACTAGGACCTACTACCTTCTCTTAGGTAAAATAGCATAAAACAAGATAGGCCCTGACACTCCATTATGGAGAATGGATATTATCCTGTCTTCAATTCTTGCCTTTCGCACAATGTTGCTTCCAAGTACCTCCTTATCACTATCCATACATTTTTCCATTCTTTCATTTTCATGTCTCCACTTCTTTTAGAAATCCCATATGGACATGTGATATTCGTATGATGACCTGGTTGTATGTTCAAAACATCAAGGTGACCATTCTGATACATCAAATGAGGCACACAATCATTCGGGATTTTCTGTTGAAACACAGAGTAATAACTTCATAGTTAGCAATGTACTTAAGTTTTAAAAGAATTTATGCAAAAGATGCACGGATGTCGTAATACTAAAAAATCTTACCATGACATCTCCATGGATGTTACTGTAGTTCAACACGTGCACTAGTGGCATGTATTGACCGTAATGCGGAGGAGTTTTATAATAGATATTGTTATTCTCAAGATCAGTACAAAATGCGACCAGATGATTTTTGTCCTGATAAGTTAACTCAGAGCCATTGGTGCAGTAGGTTCTGTCTACCTTGTTCCGCACATTGCTTGAACAATGAAAATAAGCTGTCAATGGAAATAAGCTGTCAACTATTTTGAAATGAACAATATAAATTAGTTAATAACTATGTTTGAGAAACTCACATAGCGGTAGAATTGGAAGCGTATCAACAAGGACCCAAATGTCCATATTGTCTTGGTCGATGTTAGTATCACCAAGATCCATGGTGACAAGAATACCCTCCTAAAAACCATACATCTTGCAAAGTCCTTCCCAATTTTTGCAACCAAACTGGGTTACGCTCTCAGAATTATACAGATTTACTTCAAAATCCACATCACGATGGGTCCTTAGGTGAATTTTCTTTGTTTCAAAATTTTCATGGTCTTCAAAACCCATCCTCTCCAAGACATTGCGTCTTCCATGGCATGAGATAAGCAACTCAAATTGTAAAAGATGAAAATGACATGTAGAAATAGTTGAAGTCATGCTTAATTATGAAAAAAACACTTTTCGTCATTGCGTACCGTTTCAACATCGAAGGTCTCCTGGAGCTTAAAGCTGAAGCGTCGATCTTCGTCCAGGTGAGGCCTGTGGCACAGACCTCGGTCGTCGTTGCACTAGTTGCACTCCCCGGGGAGACTTTCGTCATCCGATGCTGACAATTCCTACGTTCATAGTTCAAAGATTAAACTTGTAGAATTCAATATATGTACTATAAAAATTAAATTAGATCATTATTATTCATCATGGGTTGACTATCGGTCTGCCGAGTCTACATGGTGGAGACTCTCCCTCACTGATTCCTCTCTGACATTTGCGACCGTCGGTGATGGTCATTACTCCTCCTTTCCCTAGTGCATAACAAAGGTCTAGCTCGAGGAAAATAAGGAGAAACGATCCCCATGACAACAGTCGGGCTTCTCCGTCCTCTCTCATATATGGTGGATACACTCCCTCGCTGATTTTTCGACCTTCGGTGATGGAGCTTCGGCAGACTTAAAGTAAACCCGAAATGTTGTTTAATTATTTTTCGAGAAAATCCAGGCCACTCGATATTTCCTACATATTCTAGCACAATTCATGCCAGAATTCACAAAAAATCCGGCATGACCTTTGCTAAAAAAGCACATATCGAGCACCTAAAATTTGCCGGAAAGGAAATTAATCAATACTCCGGCAAAACATAGGCCACTATAGGAGGTGTAACCTGCAAACATGGCCGACCACTTGGGCAAGCACATATCCTATTTGAGCAACACAATATATACATGTTTATATCTACATCATATGAGCATTCAATAAGCATTCAAGATATACACCTAAACTCTATTAACTACACCGAATTAAAAACCTACATTTTAAACATGCTTTGATCATAACAAGGGTTCATATTATGTTATTCTATGATTAAACACCTAAAATACCTAAATTAAATTAACAACATGGGGTGGGTGGTCTCAATTCGATAGAGGTCAGAGGGGGTCAGTGGCGGGGACGACGACGGGGATGATGCAGGGGCTCCTTGATCTCTACAAAAACAAAATATAAAAAAATGTTATTATCGTCATCTTAGGACTTAGTGAAACTCCCTAAGCTACATTGAATTATTCTATTCAAATTTACTTATAATTTCCTATTCTTTTCAAAGTTTCTTATTCAAATTTACTTATAATTTCCTATTCTTTTCAAATTTACTTATTCAAATTTTCTAAAAATTTCGCAGTCTATTCAAAAGACCTACATTTACAAATTTTTTCAATTTCATATTTTACTCTATTCAAAATTACATATTCAAAATTTCTAAAAAATTTCCTATTCTATTCAAAATACCTACATTTACTAAATTTTTTGAATTTCATACTTTATTCTATTCAAATTACTTATTCAGATTTTCTAAAAACAGAATATACTAAAACCTACATTTACTTAAAAAAATCTAAAAATTCTAAAAACATCCCATTCTATTTACAGAAAGGGGGAGGTGGAGGTGGGAAGAGGAGGAGGAAGGAGGAGGAGGAGGGAGGTGGAGGAGGAGAGGGGAGGAGGAGGGGACCGCCAGAGAGGGAGGAGGAGGAGGGGGGCGCCGGAGAGGGAGGAGGAGGAGGGGCCACCAGAGAGGGAGGAGGGGGCCGCCGGAGAGGGAGGAGGAGGGGGCCGCTATTGGGTTTCGGGTCCCGGCAGACCCTTGAGGTTCGAACACTGGTCTGCGCGCGGAGATTTCGCCTTCTACCTACCTGCACCCCTCCGCCTCGCTAAGATCTAAGCTATGGAAAGAACAGCACAATAGACACAGGGTTTATACTGGTTCCGGCCACCGTTGTGGTGTAATACCCTACTCCAGTGTGTGGCGTGGTGGATTGCCTCTTGGGCTGATGATGATGAACAATACAAGGAAGAACAGCCTCGCGAGGGTCTGTTCTTGGCTGGGGGGATGAACTGCTGGGAGGAGTTGAGTCACCCTTCTCTCTCTCTCTCCTGCCGATCTGGTCTCCTTCTATCCTCTCTGATCTCTTCTCTCAGCTCATCTCCTCTCTCTCTACCCTGGGGGTGGCTAGTCATATTTATAGGCAAAGGCCCTGGGCCTCTTCCCAAATATTGAGCGGGAAGGGCGCCAACAATTGGCCATTTTGAAGGGGAACATCGGGTACACTTATCCTGACTAAAGTTGGTCCTCGCCTGCCAAAGGCTCTGGTGGTGACGCTAGATTGGGCTCCACAATGACTTCCTCCCTGCCGTTGGGCTGGTCTTGGTCTCGTTGCACCGAAACGGATGCCTTTGCTTGATGCTCTCGCCTGCGCTTGCTCCCTTTGCACCAAAGAGGAAAGGAGGACACTGCGTGGGCTGGCGCCCGCCTGGCACCCTTGGTCGTCATGGCTTGCGTCACGGGCACCTCGTGAGGTACCCCGCCTTGATCTCTCCGCCTCCTCGTGAGCCAGCCTGACGAGGCCAAGCCTGAGGAAGCTCTGTGTCATCCGCCCCGCGAGACTTGGCCCCTCGCGAGGGTCTTGGGTCTATGTTGATGAAGAATGGCCACGCAGGGCCCCCTTTGAGCCACGCTGCAGGCCGCAGGCAGGCAAGTCTGGGGACCCCCGTTCCCAGAACGCCGACAGTAGCCCCCGGGCCCAAGGCGCGCCCGGACTTGGCCGTGCAGGGAGGCGAAAGGGCAAGGGCGAAGCGCCGTGGGCCCCAACAGCCTGCGGCCTTGGGCGCCGCGTGGCGGTTGATTGGGTGTGGGCGTCTCCACTTCCCCATGGCGCCTCAGCAACTGCACGGACTGGACAAGTCCCTACATGCAAAGCGGGTCATGATTACCTGCGATCGTGGAGGCCGACGATTGGCCTTTGCCGGCTATAAGTACGGTGCGGCGCGCGCCCTTCCAGTTCATCTCTTCTTGCTTCTCCTTCTTCCGGTCCTTGCTCCCTCTTGCCGCGATGGCTCCGATCCGCCGGTTCTCGGCGGCAGAGAAGGGAAAGGCTCCCCGGGAGGAACCAGACCCGCTCCCGCCGAAGAAACGGCTCGCCCTCCGCCGCCGGGACGAGGGGGCCCATCAGGTGGTGTCGAGGCCCTGGTGCGAGCGGCCACCGCGGGGGTTCCCGTTTCCCTTGTACGCCCACATCGAGGGCTTTGAAGGAGTCGATGCTGATCGCCACGGGCGGCGCCGCCGTCGGCGCCGACGAGTCACGAAGGTGTGGGTCGTCCCCCCTGGGGTCCACACCGAGGGCTCCTCCCGAGAGTTCGTGCTCCACGCCGCCATGCCTCCTCAGTCTTGGATTCGCCTTCCTCCCTTCTTCGCCTCCATCACCCCGCAGGGAGAGCTCCTGGAGCTTTGGCTGCAGCACACCGGCTGCAGCACCCTCGCGACTGAGGCAGAGGACGCGGTCGTTGCCCCGGGCGAGGTCTTCATGACTAGAGGATGGGGCGACATAGCCCGGGTTTGCAGGACGAGAGGCGCCTTCGCGATCCACTTGGAGTACGACGGTGCTTCGGTGATGTTGTTCAAGGTCTTTGATGCGAATGGGCACCGGCTGGAGTGCTGCCCGGGGAGAGGTGGTCGGGACCCTGCTACGGCGGGGACTAGGCCCGCCGACCGCTCCCTTGGCGGATCCTCAGGCGGCGGAGGCGTCAGAGGATCCAGCGACTCCGGCGAGCTCTTGACGACTCCGAAGACGAGCGATGACAGCTACGAGCCCCCGAGCCGGCGCCGCTCCCGGAGCAAGGCGGGCTCGTCAGGCCGTCGCCGACTCTGATCTGGATGGGGTTGGCGCCGGTGCTTGACGGCCCACTATTAATGATGGCGTCTTTTGCAGGGGCGTGTGTAGTTAGCGTCCTTTTAGGATCTGTTCCCTGCGAGGAATCAAAGACGCGTCCCATGGGGGCTTGTAAGATGCTTGTGATCCTGTTTGTTAATATAACCCTTGTCGTAGAATTGTGCGAGTTGCTCATTCCGTCTTAGCTCAGTTCTCCCTTTTGAACCTCACGAGGGCTTGGTGCTCTGCACCGACAGGTCCCAGTCCCAAGGCGGCTTCAGCCGTCCCTGGTATGCCAGGTCGCGATGCTGTGGTCAAGGCCAGGAGGTGAGCGACCCGGGGTCCGGTAAGAGACCCTGAGTCGCGATGCTCAGGAGGTCCCCTTTGGCGCTCAAGAAGCCGTCGTTCGGTGAGAAAGGAGAGCGGCGTCGCCAACATGGGATTGCATTAGGTGCGGGGATGGTGCCACGGTAGCTGGTGCTTCCGGGTGGTGACTTATCTCGAGAATCAGGGACGGCTCCCTGGTGCGTCGCCGGGTCCGTTCATCGGCAGGCGTGAGGTTGCTCAGCGAGGTCCTCGCGTGTCCCTCCCCTCTCGCCTTTGCTCCCCTTTCTTCTCTATGTCCTCGGGTCCCGGCCCTCGAGCGAGTCTCAGCCGTCGCTGGTATGCCAGGTCGCGATGCCGTGGACAAGGCCAGAGGGTGAGGGCTGGAGAGCCAGTAGGAGCCCTGAGTCGCGATGCTCAGGCACCCTCCCTTTAACATGCAAGCGGTTCGCACGGGTGAGAGTGGAGGAGACACCGCATGGGCCTCGCTTGACGCAGCTCCTTTAGGAGATCCTGTAGACCCATCATAGAAAGAACGAGGGGTTGCCATGATGATTGACAGTCAGCCGTTGGTTGCTTCCGAGAGGCGATGAGGCACTGAAGGCTTGACGAGGTGGTGCCATGTGGGGCTGCCGCGGCCAGAGCTCAGCCATTCAGGTTTGTCGGCGTTGCAGGGACGGACATATGCGCAAGCGCCGTGCTGTTTAGGAGTAGCTCCGTCAGTTGGCGTCAGTTGAGCGGGCAACTAGGTCAAACACATTAGCCGCGAAGGAGTGGATTCATTCAAATAGATGCTGGGAAGGCGGACATCATTGGGTCAGGCCTGAGAGACTTGGGGATGATGCAGCCCGAGGGACGCCCCCAACAAAGTAAGCTAGCAACATGAAATGAAAGGGATACATGCCACAGGGACGGACCCACGCGGCCTGGGAATAATGCAGCCCTGGGGGGCGCTCCCAGCTAGAAATGAAACTTGAAAGATGTCACATGATGATGTTGAGGACAAAGCAGTGTTGGTGTAGCAGACTCGGTGGGCTGCGGAAGCCAATCCTCACGAGCCCCCAGGCCCAGGGGCCTCGGGAGGCTCCGGAGGCACTGGTGGCTCCTCGCGGACCATCTCCATCTCCGCCAAGGCTGCGGAACGCCTGGCCTCTTGAGCCTCCATGATGCCCCTCATGAGGCGCTGGTACGTGGCAGCCGCGCTCGGCAAGCCGTAAGGCATGCGAACATAGCTGTGGGGTGGACCTTCGCAGCGCCCCACTCCCGAGGGCCAGAGGCGCTCCAGAGAGGCGACTCGATTGAGCCCGGGTATGTCGATGCAGAAGCGCAGCCCACCATCCTCTCCTGGATGGGGAGCCACAGCTGGTAGGTGGCGGCCACCTCTCATGACTCTTGACTCCTGTAGCTCCCGAATGGCCTTGCTGACGAACTCCTGAGGGTCTGGCCCTCCTTGCCTTACTCCTTCTTGAGGGAAACGTGCTTCGAAACACGCCTCCATGTGGTGCCCAAGCGCCTCCCTCGTGACCTTAGCCAGGTCAGTGGCCCTCCAGGGGAGAGCCCCCGAGCCCTGCCTAAGGAGGGCGCCGGGCGCGCTTTCCTATGCGATGGAAGGAGGTTCCCCCTGGGCAGGCGTGGGCCCTGAGGGGCCTGCCTCCTGAGGAGCCGGGCCGGACGATGTCTTCTTCTTCTTGGGGGTGGACTCGGTAAGCCTCCTGCTTCCGCGATCCGGGTCTTCCAGTGATGCGGCCTGAAAAGCTTGTTCCAGGGAACACACCGCATCCTTCTCTTCACAGGGCACCGTGATGACTCCGCCACTTCCCGGCATCTTGAGGACATTGTAGCCATGGTGAGTTACGGCCATGAACTTGGCCAGCGCTGGGTACCCGAGGATGGCGTTGTACGGCAGGCGAATGTGAGCGACGTCGAAGTCGATGAGCTCGGTGCGGTAGTTGTTGCGCACCCCGAAG
Organism: Triticum urartu; assembly: GCF_056163025.1. Taxonomy (NCBI): domain Eukaryota; kingdom Viridiplantae; phylum Streptophyta; class Magnoliopsida; order Poales; family Poaceae; genus Triticum; species Triticum urartu. Next base: position 324,503,200 of record NC_141874.1, read on the forward strand.
GTGACAGGGAGGCGGACTTGCCCAATCAGGACCGTGGAGCCGTCGGTGACTCCGGAGAAAGGCTTGGTTGGGTGAAGCTGGTTGTAGGGCACTTGGAGATTGTTGAATGTTTCCACGGACAGGACGTTGAGCCCTGCCCCGCCATCGATGAGGGTCCTAGTGACCAGCACGTTGCTAATGATTGGGGAAGAAAGCATCGGGAGGACACCGGCCGTGGCCGCACACTTGAGCTGATCCGCTGAGCTGAACGTGATGGCGCACGCCGACCACCTGAGAGGACGCGTGGCTTCAAGCTTGGGGAGGACTGCATTCACTTCGCGGGCGAACTGCTTGAAGATGCGCTGAGAGGCTGGGGCTTGAGCCCCGCCCAGGATGCAGGCGATCGCGGACGGCTCCTGGAAGCCCCCAGCCCCCTCGTCCTGATGGCGGTCCTCATTTCTCCTTGGCTGCGGCGGCAGCGGAGGGAGACCTGCGTTGCCTTGCGGGGGATCCTCGCGAGGCTGATCCCTCCAGTTTCCCTCGTGAGGTGGGTCTTGCCAGCGATCCTCGCGAGGTCGATCGCGCCACCCTTGGCTCGGGCAGCGGTCTTCTCAGCGTCCTGCATTTCTTCCTCCTCCTCGACCGTAGCCCCGGTCAGCGTGGTCGGGACGACGGCCGATCCTTCCTTCTCGTACGGCTCGGAGCTCTTGACATTCGTTGGTTTTGTGGGTGTGGAGGTCGTGGTACACACAGTACCGACTACCCTTGGAAGATTCGGGCTGATCTCTGCCCCGCACGGCAGCCCCCTTGCGCTTCACATCCTTGGCCTTGGGCTTCTTCTCTTCTGGGTCTGCGGCAGGCAGCTCGAGGAGGGAGAGACGCCCTTCCTCAGCCCTGGCGCACTTGGTCGCCAAGTTGAACAGCTCCAAGGAAGTGCACAGGTCTTCATGCATCGCCAGCTCCTCCTTCATCTTAACGTCGCGCACGCCGTCGGAGAAGGCTGAGATGATGGCCTCCTCGGTCACCCTGGGGATCTTGAGGCGTGCGTTGTGGAAGCACTGAATGTACTTCTGCAGGGTCTGTCCGGGTTGTTGCTTGATGCGGCGCATGTCACTCACGGCGGGTGGCCGGTCGCGAGTACCTTGGAAGTTGGCGATGAAGCGGGTGCGCATCTCGTCCCAGGAGGAGATCATGCCTGGAGCTAGGTTCAGGAGCCAGGTGCGGGCCCCGTCCTTGAGCGCCATGGGAAACCAGTTCGCCATGACCTTCTCGTCTCCGTTGGCAGCTTCGATGCCTAGCTCATAGAGCTGGACGAACTCCGCAGGGTCGGTTGTGCCGTCATAACGAGGAGGCAGGTCTGGCTTGAACTTGCCGGGCCACGCGACGCTGCATAGCTCGGTGGTGAAGGCACGGCAGCCTGCTGTGGCCACAGGAGGCCTTGGGTGATGGAGAGCTTGGTCTTGCTGGTCCCCACGCGCTGCAGCTGGGAGCAGCGCGGGGTCTTGACGTGCGGGAGCAGGAGCATGGTCGCGACGTGCTGGAGCAGGGAGCACCCGGGCAGCTTCTTGCGGGCGAGGGATTTCTTGGCAGCTCTGCTCTTGCCGCGCCGGCACCTGGCGGAGCGGGTTCCGCCCAGGGGCCACGCGCCTTGGAGCCTGGGCGCCTTCTTGAGGAGGAGGCGGCTGGGGCGCCCCCGGATCTTCGTCGCCCGCGCAGGGCGGGGTGCGGTGCAGCGGAATGGATGGCACAGGAGAGCCCCCTGCGGCGCGGAGGAGCTCGGCGACGTGGTCGAGCCATTCTTCGTAGACGTCGTCGACGGGACAGTAGCGCAGGAGCTCGTTTGCCGCGATGAGTGCAGCTCGAGCCTCCATGGGTGCGCGGAGCGCGCGGGACGAAGAACCAGCTGGGGTGAGCGAGGGAGTAGCGGTGCGGCCGTCTTGCCGCACGGACGGATGCTGAGACGACGCTTGCTGCTCGTGTCCCGCTGGGCCGGTGGCAGCGTTGATGGAAGGTGACGGGGAACGGCGAGGACGCCCGCCGACTGGAGCCGTCTGGGCGACGCGGGAGGCAAGAGCGGCCCGGCGCTCGGCGTGGGCCCGACGAGCGTCAGACATGGACGCGATGGTCGGAGGAGAATGGGGCGGTGGAAGACGAATTCCGGCGCGCCCCTACCTGGCACGCCAAATGTCGGGTTTCGGGTCCCGACAGACCCTTGAGGTTCGAACACTGGGGTGCGCGCGGAGATTTCGCCTTCTACCTACCTGCACCTCTCCGCCTGGATAAGATCTAACCTATGGAAAGAACAGCACAAGAGACACATGGTTTATACTGGTTCGGGCCACCGTTGTGGTGTAATACCCTACTCAAGTGTGTGGCGTGGTGGATTGCCTCTTGGGCTGATGATGATGAACAATACAAGGAAGAACAGGCTCGCGAGGGTCTATTCTTGGCTGGGGGATGAACTGCTAGGAGGAGTTCAGTCACCCTTCTCTCTCTCTCTCTTGCCGATCTGGTCTCCTTCTATCCTCTCTGATCTCTTCTCTCAGCTCATCTCCTCTCTCTCTACCCTAGGGGTGGCTAGTCCTATTTATAGGCAAAGGCCCTGGGCCTCTTCCCAAATATTGAGCAGGAAGGGCGCCAACAATTGGCCATTTTGAAGGGGAACATCGGGTACACTTATCCTGACTAAAGTTGGTCCTCGCCTGCCAAAGGCTCTGGTGGTGACGCTAGCTTGGGCTCCACAATGACTTCCTCCCTGCCATTGGGCTAGTCTTGGTCTCGCTGCACCGAAACGGATGCCTTTGCTTGATGCTCTCGCCTGCACTTGCTCCCTTTGCACCAAAGAAGAAAGGAGGACACTCCACGGGCCGGCGCCCACCTGGCACCCTTGGTCGTCATGGCTTGCATCATGGGCACCTCGTGAGGTACCCCGCCTTGATCTCTCCGCCTCCTCGCGAGCTAGCCTGATGAGGCCGTGCCTGAGGAAGCTCTGTGTCGTCCGCCCCACAAGGCTTGGCCCCTCGCGAGGGTCTTGGGTCTGTGTTCATGAAGATGGGCCGCGCTGGGCCCCCCTTTGAGCCACGCCACAGGCCGCAGGCAGGCAAGTCTGGGGACCCCCGTTCCCAGAACGCCGACAGCCGCCGGGGAAGAGGGAGGAGGAGGAGGGGGCCACCGGGGGAGAGGGAGGAGGAGGAAGGAGGAGGAGGGGAGGAGGAGGGAGGCACCTTGGGTGTTGAGGAGGATGACGAAGACAGAGGAGGAGGGACGGTGGCGGCGGTGACGGCGACAGAGCGACATACGATGTGCGAGGGGAGAGGTGAGGGACACGCACGCGCGGGCGGTTTTGGATAAGGGCTTTAGTGGTAGCGCTTGTTTCTAACAAGCGCTACTGCTACGATAAATAGGAGTATCGTTTTTTAACCAGCGCTACTACTAAGGCTATGATCGTTAAGGCATCAAATTAGAAAATGCATTGGTCATCATTGATGTTTTTGTGTAGAATCAGAATTGTCAATAGGAATCCTCGTCAGTTTAAGAACCGGTGAAGATTCCTATTGCGGCCACAGATCCTACACATAGAGTCCAATGAAAACCAAGTGGTTGTGATGGTTTGAGAAGCACCATATTTAAGGTGGTAAAAAATTCTGTTCACGGAGCGAGGTGGGATTAAACTTTGGTCTAGGATGGGCACTGAATTTATCAGTAGCGGTGGTCAGGGAAAAAGCGCTACTGCTATGATCAATAGCAGTAGCGCTTTTTGCACACCAGCTACTAGTATGCCTGGCCTGCTGGCAACGGTTTGGCAATTATAGTAGTAGCGTGTTTTGTAGCTACAGTGCTACCGTTAAGCGCATAGTAGCAGCGCTTTCTACGGCCAAGCGCTACTAATAATTAGTAGCAGCATTTCCTATTAAAAAGCGCTACTAGTAAGCTCCTATCTATAAGGTTTTCCCTAGTAGTGTCTGTCTGTCGTATAATGCCATCCTCGGGTACCCAGCGTTAGCCAAATTCATGGCAGTGACCCACCATGGCTACAACTTCCTCAAGATGGTGGGAAGCGGTGGAATCATCATAGTCCGCTGCGAAGAAAGAGACGCGGTGTGCTCCCTCGAGCGTGCCTTCCAAGCTGCAGCAGTAGAAGACCCTGACAGCGTGTGTGTGCAGTTCCCTCCTGAGGCCAACCCTAAGAAAAAGAAGTAGCTACTCCGCCCTAGGCCTCAAGGGAGTGGCGCCTCTAGCGGCGCCACCTCAGGATTGGCACCCCGCACCTGGGGCACCACCCTTCCTCGCATAGGAAGGCGCGCCTGGCGCCCTCCTCGGGCAGGGCTCGGGGGCTCTCTTTTGGAAGGCCTCAGACCAGGCCAACATCACGAGGGAGGCGCTCGGGCACCACGTGGAGGCGTGCTTCGCGGCACGTTTCCCTCAGGAGGGCACCTGGCGAGGAGCGCCGGCGCTCAGGATTTCCTCGTCAATACCACTCAGGAGCTTCAGGAAGCAAGGGCAATCAATACGCGTCGACCGCCGCCCACCTGGTGTAGCTCACCACCCGGGCGAGGGTGGTGAGCTATGCGTCTGCATCGACATCCCAAGGCTCAACAAGGCCGCATCTCAGGAGCGCTTCTGGCCTTCGTGTGCTGGCCGGTGTGAGGATCCACCTCACAGCTAAGTGCGCCTTCCAACGCAATCTATGGAGCATCTTGGTGACCCAGGAAGCCAGGCATCACACGGTCCTGGCGGAGATGGAGACGGTCCTCAGGAGGCCACCTGAGCCCCCAGAGCCTCCCGAGGCTCGGGGTCTCGACGGCTCGTGAGGAGCGACTTCTTCAGTGCACACCTTCAGCTACCCCAACAATCCTTCGACAACCAAACTAGGTGACATTTTGCAAGTTCATTGAGCTGGGAGCGCCCCTCGGGCTGCATTATTCCCAGGTCGCATGGGCCTGTACCTGCGGCAAGTATCCTCTTGCATCTTTAGTTCACCCTGCTGGGGGCGCTCCTCAGGCTGCATCTTCCCCAGGCCACTCGGGTCCGACCCAGTGGCATGTATTGTTCTTGCATTTACCTAAGCTAGTTTGGTCTCCATGCATTAGTTTCTTATGGTCACTACCTGCTTGATTGTCGCCCAAGTTGGGAGCCCCGCGCCGATCATCTTTCTTCAGGATCCTTCGCATAAGAAGGCTAGGCACGGCGTCTGTGCTTGGGTCCGTCCCTGCAGTGTTGATAAATCGAACGGTTGAGCTCTGTTTGGCAGGTCGGTCCCGTTCACGTCACCTCCTGGGGTCATTGGTGCTTGGAATTCTCACGCGATAGCCTCAGGAGATCCGTTCGGTGTAATTTGTCTAACCATCTTGCAAGACTACCACGGCCAACAAGAACCAAGACCAGGCGCAACCCGCCTTGAGGTATGGCCTCGTGAGTCCCGCGTTGGCTCACGAGTGCCCAAACACACCTCGTCTAGCCCTGCCTTGCAATCCACGTGTGAGGGCGGGGCTGTACACGCCCCGAGGGCTCCACTCAGAGGGAGCCCTCACCCACGTACCCGTGGAAGCACCATGCCCCACGCTGGCAGTCGACACTGCCGAGGAGCGACTACCCGCGGAAGTGCGGAAGCGCTATGCTCCGCGCTGTGATAAACAACTGAGGGCGGCCTCATGACCGTATCAACCTCAGGGAGCCTCCGAGCTTAGTGTCTCGCCTCATCGCAATGCCTCCCCTCGGGAGACTCGCGCGAGGGGGCTCGGCACGGGGGCTCTGCTCGGGTCACGCCCAAGCGTACGCCACCCTGCCAGGTCCCTCGGACCTCGTCATCGCGCGCCCTCCCAAGCAGATCCAAGGTACGATGGTCGTTTGAACGTCAAGGGGGACTCCTGAGCATCGCGACTCAGGAGCCTAACTGGCCACGTAGCCCCTCACTCCTTGGTCCATCCTGTTGATCCAGACGGTCCAATGGCGGCTGAGTTATGCGCCGGGTCGGGTCCTGCCAATGCAGAACACTAGACCTACTCCCAGATCTCCTTTCTATAAGTTGTTTGCATGTCAACGGGACTCCAGAGCATCGTGACTCAGGAGCCTAACTTACCACGTAGCCCCTCACTCCTTGGTCCGTCCTGGTGATCCGGACGGCCCAATGGTGGCCGAGGTATGCGTGGGGTCGGGCCCTGCTGACATAGAACATAAAGCGAATGGGAATGAAATCCTAAAATCTCAAGAAAATATTACAAGACATATTGTTCTTCCAAATACCAAACGCAAGTTTAAACGCCTCCACGAGGCATGGTGCATATCGCAGGAGCTAAACAGGAAGGGAGCCGCCAGCAGCTCACCTCATCATCCCTGGACGCCACCGTCGCCCGCAAGGGACACATCTTCCGTAGCAACGCGGCCCTCACCTGCACCACCCGCTGGAGTTGCAGGATCAGCAGCACCGCCAGTTGAGGGCACGAGATCGAAGGCCCAGAACCTCTTCAGCAGGGCCTCCACCAGACCCTTCACGTCTTCGGCAGCAACTACGCAGTGCTCGGCGTCCATAGGCTCCAGCAGCACGTCGAGGTGGGTAGCAAGATCGTGAAGATGAAGGTGACTGAAGACGCGCGTCAGTGCGGCTGAGGAAAGAATGCGTGCTTCTACCTCTGCCAAGGGGCTGATACCGCTCATGACTTCCTCAAGTGCCCCGACCAGATATGGAAGTAGCTAGGTGGGCCCTCATCGTCGGTGGCCAGCGGCTCCTCCAAGCCATTCTCGTAGAGTGACCGTAGCGTCGTGCGAGACCTCTCCTCGAGGAGCTTGAAGGCCGTGCGGTCTTCAACCAGGATCTGTGCCTTGGCCTCCAGCTCGGCCTTTTCCGCCTCCACCTTCAGCTCCAGCTTCTCCAACCGGCTGCGCTCCACAGCCTACGCCTCCACCAACTGCCTCAGCTCGGCATCGCGACCCCTGATGGTGTCCTCTTGGGCCTTCATGTTCTCCTCCTCCACCCTACGGCCCCAAGCTTCATCCACACGCTCACTATGCATGGTCTTCAGTTTGGCCTCCAGCAGCCGGTAGCGATCTTGGGCAGCTCCGGCATCCTTCACCGCCGCCTTACCAGCAGCCGCAGCTTGGGTGACGGCCTGGTTGCCCTTCTCGGAGTCCACAACAGTCTGGCTCAGCGCAGCCCGGACGGCCACGTCGGAATGGAGTCAGCCAGAGATCAGCTCCAGGCGCTCGGCCACCATGTGACGGTCGGTGCCTTGAAGATCCTCCCGCAGCAAGGTCAGTATAGAAAGAGCACGCTCCAAGATGTTGGAGGAGGCAGAAGGATCCGAGGTCAGCAAAGCAGCTGTCGGATCTTGGGTTCCGGCAAAACCCTTAAGGTTCGAACACTAGGGTGCGCGCGAAGATCTCCACCTACCAAATCACACCCTCAACCTCGCCACGATCTCTAAGCTTAGCTTGACGAACTCGCAACACAAGAGACACAAGATTTATACTGGTTCGGGCCACCATTGTGGTGCAATACCCTACTCCAGTGTGGTGTGGTGGATTGCCTCTCGGGTTGAGGATGAACAGTACAAGGGGAAAAACAGCCTCCTAAGGCGAGGTGTTCTTGTGCTTGGCGGGTGTGTGGATGGGTTGGATCTAGTCCAGGATGAGATGGCCGAGGCATGTTTCCGTTCATCGTTCCCCCTGCGGTGGCTAATCCTATTTATAGAGGCCCTGGTCCTCTCCCCAAATATTGAGCGGGAAGGGAGCCAACAACGGCCAATTTGAAAGGGGACATATAGTACAAGTTATCCTGACAAAAGCAGTCTTCGCCTGCCAAAGGCTCTCGTGGTGACGCCGCCTTGGGCTCCATGGTGACCTCCGAATTGCCGTCCTGCTAGTCTTGGTCTCGTTGCACCGATATGGAAACCTTTGCTTGACGCCTCGGTACTCTTCGCTTGCGCTTGCCTTCTTTGCACCAAAGAGGAAACAAGGACACCGTGCGTGCTGGTGCCCGCCTGGCGCCCACCTGGTCTCGATCGTAATGGCTCATGTCATTGGAACCTCACGAGGTTTTCCTTGCCTTGATCTCTCCGCCCTCGCGAGCCAGCCTGGTGAGGCCGCTCTCGAGGAGGTCTTGTGTCGTCCGCCTCGCGAGGCTTGGCCCCTCGCGAGGGTCTTGAATGCTTGTTGGTGGAGATGGGTTGTACGAGCCCGCCAGCAGAGCCACGCCGTGGGCCGCAGGTAGGAAAGTCTTGGAACCCCCGTTCCTAGAACGCCGACAATAGCCCCCGGGCCCAAGGCGCGCTCAGGCTTGGCTTCGAGGCGAAGCCAAAGGGCAAGTGCAGAGTGCCGCGGGGCCCAATAGCCTGCGGCCTTGGTCGTCGCGTGGCGGTTGATTGGTCGTGGGCGTCTTCGCTTCCCCATGTTGCCTCGGCAACTGCACGACTGTCAAAAGGCTGTCTTAGATAGCACTTGCCTTCATTTCTTCCTTCCGCATAGCTCCAGATCCCCTTTCTTGCTCCCTGCTTCCGAAATCTCCAGATCTACTCCCATCCCCTTCTGCATTAGCGACCAATGGCACCCTGGAAGGTCAAGCCTGCCTCGTCGCCGGCTTGGTACGAGCCAGCTCTCGACGTGCCCAATGCCTCGGAAAAGAACCTCGCCACCACACGCTTGTTGACGGCGGGGGAAAGCATCGAGAGGGGGAAGACTGAGCTTCGGGCTGGCTCCGACGTGCCAGAGCTCGAGGGAAGCACCTTCTTCCCCTTCTTCATGAGCAGCATCGTCGCAGGGCTGGTTCCCCCCTTCTCTGACTTCTTCTATGAGGTCCTTGGCCACTACGGGCTGCAGGCGCTGCATCTTCATCCCAACTCTATCCTTCTCTTGTCGATCTTCGCCAACTACTGCGAGGCGTACCTCGACGTGATGCTGTCCATGGCTCTGCTACGGTACTTCTTCTTCCTCCGCATCAACGAGGGTCATACCTCCGGGTGTGCCAATTTCATTGCGGCCAGCAAGGCCAACTCAATCTCAAAGACTTGGAAGAAGGCCGACGGCTTCAGGAGCAAGTGGGCCATGATGGACACCAAGTGCGTCCACCCACGCTTGATGCTGCCAACGGAGATCGCCTAGTCCGACAAGGGGTGGTCTTGCAGGAAGCTCACTTATGAGCGGGCGACGTTGGTGCTGGAGCAGATGAACGCCAACCTGAAGCTGGGTAATGCGAGGGCGGCAAAGGTGACGGGGGCCATGCTCCTGAGGGAATTACTGATGCTGGCTAGGCCAACAGATCTTAAGCAAGTTCAAAAGCTTGCGGGCCACGTAGCAGCTCTAAGCCGCTTTTTCTCCACATTGGGAGAAAAGGCACTGCCACTCTATCGCCTTTCACGGCGAACCGACCACTTCGAGTGGACGGACGCAACAACAGCCGGATTGGAGGAAATAAAAATCCTTCTGGCGAGCAATCCAATACTGGCCGCACCAAACGCCGGCAAACCGATGTTATTATACATATTGGCAACACACTAGGTAGTGAGCGCCGTACTCGTCGTCGAACGAGAATAGGACGGACATAAATTCCCACTTCAGAAGCCAGTATACTACGTATCCACTGTCCTCACACCATGCAAATCTCGGTACCCTCATTATCAAAAAATAGCTTATGCGGTCCTCATGGCATCCCAAAAGCTCCGTCACTACTTCCAGGAGTGTTCGATCACGGTGGCCTCCGAAGTACCCCTCAATGACATCATAAACAAGCGCGATGCTACAGGCCGGATTGCCAAATGGTACATCGAACTTCTCCCATTCGTTATTACATATAAACCAAGTACTGGCCGACTTCGTCGCCGAATGGACAGAGGCCGAACTCCCTAAAGAGTACGGCACATAGTCCAATTGGGTCATGTACTACGATGGCTCCAAAATCCTGGCAGGATTAGGAGCGGGGGTCGTCTTAACGTCCCCTATGGGAGACATCGTCCAGTACGTTCTCCAAATATTATACACATACTCCAATAACGCAGCCGAATACAAAGCCTTATTACATGGTCTCTGGATGGTTGTCTCCATGGGCATACAACGCCTAGTGGTACGCGGGGAATCGAACCTCGCAATATCTCAAATAAACGGAGATTTCGACGCTAAAGATCCAAAGATGGCAGCGTATTGTAATGCAGTCATCAAAATGTCGGACCGGTTTGAAGGACTCGAGTTCCATCATGTGGCCCAAGAAAGTAATCAAGCGGCAGACGTTCTTGCTCATATAGGCGCTAAGCGCGAACCCGTCCAACCTAATATTTTCCTGGAAAGGCTCTTTAAGCCATTCATGGTGTGGCAGGGGCAAAACGACAATACAAATCCGGAATCAAACATAATTCAAGATCCCGGAAACACCAACGTCGTCGGGGGCTCAGCCATCGAAATAACACCATTGGCCCATCTCATCATGGCAGTCATTGCCCCATGTACCGAACCCTTCCTGGCCTACCTCAACAGGAAAGTGCTTCCCGAGGACCAGAATGAGGCCCGCTTCATAGTCCGGCATTCAAAAGCCTACAAGGTTCATGATGGAGAGCTATACAAGAAAAGCGCCACCCAAGTCCTACAATGATGTATATCCAAGGAAGAGGTGCAGAAGCTCTTGGCTTAAATCCATGACGGACTAGGCGGTCACCACGCCGCAGCTCAGGCCCTTGTTAGAAAGGCCTTCCGTACATGATTTTATTGGCCGACGGCCTGAGCAGATGCACAGGACCTTGTCCAACATTGCATTGGATGCCAACTCTTTGCCAATCAGAGTCATATGCCCCCACCGCCCTACAAACAATCCCCATTCCTTGGCCTTTTGCGGTCTGGGCACTCGATATGGTCGGACCCCTTACAGGAGGAAGCCATAAGAAAAAATATCTACTGGTTATGGTGGACAAATTCACTAAGTGGATAGAGGCTAAGCCGGTCAAAACGGCCAAATCCGGCCCAGTGATAGACTTCATATCCGGTGTTGTGCACCGTTATGGTGTCCCACACAACATCATCACTGACAACGACTCCAATTTCACAGCCGATAAGGTAAAAACTTGGTGTACTAATCTAGGTATTAAACTCGATTATGCCTCTGTCTACAAACCACAAACCAACGGTCAAGTCAAACGGGCCAACGGTCTCATTATGAGCGGCATCAAGCCAGACTAGTGCGGTCCTTGAGAGGATCATACAAGCACTGGGTTGAGTAGCTCGACTCTGTACTCTGGGGGCTGCGGACCACATCCAACCGCACTAACCGATACACACCTTTCTTCATGGTGTATGGCGCAGAGGCCGTACTGCCCTGCTATATTATTCACGACTCGCCCCGATTGCGTATGTACGAAGAGAGAGAAGCCGAGCTTGATCGGAAGGATGGCCTAGATGCCCTGGAGGAGGAACGTGATGTCGCAAAAGCCCTTTCAGCATTTTACCCACAGCAGGCTCGAAGATATCAAAGCAGAGAAGTATGGGCCAAGACTTACAACGTTGGCGAACTAGTTCTGCGCCTGCCGGAGAAGAAAAGGACAAACTCAAGCCCAAATGGCAGGGTCCCTTCATAATTGACGAGATCCTAACCGGAGGGGCATACCGTCTTTGCGATGCATCAGACAATCGCCTTGAGCCGAACCCTTGGAACGCGGCTAGACTCCGAAGATTCTTTGCCTAGCGCCAAACCCCGTGTTTGTCTCCTCCTGACTCCGAAGATTCTTTGCCTAGCGCCAAACCCCATGTTCGTCTCCTCCTCCCCTGTAGCTTCCATTATTTTTTATCTCTCTTGGTTGATTATTTTCTTCTTTCTTGCTTTAAAGCTTCGGTACGGCTAGACCACACAACATCGACACATACATCTTTAAACATGTATGTTACTTGTACCTAGGGGCTTCTCGGACAGAAGTTCTTGTCATTTTTTGAGCATTAATCTTCTCACATATGAGTTTTTCCATATGTACCTTTTCTTCGCCACTATATGCATCGATATGACTTAAGTTTTGGCCAAGCTGGGTTGCCTAGCTCCTGTGTTTATGCCCTACATTCCCGTTAGTTTGGCTAGGGCATAAAGAGAGCACCTCTGCCATTGTTACTGTCGGGTCATCTAGATGTGTACCTCAGACTGGGTGAAGCAGAAAGCTAGCGTTCTTAAGGGAATATTCGGTCGGTGAATTAAAGATGTTTTCTAAACTCACGCCATTGTGCACCCCAGAAGTTATACAAACTGTGGTGCTCGCATCACAATTTGGACATGTACACCAAATGCATGCACACCCAGGGAAAGGTACCCTTAACGGAACTATTCTCTCTGGAAGATGTTTCTTACGACCTTAATGTAATATAACATAGCTAGCCGGATACAACTTGTTTGTTCAAGCAACTACGCCGGATACAAGAAGCCCCTACGCCTAGTTGTCCAAGCATACCCCGGCCTATTCGGCTGCGACGGTATTCGGAAACACTCCGCACCTTAGAGTCCGGAGGTTGAAGCGAAAAGGTGTGCCATGAAAATGATATACAATTCAGCTAGATGAGGAAAGTACACAATCATTTGAACTCAAACACCTCTTCCTCTACACCTTCCAACAGGCAGTCTAACTTACAATATCCTGTTGGGAATATTTGGCGGCCACCTCTACTTGGTCATATACTATCCTAATGGGAATTTATTCCCCACTCTGCCCTACCGCCCTGACACGAGCCATGTGATTAGGATCCAGCTTGGTATAGCGCATCTTCACCATGGCCCAGCCCTCTCGCGCACCCTCTCGGCAGGCAGATATCTTCCATAGCCGGATACGCTGTCGCGCTCCCTTGAACAGCTCTACCAGCTTATCCATGCTTCCTGGAGGGGAGTCAGAAGGCCATAAAGCCTTGGTTACACTCCGCATAGCCTGCCGAGCTTGCTCATGCAACTTCGACAGCTCCTGCAGAAGATCATTTGATGATCCGGACACTTCCTCTTCAGGGGGATTCATCAACACACCTGCAATTATAGCTATATCTGCTACCACCACCTCCAAACCGTTATAAGACAAAAGCGGCCACATACTGAATATGCCACCTCGGAGCTTCTTGTTCTCCTTCACAGAGTCGGCTAGTTGCGCTCGCACATCTTTCAGTTCTTCGCATAGGTTGATGTTCGAATCCTGGAGTTTCTTCTTCTCTTCAACAACCTTTGTCAATACACGCTCGCCCGCTGCTAGTAGCTTTTTGGCTCCGTGTTCTTTGCCTTGAGCCGCGTCAAGCTGCTCTCGAACTTGGTCTAAATGACCCAACACAAAGATTAGAACCAAGATTCACACTATCGTTGCAGCCTTATGAATTTTTGATGGAGGAAAACATTACCTGGAGATGCCTTGTATTTCTCTAGTTCAGCGTTAGCAGCAAACAACTGGCGCTAACACTTTTCTAGTTCCTGAGACAGCCGGGTATTCTTCTCCATAAGCACTTGGTTGTACATTGATCCTTAAATCAGTTGTTTCAACTCCTTTAAGTCTCGGGGGCTACTGGCATATGGTTATCATAGTCAAACAAAGCGAATTTACCTACACATCTTTCAAATGTTGCTTTGCAGCCCTGCTAATCCCATCTCGAGCAGCCCAGATGTATGCGTCGGCTGTGTTGAAGGCGTTAAACGACCCTTTCGAAAAGCCAGGATCTTGTAAAATGGCTCGGCGATGCCGATGATTCATAGCACTTTCCATTTCCGAGTTGGTGATGGATACATCGTCCGAGTCCTTGGCTGGAGGACAGTCCCACGTCGCCCCTACATCAGCCCCCGTCTTGATGGCAGGACTTGAATCCTGGCTGTGGGAAATACGGTCGCTCGGACCCCCGGATATAGTCCGGCGCGTCTTCCTCCTGGCAAATGGAAAACGGGAAGGTCACACATGGATGTGACTGCTCAGGGGCAGGTTGGCAGATTCATACCTCTTCGATGAAGGCATGGCCGTAGCATCATTTGCTTTCCTCTTGGAAGGATTGTCCGGTACGGGAGCCAATCTCTTCGAAATCGCCAAACGTCTCCCCTGTGAAGCATGATATAGCACGATGGGTGAGATGGAATAAAAGCACTCTTTCAGAGAAGGTGTTTCTTAATTATTTACATGAGAGGCGGGAAGGAGGCCAGGGTAGTCGGCGGTGATGGCCACTTCTGTGCTGTCATAGCTTGTCCGGAAAAACACTCCCCCCTGAGCACCACGAATATATCTAGATCCTCTTCAAACCCGGGATCTAGTTCCCGATTGTGGGTCTCCGGCTATGGAGCAGGTCTACGAAGTCCTTCGATGACCTTCCGCCAGTGCTGCCATAACAAACATACTTGAAATTAATCAAAAGTAATCCAAAAGGGGAATGAGTAGAATCGAAGGATCGAATCTTACCCAACTAGGAGGATTATACATAGAATATACATCTTTGTGCTTAATGCGAAGAAACTCCTCTTCTTCCCCTTTAAAAAGCTCGACCAATATTTTGGCCAGAGCAGCGGAGGTATCCGGACCCTTCCGGCCATAACAGGAAGTGTCATCCTCTCCGTTGTAATGCCACATGGGCAGCCCTCTGTATTGTAGCGGCTGAACCCCACGCACTATGGAGATCGCCATTACCTCGATTATTGTAAGTCCAGACTGGGCGAGCTTCTTTATCTTGCTCATGAGCTGGCAAACTTCTGCGCTGTCCTCCTCTTCCAGACTTTGAGGACGCCAACTATGGCGTTTCTTCAGCGGAACGCTTGCAAACTTAGGAAGAACCTTTCGAACTGGGTCGGGAAGCGCGACGTCCTCAATATAGAACCATTCGGAAGGCCATTCTTCGGATGCCTTCCTTGGTGTGCCGGACAGATATCCGGTATCAACAATGCACCATACTTCAGCTATGCCCACTTCAAATATGGACCCCTCGTGATTACGCGGGACAAGGCAGAACAACTTCCTCCATAGCTCGAAGTGCGCCTCGATACCCAGGAATAATTCACATAAAGCGACGTAACCCGTGATGTGCAGAACGGAGGCAGGGGTGAAGTTGTGCAATGGGAGGCCATAATATTCTAGAAGCCCTCGGAGGAATGGATGAATGGGAAATCCAACGCCCCTCAGCAGGCGAATGGATCTAGGATCCGATCTCTTTAATAGGCGCCCCTCCTTGCCTAGGCGGGGTGTTATTTGCAAAATTACCCCGACCTTCCGCCTTTGCTTGACGCGTGGGAGGCGAAGTTGTTTAATGCGCAGAAGCCGAGGGGAGTGACATGGAACAGATGGCTGAATACATCACTTGGAGATAATTAAAGGAGGAACCCGCCTTGTAATGCCGAAGACAATCTGCGTGCCGAACTCCTCGTCATTTAAGCCTGGTTCGGGGGCTACTTAGGGAGTCCTGGACTAAGGGGTCCTCAGGCGTCCAGTCTGTTATCCATGGGCCGGACTAATGGGCTATGAAGACATGAAGGCCGAAGACTATACCTGAGTCCGGATTGGACCCTCCTTGGCATGGAAGGCAAGCTTGGCGACCGACTATGAAGATTCCTTCTTATGTAAACGACTCTATGTAAACCCTTGATCCCCCGGTGTCTATATAAACTGGAGGGGATGGTCTGGAAAGGACACCATTCATTACCATAGTCATATAGGCTAGGCTTCTAGGGTTTAGCCATCATGATCTCGTGGTAGATCAACTCTTGTAACACCCATATTCATCAATATCAATCAAGAAGGACGTAGGGTATTACCTCCATAGAGAGTGTCCGAACCTGGGTAAACATTGTGTCCCCTGTCTCCTGTTACCATCGATCCTAGACGCACAGTTCGGGACCCCCTACCCGAGATACGCCGGTTTTGACACCGACAGCGGTGGCGGCGCGGCTCCAGCGGCGCGGCGATGGGAGGCGGGCGGTGGCGCGCGGCGCTGGCGGCCGCGACGGGCGGCGCTAGGGATCGGTTGGGGCACGGCGCGGCTCAGGCTAAGGGGGTCGCGGTCCCCGGCTTTTAAAGCCGGCCGGGCGAAGTGTCCTAGCCAGACATGGCCCGGTAAGTCGGTTACCTTTTTTATAAAATCTTGGCGTAGAAAAACTAACGAAAGAAATAACAAACGGACTCCAAAAATTCCAAAATAAATTTTCTCGGTCCTCTAAAAATATTCCGGACAAAGTGAACATTTATTTGGGCCTCTAGTGAAATTTTGAAAAACGCATATTTTTCCTAATTCAAATAAAATAGCGATAAAATCCAAATAAAACTTATTATTTTATTTTAGTATTTTTCCTCCGATATTTCATTTATTTTGGAGCAGTTATATTATCTCCTCTCATATATTTTTAATATGAAATATTTTCGGAGAGAAAAATTATTAACACCAAAATGATCCTTGTTTCGATATTTCACAAAATTCAAAGATGAAAACGGTGAAATCCCCAACTCTCTCCGTGGGTCCTTGAGTTTCTTAGAATTTCCAGGATCGCAACATGAAATGCAATAAAATATGATATGCATGAATGACCTGTGCATAACATTCCAAATTTGAAATTTGGGATGTTACAAAACCTACCCCCCTTAAGATGAATGTCGCCCTCGAGATTCGGGTTGGCTAGAAAATAGGTGTGTGTGGTCCTTGCGTAGATCATCCTCTCTTTCCCAGGTGGCTTCCTCCTCGGTATGGTGGCTCCACTGAACTTTGCAAAACTTGATAACCTTGTTGCGAGTTACTCAGCTGGCAAACTCGAGAATTTTGACAGGTTTCTCCTCATATGTCAAATCACTATCCAACTGAATTGCTTCCAGGGGCACTGTATCTCTCAGAGGAATATCTGCCATCTCTGCATGGCACTTCTTCAACTCGGAAATGTGAAACACATCATGAACTCCTGATAGTCCTGCGGGTAGCTTCCACTTGTAGGCAACCTCTCCCATGCATTCCAAAACACGGTACGGTCCCAAAAATCTCGGGCCTAACTTTCCCTTAACTCCAAAACGTTTAACTCCTCGCAGAGGTGACACTCGCAAATATGCTCTGTCTCCGATTTCATAGGCTACCTCCTTGCGTTTCGAGTTTGTGTAACTCTTCTGTCGGGACTGAGCTACCTTCAGTCTGTCTCGAATCAGGTTAACCTTCTCTTTAGACTCTTTAATCAAATCCGGTCCAAACAACTAGCGGTCTCCAACTTCATCCCACATCAACGGTGTTCGACATCTTCTTCCATACAGGGCTTCGAACGGTGCCATCTTCAAACTGTCCTGGTAGCTGTTGTTGTATGAGAACTCCGCGTAGGGAAAATTATCATCCCACCTAGATCCATAATCTCGCACAGGCTCTCAACATGTCCTCCAGAATTTGATTGACTCTCTCGGTCTGTCCATCTGTCTGCAAACGAAAAGCTGAACTAAACTCTATCCTGGTACCCAAAGTCTGGTGTAGCTAATGCTAAAACTTTGAAGTAAACTGCGTTCCTCTATCTCATACGGTGGTCCTCGGAACTCCATGCAGACATACGATCCTGGTCATGTATATCTTGGTCAACTTCGCACTGGTATAGGTGGTTTTCACTAGAATAAAGTGAGCTACTTTTGTCAAGCGATCCACTACTACCCAGATAGAATCATATCCCGGTCAGTTCTTGGGTAATCCGGTGATAAAATCCATGCCAAGATTATCCCACTTCCATTCGGGTATCGGCATAGGCTGCAATAATCCTGCGGGCTTCTGATGTTCTGCCTTCACTCTCTGACATACATCACATATGGATACATACTCAGCAATATCCTTCTTCATTCCAGTCCACCCGAAATGCTCCTTCAAATCCAAATACATCTTGGTGTTTCTGGGGTGTATTGAGTATGGCAAGTCATGGGCTTCCTGAAGTATCAACTTCCTGATCTCTGCATTGTTTGGCACATAAACATGGTCCTCGAACCACAAGGTGTCGTGCTCGTCCTCCCGAAAACCTTTGGCTTTTCCTTCACTCATATTCTCCTTTATTTCAGCAATTTCTATGTCATCCTTCTGAGCTTCTCTAATCTTCTCCAACAATGTTGACTAAACCTCCAATGCTACAACAAAACCTCTAGGAACTATCTCCAAATGAAGCCCCGTGAGATCTTCTACTAACTCCTTTGGCAAACCTCCTGTTACTAAGGTATTGGCATAACTCTTCCGGCTTAAGGCGTCTGCTACGATATTGGCCTTGCCTGGATGATAGTTCAACTTCATATCATAATCCTTTATGAGCTCCAACCATCTCCTTTGCCTGAGATTTAACTCCTTCTGTGTGAAAATGTACTTCAAAGTCTTATGATCCGTGTACACATCACAACGGTTTCCAATAAGAAAATGTCTCCGGGTCTTGAGCGCATGCACTACGGCTGCTAACTCCAAATCATGCGTAGCATAATTTAACTCATGTGGTCGAAGTTGACGTGAGGCATATGAAACAACCCTTTCGTCTTGCATAAGTACTCCTCCAAGTCCTAAGCGAGAGGCGTCGCAATACACTTGGAAATCCTTGCGTATATCCGGCAGAATCAGCACTGGGCTGTAGTCAAATGTTTCTTCAACTCCTAGAAACTTGCTTCACATTCTTCAGTCCAATGGAACTTGGTGTCCTTCTTCAGCAATGCCGTCATAGGCTTCGCAATCTTGGAGATATTCTCGGTAAATCTCCGATAGTATCGCGAGTCCAAGAAAACTCGGGATCTCTCCAACTGAGGTGGGTGCCAACCACTCGATGACTGACTGAACCTTGGTAGGATCCACTGCTATACCTTCTCCTAATATAACATGTCCAAGAAATCCAACTTCCTTCAACCAAAACTCACATTCGCTGAACTTGGCATATAACTGATGTTCCCTGAGCTTCCCGAGAACTAAACACAAATGCTCCTTGTGTTCCCCTTCATTCTTCGAGTATACCAAGATATCATCATTGAACACCACGACAAACTTATCCAAGAACTCCATGAACACCTTGCTCATCATACTCATGAAATAGGCAGGGGCATTAGTCAGTCCAAATGACATAACCGTATACTCATATAACCCGTACCTTGTGGTGAACGCTGTCTTTGGTATATCCTTTTCTCGAATCTTCAGTTGGTGATATCTTGATCGCAAATCGATCTTTCAAAACACTTTAGCTCCTTGCAGCTGGTCAAACAAATCATTGATCATTGGCAGTGGGTTCTTGTTCTTGATCGTCACTTCATTCAATGCACGATAATCAATAACCATTCTCAATGATCCATCCTTCTTCTCAACCAAGAGCACTGGTGCTCCCCATGGTGATGAACTTCGTCAGATGTAACCTTTCTCCAAAAACTCCTTAATCTACTTCTTGATCTCTTCCAGATCATTTGCGGGCATCCGGTACGGTCTCTTCATGAGTAGAATGGATATGCTAGCATAGTCAATTGTTCCTCCATACTCCGATAACCAATCCATTCCTAGTATCACATCCAATCCTGGTGACTCTGAAATTACTAGGTCTGAGGGGAAAACATGGCTACCAATGGTTAAGGTTATCCGATCGCACCATCGGCTGGCCATATACTCTGCATCGGGTGAGTTCACTAGTAAGGGTGTCCTAAGGGCTAATGTGCGTAACTTAAACTTCTGCACAAATCCCCTTGAAATGTATGAATGCGATGCACCACTATCAAAAAGAACGAGAGTGGTAAATGACTTCACCAAAAACTTACCGATAACCGCATCTGGCTGCTCTTCAACCTCCTCCACGTTCACGTGGTTCACTTTTCCCCTGTTGAAAGGGTTGGGCTTCTTCCCAGTGCTTCCATTTCCATCTCCATTCTTCAATTCCGGACAATCATTGGCGTAGTGCAGGTAATGCGACATTGATCCTTCTGTGCGGGTGTGGCTGGGTTAGAGCAGTTCTGGTTACTGCCTGCTCCATTCCCGTTTCCATTCTTGGGGCCGCTATGGTTATGGGAACTACCTCCATTGTGAGTGTAGCCTCCATGATTATGGGTCAATTCTCCCGAGTTCGGGGTGAAACGAGGCTTCTGCTGAGCTCCAGAATTGTACTTTCCTTGTCCATACTTCCTCTTGTGGCTCTCAATCTGCTGTTGCTTCCCTTCAATCATAAGAGCCTTATCTACCAGCTCCTGGTAGTTGTTAAATGTTTCCACCATCAACTGCATGCTCATCTCATCATTAAGCCCTTCCATAATCTTCTCTTGCTTCGCGGCATCTGTGGCCACATCATTAGGGGCATAACGAGATAGCTTGCTAAACTCATCTATGTACTGGGCCATAGTACGATTTCCCTGGCGCAAGTTGCGAAACTCACGCTTCGTCATGCTTATAGCTCCAGTTGAGACATGGGTTGTGCGGAAAGCTTGCTGAAACTGCTCCCAAGCAACATTGGCTATAGGAAAGGTGGATGTGTAATTCTCCCACCATGCGGCTATGGGTCCATCCAATTGGTGTGCGGCAAAACGCACTCTCTCAGCATCTGTGCAACCGGCAGTGGTTAGCTCCCTTCCAATCCTATGTAGCCAATCATCCGCAACTATGGGCTCGGTGCTACTTGAAAACACCGGCGGCTGTAACCTCAGAAAGCGGGCTAAGTTTTGAACTGGAGGTGGTGGCGGTGGGTTGTTGTTGTTGCCCTGATGCTGAACTAACAACTGGATCAAGCCATTCTGCTATTGGATCAATTGAGTGAGCTCTGGTGAGAAAGCAAAACCAGGGTCACGTCTCTAAGGCATCTGATGAGTTTTAGAGGGGAGAGATTAGAATAGAATGAGGTCTAAGGAAAAAGCACTACCCATATGCACATGAGACAAACACAATCACATCATATCACTCAATCAATCAAGCAAGGGAATACAATCGATCTAACTATCATTATAGTGCTCGGACTATTCTATATACATGGCAAACACTACTGATCATGATGAGGACATCAATACCATTGTTACACCCACAGCCCCTACTGTTAGATATACTGGACCAATTACTAGAGCTCGCGCACGCCAATTAAATTACCAGGTACTTTCGTTTCTTGGTAATGATTCTAATGTTCATGAGATTATGATGCTGCCTAAATTGGATACATTTGTTTTGCTTACAAATGAAGGGCCTAGCTTGGAGAAGAATGAACATTGGAGCAAGAACACACATGGAATTGATGGCATGCGCAAGGGGATCAAGAACGGAGTTACAAGTGATGATTTCAGGACTTTAAAGCCGCCATAAGGAGTGCATGAAGCCTTGGACGAAATATACAAGATGCCACTTCATAATATTCGTCCATAGGCTATTCTAGGTGCTGCGTCACCTTATTAATGGGCCAGGCCCATGTAATTTCGAAATACTTAAGTATAGGCTATGTTTAGAGTCCGTATGTGTGGGGAAACAAGAGTTAGGGTTGGTTTCGGACCCCACCCTCAAGGGCCACGAAATTCCCCCCCTCTTCCTCCATATATATAGCCCTTAGGGCGTCGTTTAGACTTTGGGTTTTGTTTAGATTAAAAGTTCGCCATAGCTGCAAATTCGCGTACTTCGTTTGTGTCCAACGACCAGACCGAGACGTCACAGAACCCCACCTTGATCAATAAAGCTTTCATCTTATATTCGCACTATCCCGATTGCAATCTCAGTTTCTTGCTTGTTCTTCATTTGCTCGCAGGAAACAGACCCTCGTGGTCAGGTTGATCGTGCTCCGGCGTGGTCAATAACCCTCGGAAGTTGGTTTAGCGATTGCTAAGACGCGACGTCTGGCACGTTCGTAGCCGGATCGTCAAGGTCGACTCCCACAGAAAATGATAGCCACCATCTCATCGAAACATCGGGACACCTTAGCCTCTATCAAGTGGTATCAGATTTCCAGGTTGCTCGGTGAGATTTTACAGTTTTTCGTAGATTAGATCGAGTCTGTTCTTCATACCTACAGTCCATGAAAAAGCCACAAAAAAATTTAGGGTTAGTTCATCATATCCGCACCAATCTGAGCCTTTGCATAATCTTTTTAGGGGTTTTGCTTTGTTGAATTTGCGGTTGCATCGTCGTGTCAAGTTGCTGGTCTTAGAGTCTAGTCTTTTAGAGTTTCGAGTTCTGGTCATTGTCACGCCGCCGCCGCACCATCATCATCGCCCATGTACCACTTTTGCTTATGCGCCATCGCTCTGAATCCATATCCATATACCACCACCAATCCGTATCCATATACCACCACCAATCTGTATCCATATACCACCACCGCTACCATATACCACCACCGCTGCCATATACCACAACCATATATCCACCACCAATCCGAGTTCTTCTCATATTAGGTTTGTTCTTGAGATCAATCTAAATTGCGATTCGTGTTTCCTTGCCTGCGTAGGTCTCGGAAAAAAAAAGAGTCTGGAGACCCCCGGGCAGTTTTTAGGCCAAAATTTTCACGGGCAAATTTTTTTCCCTATCCTATTTTTAGGCTTTTCTGAGTCTTTTGAGCCACGTGCCATCATAGTGATTTTTTGTCGCACTTTTTCGTCGTCGCTGCCCTGATTTCCAAAAAAAAAGTGAAAAAAAAAATTTCGTGCCCATCCTATCAGTTTGACGAGGGAAGAGTTTTGAGACACTCGCCATTATAGTGTTTTTTCGCAAAAAAAGAGGAGCGCAAAAAAAAGGGGCGCAAAAAAAAGAGCGAAAAAAAAGAGTTCCAGAGTGTGCTTTTCCCTTATTTACGTGCAGCGCCGTGATTTTGTTAGTGTTCTAGGCTCGCGTCTCTAGCACGGTCTAGCCTAGGACCAGCACAGTACCGTCGTTGAGCGTTTATTCAACTTTGCATCTCTGAATTGATTATTGCTGACCCTTTTTGCTGCCATACTATAAGCCTTCCCAGCTCCACATACATCTGCGTCGTGCGTTTGACTCTCCCTGGCAATCGCTCTATCCAAGCTTTTGAGAGTTTTGACTATAACGGTTGCCGATCACCGCCTGCTGCTGGGTAAGAACTGGTAAGAATTTGAGATTTGCTTGACGGATTTGTGACACCCACCACCACCACCACTTGTTAGTAGTCTGTAGGATCATATTCTTGTGTGTTTCTATTGCTGCTAACCATGCCAGGATCACAAGCCGACGAGACTGACTGGGAGAACTTGACGAACAAGGAGCTTCATGATACGTTTTAGCAAATGATGAGTGTACAGGTGCAAGATGTCATAAACAGATTTGATGAGGCCATGGAGAAGATAGATGGCATGGAGAAGACGTTTGAAACAAAGCTCGATAACAAGTTTGCTGAATTGCTTTCGCGTTTTCCACCACCACCACCAGCTGCTCCTGCCGCACCTCTGCAAAAACTGCAACAACACCGACTACCTCCACGTCGGGAAACAGCCCTCCGCCGAGCGAGCCGTGTCCCTCTTCAGTCGCGCCAAACTGCTGGTGCTGTTGTTGATACTTCTGTGGCTCCTACTGCTGATGTGGGGGAGGATGATTATGTGGGAGATTATGAGGATGAGGCTGATCAAAATCAGAACTACGTGCCACCACCAGCACAGCAACCACCAGGTCGTCCACATGCAAATAATGGCAATGGTAGGGCTCACCCTCAGGTACGAGATCATGACCATCTCCCTAAACTAAAATTGAATATTCCACCATTTGAGGGTAGATATGTTCCTGATATATATCTTACTTGGGAGTTAGAAACTGAACAACGATTTACATGTTTACAATATCCCGAGGAGAGACGTGTTCCTGCTGCTGTTTGTGCATTCACTAGTTTTGCATGTGTTTGGTGGTCTGAGCATTGTAGATTATATCCTATTCCGGCTACTTGGGCTGCTTTGAAAACTGCTATGCGTACTCGTTGGGTTCCACCATATTATCAACGTGAATTACTTCAAAAATTGCAGCGCTTAAGACAGGGAAAAAATTCTGT
Organism: Triticum urartu; assembly: GCF_056163025.1. NCBI lineage: Eukaryota > Viridiplantae > Streptophyta > Magnoliopsida > Poales > Poaceae > Triticum > Triticum urartu. The sequence continues at coordinate 324,527,042 of NC_141874.1, forward strand.
AGAAGAATATTATCAAGAATTATAAACTGGCATGATTAGATGTGGTATTGTTGAGGAGAATGAAGCTATGCTTGCACGTTTTATGGGTGGATTAAATAGAGAGATTCAGACGATTCTAGAGTGTAAGGAGTATACTAATATCACTCGTTTATTCCATCTTGCTTGTAAAGCTGAACGTGAAGTGCAGGATCGACAGGCATTGGCGCGGACTAACTTTTCTGCAGGTCGACCTTCATCATGGACACCACGTGCATCATCTACTTCCACATGTTCTGCTACACCGGCGCCTCCGTCGGCTGCCACCTCCAACCGTGATACAATAAAGCAGGCACAATCACCACTATCTGCCAAGAGCTTACCTTCTGGGCCTGCAAAGAGCTCTTCTTCATCCATGGCATCAACAGGGCAAACACATGATATTATTTGTCGACTTTGCAAGGGTGGAGGTCATTATGCGAGAGAATGCCCATCTAAGCGTGTGATGATTGTTACTGAGGATGGTGGGTATGAGTCCGCTAGTGACTACGATGAGGAGACTTTGGCTCTTATTACACGTGACGAACACGGTGGAGACGATTCTGATCGTGAGACGCAATACATGGCTCCTGAAGATACTGACAGGTATGAATGTTTAGTTGCTCAACGTGTTTTGAGTGTGCAGGTTACACAAGCTGAGAAAAATCAGAGGCATAATTTGTTCCATACAAAGGGAGTTGTGAAGGAACGTTCTGTTCGCGTGATCATAGATGGAGGGAGCTGCAATAACTTGCCTAGCATGGAGATGATGGAGAAGCTATCTCTCACCACAAGACCACATCCACATCCTTACTACATCCAATGGTTCAACAACAGCGACAAGGTTAAGGTAACACGTACTGTTCATGTGCATTTTAGTATCTCTACATATGCTGATTATGTTGATTGTGATGTGGTACCTATGCAAGCATGTTCCTTATTACTTGGTAGACCATGGCAATTTGATAAAAAAATTTGTACACCATGGTAGAAACAATCAGTATACTCTTGTTCATAACGATAAAAATATTACTTTGCTTCCTATGACTCCTGATTCCATTTTGAAAGATGATATTAATAGAGCTAATAAAGCAAAACAGGAGACAAATAAGAGTGAAAATCAGATTGTGGCAAAAGAATTTGAGCACCAAATGAAGCCTAATAATAAACCATCTACTGTTGTTTCTGAAATTAAATTGAAAAGTGCATGTTTACTTACCACCAAATCTGATATTGATGAGCTAGATTTTAGCAAATCTGTTTGCTATGCTTTTGTGTGCAAAGAGGCATTATTTTCATTCGAGGACGTGCCTTCCTCTTTGCCCCCTGCTGTCACTAACATTTTGCAGGAGTTCGCTGACGTCTTTCCACAAGACGTGCCACCGGGATTACCACCTATTCGAGGGATTGAGCATCAAATTGACTTAATTCCCGGTGCTTCGCTACCCAACCATGCACCATACCGTACCAATCCAGCGGAGACGAAGGAGATTATGCGTCAAGTACAAGAACTGCTCGACAAAGGTTATATATGCGAATCCCTTAGTCCTTGTGCTGTTCCTATCATTTTAGTGCCGAAAAAGGATGGTACGTCGCGTATGTGCGTTGATTGTAGAGGCATTAATAATATTACTATTCGTTATCGTCATCCTATTCCTAGGCTAGATGATATGCTTGATGAATTGAGTGGCTCTAGAATATTCTCCAAAGTTGATTTGCATAGTGGATACCATCAAATTCGTATGAAATTGGGAGATAAATGGAAAACAGCATTTAAAACTAAGTTTGGATTATATGAGTGGTTAGTCATGCCTTTTGGGTTAACTAATGCACCTAGTACTTTCATGAGGTTAATGAACGAAGTTTTACGTGCTTTCATTGGACGATTTGTGGTAGTTTACTTTGATGACATATTGATTTATAGCAAATATTTGGAGGAAGATTTGGAACATTTACGTGCTGTTTTTATTGCTCTACGTGATGCATGTTTGTTTGGAAACCTTGGAAAGTGCACCTTTTGCACCGACCGAGTATCTTTTCTTGGCTATGTTGTTACTCCATGGGGAATTGAAGTTGATAAAGCCAAGATTGAAGCTATTGAGAGTTGGCCGCAGCCCAAAACGGTCACACAAGTGAGGAGTTTCCTTGGCCTCGCTGGTTTCTATAGGCGTTTTGTGAGAGATTTCAGCACCATTGCTGCACCTCTCAACGAGCTTACAAAGAAGGATGTGCCTTTTGTTTGGGGTACCGCACAATAAGAAGCCTTCATGGTATTGAAAGATAAGTTGACACATGCTCCTTTACTCCAACTTCCTAATTTCAGTAAGACTTTTGAGCTTGAATGTGATGCTAGTGGAATTGGATTAGGAGGTGTGTTATTACAAGATGGAAAACCTGTTGCATACTTTTCCGAAAAATTGAGTGGGCCTAGTCTGAACTATTCTATTTATGATAAATAATTATATGCTCTTGTTCGGACCTTAGAAACATGGCAACATTATTTATGGCCCAAGGAATTTGTTATACACTCTGATTATGAATCTTTGAAACACATTAAAAGTCAAGCAAAACTGAACCGTAGACATGCTAAATGGGTTGAATTCATTGAGACTTTCCCTTATGTCATTAAACACAAGAAGGGTAAAGAAAATGTTATTGCTGATGCCTTGTCTCGTCGTTATACTATGCTTTCACAACTTGACTTTAAAATATTTGGTTTGGAGACTATCAAAGATCAATATGTTCATGATGCTGAATTTAAAGATGTATTGCAGAATTGTAAGGAAGGGAGAACTTGGAACAAGTTCGTTCTTAACGATGGATTTGTGTTTCGTGCTAACAAGCTATGCATTCCAGCTAGCTCCGTTCGTCTTTTGTTGTTGCAGGAGGCGCATGGAGCAGGATTAATGGGACACTTTGGCGTCAAGAAGACGGAGGATATACTTGCTACACATTTCTTTTCGCCAAAGATGAGACGGGATGTTGAGCGTTTTGTTGCTCGCTACACTACATGTCAAAGAGCTAAGTCACGACTCAATCCTCATGGTTTATATATGCCTTTGCTTGTACCTAGTGTTCCTTGGGAGGATATATCTATGGACTTTGTTTTAGGTTTACCTCGAACAAAGAAGGGGAGGGATAGCATATTTGTTGTCGTGGATAGGTTCTCGAAAATGGCACACTTTATACCATGTCATAAAAGCGATGATGCTGTTAATGTTGCTGATTTGTTCTTCTGTGAAATTATTCGCTTACATGGTGTGCCAAATACTATTGTTTCAGATTGTGATACTAAATTTCTTAGCCACTTTTGGAGATGTTTATGGGCTAAGTTGGGGACTAAGCTGCTTTTTAGTACTACTTGTCACCCCCAAACTGATGGACAAACTGAAGTAGTCAATAGAACATTGTCTACTATGCTTAGAGCTGTTTTGAAGAATAACAAGAAAATGTGGGAAGAATGCTTGCCTCATATTGAATTTGCTTATAATCGTTCATTGCATTCTACTACTAAGATGTGCCCTTTTGAAATTGTGTATGGTTTCCTACCTCGTGCACCTATTGATTTGTTGCCTCTTCCATCTTCAGAGAAGGTTAATTTTGATGCTAAAGAACATTCTGAATTGATTTTAAAAATGCATGAGTTAACTAAGGAAAACATTGAGCGTATGAATGCTAAATATAAACTTGCTAGAGATAAGGGTAGAAAACATGTTGTGTTTGCGCCTGGAGATCTTGTTTGGTTACATTTGCGTAAAGATAGATTTCCTAATCTGCGCAAATCAAAGCTAATGCCACGTGCTGATGGTCCTTTTAAGGTGTTAGAGAAAATAAATGATAATGCATATAAACTTGAGCTACCTGTAGATTTTGGGGTTAGTCCCACTTTTAACATTGCAGATTTGAAGCCTTATTTGGGTGAGGAAGATGCGCTTCCGTCGAGGACGACTTCATTTCAAGAAGGGGAGGATGATGAGGAAATCAATACCATTGTTACAACCATAGCCCCTACTGTTAGATATACTGGACCAATTACTAGAGCTCGCACACGCCAATTAAATTACCAGGTACTTCCGTTTCTTGGTAGATATACTGGACCAATTACTAGAGCTCGTACACGCCAATTAAATTACTAGGTACTTTCGTTTCTTGGTAATGATTCTAATGTTCATGAGATTATGATGCTGCCTAAATTGGATACATTTGTTTTGCTTACAAATGAAAGGCCTAGCTTGGAGAAGGATGAACATTGGAGCAAGAACACACATGGAGTTGATGGCATGCGCAAGGGGATCAAGAACGGAGTTACAAGTGATGATTTCAGGACTTTAAAGCCGCCATAAGGAGTGCATGAAGCCTTGGACGAAATATACAAGATGCCACTTCATAATATTCGTCCATAGGCTATTCTAGGTGCTGCGTCACCTTATTAATGGGCCAGACCCATGTAATTTCGAAATACTTAAGTATAGGCTATTTTTAGAGTCTGTATGTGTGGGGAAACAAGAGTTAGGGTTGGTTTCGGACCCCATCCTCAAGGGCCACCAAATTCCCCCCCTCTTCCTCCATATATACAGCCCTTAGGGCGTCGTTTAGACTTTGGGTTTTGTTTAGATTAAAAGTTCGCCATAGCAGCAACTTCGCGTACTTCGTTTGTGTCCAACGACCAGACCAAGACGTCACAGAACCCCACCTTGATCAATAAGGCTTTCATCTTATATTCGCAATATCCCGATTGCAATCTCAGTTTCTTGCTTGTTCTTCGTTTTCTCGCAGGAAACAGACCCTCGTGGTCAGGTTGATCGTGCTCCGGCGTGGTCAATAACCCTCGGATGTTAGTTTAGCGATTGCTAAGGCGCGACGTCTCGCACGTTCGTAGTCGGATCGTCAAGGTCGGCTCCCACAGAAAATGATAGCCACCATCTCATTGAAACATCGGGACACCTTAGCCTCTATCAGATCATATGGTGGTCTACCTGAAATTTTGATCGGTGGAAGACTCCATGATATGTGCTCCAGCTTCGTCTTCATAATCATCATCACTATCGTCGGGGTCGGAGTCGGTGTCATCGATGATGATGTAGTCTTCAGACCGAATTTCCTTGGGTTCGTCGTCTTCTCCTCCTGGCACGGGGTCTCCCATGAAAACTCCTAGCTTCCTTGTCATGTCGTCATTCCTCTCCACAAGTATCATCATTTCCTATTCATATCCATCGCCTGTAGACTTAAGCTCCTCTTCTAGCTCTATGATCCTGGTCATCGTCTTCTTCAAATCTATCATGCTTGCACACATCTGGTTCTCCTGGCAACGAATATGATGGTTCAACTCCTACATGAATGCTGTAATGGAAATGTCCTTCCTGGTGCTGATTATCTCCCATTGTTCATCTCGTTGCCCACATATCTGGTAGATAGTGTCCTTAAGCTCCTTGTGGTAAACTTCACCGATGCGTCCTATGGCGATGTGGGCTGCCATGCTCTTGCATAGACTCCAGGTTGGTGCGTCAAAGGAAAACTCTATGGGTTTAGTGATTGGTGTGAACATTCTTCCTGGGATTTGAACTTGAATCAACCAACGATCCTCTTCTGGTAAAGTGGCGGTGTAGGTCCCGGTGAAACTGGGTATTCCGATGTTTAGGTACCTAGTGACTTCCTTCAAATGTCATCCAAACGGGGTGTCTTCATCCGGCTGTGCAAACTTGTTCCTTGAGTCCGCCATCCTAAAGAGTAGAAAATGGAGAGGAGTCAGAAATGTGTAGAGAAGAGTGACCTATGGCTCATCTTAGTGGTTGTGTCCTACATTCAGCGTGTGCTCTGATACCATCTTATAGCGACCCGACCTCGAACGATCAAGTCTCTGTGTTCAGTGTCATCCCTAGATCGGTAATGCTGACACACACAGTACTCAAAGGATTTATAACAGAGTAGCAATCACACACTTATAACATCGAATGTCTCAAGAGAGAACTTATTACAATAAATAGGCCGTAAGGCCATCTAAAAACGATAATAGTAGAAGGCTTGTAAGATCAAGTGAGTCCATCAACTCCAATGGCATAACTGAGTGCATGACAAACGACCTTCAGCATCTTACTCCTCGTCTAAAAATTCTGCAACATGATATGTTGCAGCCCGAAAATGGGTCAGCACATCGAATATGCTGGCAATATGACACAGAAGAGCAATGAACAGATAAATGCTATCACTACATGCATATTTAGCTGGTCGAGGCTCTATGCTTATAATGTTTTTGCGAAAAGCCAATTTTTCTCTACAACAAAGGAATATCTTTTATTTAACTACCATGGTAGTGGAAACATTGAGAATAGTACCCCCATCTCAATCCCAATTAAAAGTAATAATCAACCTAACGGATAAATTTAGAGTGATGAGATCCATATGATAATCCAAGAACCAGATACTCAAGTTGTCCATAACCGAGGACACGACTGACCATGATTAGTTTGTACACTCTGTAGAGGTTTGTGCACTTTTCCCCACAAGACTCGATCTCCTCCATTGGATTTCTCGCACTACATGGTGTTTGAGAAACGGATGACCGAGACACAGTTTTTCAGAAGCATTAACTCTAACCCCGGGTAGACAGTACCAACCTACATCCCCTACATCTGCTAGCCTGCCACTGGAAGAGGTCTTGCAACTTACTCCACTATGCTAGAGCTCATAATAGCTTGTGGCTCCACATGGAAGTTTACATCATGAATAATCTTATGATCCCTTTGAGCCTGGGTGGCGGACCATAGGAGGATCACACGGTATAACCCCGGGATCTCCTAGGACAACACTGGTATAACCCCAGGTGCCCAAAACCAACAATCCACCCAGATGTGTATTAAAGTTGCCACCTTAGAATTGAACCATTAATTAACAAACTCATGTATGTCATGGATACACTCAAACCCAATCCACATCTACTAGCATAGAATAGCGTTATAAGCATAATGTAGAAGTAACTCCCAAGGGTTTGATAATGAAACAAGTAATAGGTTCTACCTCATAATCTACTTCCCAATACCCACATGTTAATCACATCCTAATCATGCAGTGTTTGAGGGTTGTAATTAATGCATAAAAACTGGGTATGAAAGAGTATGATCAATGTGTTACTTGCCTTGCTGACGATCCGCAAAACCTAGTGACTCATAGTAGCACGCTTCGCACTACGAGTGTTCTATCGCAAACAAACAAACAATAGCATACATAAGCAATCAAGCAAATATGCACGGATAAAACTCAAATAAGAAGATCTAACCAGAAATTTCAACTGAAGATCTCCGGTTTGCAAAAAGAATCAAATCAAATGGAGCAACAAAACTCAAACTGCGAAAGAAACAAGATTCGATTACTAATCTGGACTAAAGTCAAATTTTTACTATGTCAAAATCTTGTTCAAGTTGGTTAAACAGAAAGAGGGCTTCAAGATGAAGATCTAGGCACTTTTTTACCTGATTTGGATAAACGAGCGAAAAGATGAACTAAAACGAAGATCAGGGTAGAAATCACGATCAAAAAATAATCACGGAAAAACCCTGGAAAAAGAAAAACTATCGAACAGGCTACGGAACGAACAATCGCTGTCTGCGGCTAACGGACAAACAGAGTTCGTTAAAAGAAACATATGGACGAACGTCCGCTAAATAAATAAACTGATGGAAAACTGGACAAACCGATCTATATAAAAAACGAGATCTAGAAAAAACCGAACGGTTTTTCTTAGAAAACCGATGGACGGCGGCGGCTACCTACGGCGAGGTCGGTGGCGCGGCTCCGGCGGGGCGGCGGGACGGCGACGCAGAAATGCGGGGCGACGATGGGAGGCGGGCGGCGGCGGCGGGCGGCGCTAGGGTTCAGGCGGGGTGCGGCGCAGCTTGGGCTGTCGAGGTTGCGGGCCTCAGCTTTCAAAGCCGGTCAGGCAAAGTGTCCTAGCCGGACACGACCCGGTAAGTCGGTTACCTTTTTTTCTAAAATCCTGGCGCAGAAAAACTAACGAAAGAAATACCAAACTGACTCCGAAAATTCCAAAATAAGTTTTCACGGTCCTCTAAAAATATTCCGGAGAAAGTCAACATTTATTTGGGCCTCTAATGCAATTTTGAAAAACGCGTATTTTTCCTAATTCAAATAAAATATCGATAAAATCCAAATAAAACATATTATTTGATTTTAGTATTTTTCCTCCAATATTTCATTTATTTTGGAGAAGTCATATTATCTCCTCTCATATATTTTTAATATGAAATATTTTCAGAGAGAAAAATTATTAAAACCAAAATGATCCTTGTTTCGGTATTTGACAAAATTCAAATATGAAAACAGTGAAATCCCCAACTCTCTCGGGTCCTTGAGTTGCTTAGAATTTCCAGGATCGCAACACGAAATGCATTAAAATATGATATGCATGAATGACCTATGTATAACATTCCACATTGGAAATTTGGGATGTTACAAGGACGTCGATGCAGACGCGCAGCCCAACATCCTCACCTGGTTGGGGGGCTGCGCCAGGTGAGCGGCACTCACCGCGCATGGCCCTCGCATCCTACAGTTCCTGAGTGGTCTTGGTGATGAACTCCTGAGCGCTGGGCGAGCCTCGCCTTGTGTCCTCCTAAGGGAAACGTGCCTCGAAGCACGCCTCCAAATGGTGCCCGAGCGCCTCCCTCGTAATTTTGGCAAGGTCTGAGGCCCGCCCGAAGAGAGCCCCTGAGCCCTGCCCGAGGAGGGCGCCGGGCGCGCCTTCCTATGCGATAGAAGGAGGCGCCCCAGGTGCGGGCGCTGATCTTGATGTGGCGCCACTTGTGGCACCGCTCTCCTGAGGCCCAGTAAAGAGTAGCTTCTTCTTCATCTTGGGGATGGCCTCAGGAGGGTACTCGCCCTTGCTATCAAGGTCATCGATTCCTGCAAGTTGGAAGGCACGCTCGAGGGAGCACATTGCGTCTCTTTTTTCGCAGGGGACTGTGATGATTCCGCCGCTCCTTGGCATCTTGAGGACGTTGTAGCCGTGGTGGGTCACCGCCATGAACTTAGCCAGGGCTGGATTCTCGAGGATGGCGTTGCACGGCAGACGGATGTGGGCGACGTCGAAGTCGATGACCTCGGTGTGGTAGTTCTCGCGCTGTCCGAAGGTGACTGGGAGGCGGACCTGACCTATTTGGGTGGTGGAGCTGTCGGTCACTCCTAAGAAAGGACTGCTAGGCCGAAGCTGATTGGAGAGCACTTGAAGGTTGTCGAACATCTCGACGGACAGGACGTTAAGCCCTGTGCTGCAGTTGATGAGAGTCTTGGTGACTTGCTTCTTGCTGATGATGGGGAGACAGAGCATCGGGAGAGCGCCAGCGGTGGCCGCGCACTTGAGCTGGTCTACTGAACTGAAGGTAATAGCGCACTTGGACCACCTGAGCGGGCAAGTAGCCTCGAGCTTGGGGAGGACTGCGTTCACCTTGCAAGCACACTGCTTGAAGTTATGTTGTGAGGCTGGGGCTTGAGCTCCGCCCAAGATGAAGGCGACAGCAAGCGGCTCCTGGAAGCCCCTAGCCCCTCGTCTTGATGGTGGTCGTCGTTCCTTCCTGGTGGTGGCGTCAGTGGAGGAAGCCCAGCATTGCCCTGAGCACGGTCCTTGCGAGGATGATCCCTCCAGGCACCTTCGTGAGGCTGATCCTACCAGCGGTCCTCACGAGGCTGGTCGCGCCACTCCTGACGTGGGCCCCGATCGTCCCAGCGTCCTCCGCCGCGTCCTCCTCCTCGGCCGTAGCCTCGCTCGTTGCACTTGGGGCATCGACCAAAGCGTGCATCACGAATGGCTCTGAGATCTTGACAATCATTGGTGTTGTCGCTATGCACGTTGTCGAAGGAGCAGAACGGTCAGCTTCTCTTGGATGACTTAGTCTAGTCCCTGCTGCGCTTTGTGTCCGGCTCTACCGGGAGTTCGGCCACTCCCTTTCGCTTCACGTCCTTGGCCTTGACTTTCTTCTCCTCCAGGTCGGCAGCGGGAAGCGGAAGAAGGGAAAGGCGCCCTTCCTCAACCCTTGCGCACTTGGTCGCCAGGTTGAACAACTCTAGGGATGTGCTAAGCTCCTCGTGGATGGCGAGCTCCTCCTTCATCTTGATGTCACGGACGCCATCAGAGAACGTAGAGTTGATGGCCTCATCCGTCACCTTGGGGATCTTGAGACGAATGTTGTTGAAGCGTTGGATGTACTTTTGGAGGGTTTCCCCTAGTTGTTGCTTGACGCGGCACAGTTCACCCGAGGCCGAAGGGCTGTCGCAAGTGCCCTACAAGTTGGTGATGAAACAGTCGCGCATCTCGTTCCAGGAAGAGATGGAGCCTGGAGGAAGGTTCAGGAGCCACGAGTGTGCGCCATCCTTGAGAGCCATGGGGAACCAGTTCGCCATGACTTTCTCGTCGCTGTTGGGCGCCTCGATGCTCAGCTCATAGAGCTGCAGGAACTCCGCGGGGTCGGTGGTGCCATCGTAGCGCGGAGGCAGGTCTGGCTTGAACTTGCCTGGCCAGGCGATGCTATACAGCTCGGGGGTGAAAGCGCGGCACCCCGTTGTGGCCACCGGGAGCCTTTGCTGTTGGGGAGCCTGGCCTTGACGCCCTCGCACCGCCATCACAGGTGGCGCATGGTCTTGTCGCAGCGGCGCCGGGAGTGCATGAGCGTTTTCTTGCGGATGAGGGACTTCTTGGCAGCTTCCTTCTTCGCGTACAGTCACCCGACGCAGTGGATCATGCCGGGGGCCGCACGCCTTAGTGCCAGGGCGCCGTCTTGGGGCAGAGGTGGTGGAGGCGCTCCATGAGCCACGTCGCCTGTAGCCGGCGGAGGGCGAGGCAGGGAGAGGGACGGCGCAGGGGAGCCCCCTGTGACGTTGACAAGCTCGGCGATGTGGTCGAGCCAGTCCTCATAGAGGTGGTCTATGGGGCGGTAGCACAGGAGTTCGTGCGCCATGCACAACGCGGCCTGCGCATCTGTGGGAGCGCGACGGGCATGAGACGACGAGCCGGCCGGGGTCAGCGATGGAGTGGCGGTGCGGCCGTCCCCCGCACCGAAGGGTGCAGCGAGGAGGCTTGCTGCTCGCTCCCCGTCGGGCCGGTGACGGCGTTGGCGGCAGGGGACGGAGAACGACAGGGTGGCCCGCCGACGGGAGCCGTCTGAACGACGCGGACGGCGAGGGCGGCCCGGTGCTCAGCGTGAGCTCGGCGAGCGTCCGACATGGAGGTGACGAAGCGTTGGGAAGCGGAGCGACAGAAGGAATGCTTTGGTGCACCCCTACCTGGCGTGCCAAATGTCGGATCTCGTGCTCCAGCAAAACCCTTAAGGTTCGAACACTGGGGTGCGCGCGAAGATCTCCCCCTACCAAATCACGCCCTCAATCTCGCCACGATCTCTAAGCTTAGCTCGATGAACTCGCAACACGAGAGACACAAGATTTATACTGGTTCAGGCCACCGTTGTGGTGTAATACCCTACTCCAGTGTGGTGTGGTGGATTGCCTCTCGGGCTGAGGATGAAAAATACAAGGGAAAGAACAGCCTCCTGAGGCGAGGTGTTCTTGTGCTTGGCGGGTGTGTGGATGGGTTAGATCTAGTCCAGGATGAGATGGTTGAGGCCCTATTTCCGTTTGTCATCCCCCCTGTGGTGGGTAATCCTATTTATAGAGGCCCTGGTCCTCTCCCCAAATATTGAGTGGGAAGGGAGCTAACAACGGCCAATTTGGAAGGGGACAACTAGTACAAGTTATCCTGACAAAAGCAGTCTTCGCTTGCCAAAGGCTCTGGTGGTGACGCCACCTTGGGCTCCATGGTGTGTACTCCTCCGGGGTTACAGTATCAATAACATTGGTTTCGACATTTATGGGATTACATGAGATATAATGTTTGATTCTTTCACCGTTAACCACCTTTGGATTTGTGCCTTCGAAGTTATTGAATTTTATGGCACCAGAATGATAGACCTCCTCGATGACGTAAGGACCTTCCCATTTAGAGAGGAGTTTTCCTACAAAAAATCTTAACCGAGAGTTGTATAACAAAACATAATGACCTACATTAAACTCACGCTTTTGTATCCTTTTGTCATGCCATCTTTTAAATTTTTCTTTAAACAGTTTGGCATTCTCATAGGCCTGGGTTCTCCACTCATCAAGTGAGCTAATGTCAAATAGTCTCTTCTCACCGGCAAGTTTTAAATCACAATTGATCTCTTTAATTCCCCAATATGGCTTATGTTCTAGTTCGAGAGGTAAGTGACATGCTTTTCCATAAACCATTTTATACGGAGACATACCCATAGGATTTTGATATGCAGTTCTGTAGGCCCATAATGCATCATCAAGTTTCTAGGACCAATTCTTTCTAGATCTATTAACAGTCTTTTGCAAAATTAATTTATCTCTCTGTTACTCAGTTCTACTTGACCACTAAACTATGGGTGGTATGGAGATAAAATTCTATGATTAACATCATACTTAGCAAACATTTTACAAAAAGCACCATGAATAAAATGTGAACCACCATCATTCATTAAATATCTAGGGACTCCAAACCTCGGAAAAATAACTTCTTTAAGCATCTTAATAGAGGTGTTATGATCAGCACTACTAGTTGGAATAGCTTCTACCCACTTTGTAACGTAATCAACAACAACTAAAATATGTGTATACCCATTAGAGGAAGGAAACGGTCCCATATAATCAAAGCCCCAAACATCAAATGGTTTAATAACAAGTGAATAGTTCATAGGCATTTCTCGACGTCTACTAATATTACCAATTCTTTGACATTCATCACAAGACAGGACAAACTTACGGGCATCTTTGAAAAGAGTTGGACAATAAAAACCGGATTGCAATACCTTATGTGCAGTTCTATCTCCAGCGTGGTGTCCTCCATAAGCCTCGGAGTGACACTTGCGTAGGATCTGTTCCTGTTCATGCTCAGGTACACCATGTCTAATAACACCATCTACTACTTCTTTGTAAAGGTGTGAGTCATCCTAGAAGTAATATGTTAAATCATAGAAAAACTTTTTTCTTTTGCTGGTATGTGAAACTAGGTGGTATAAATTTAGCAACAATGTAATTAGCATAATCAGCATACCATGGAGCAGTACGAGAAGCATTTATGACAACTAATTGTTCATTAGGAAAGCTATCATCTATAGGTAGTGGGTCATCAAGAACATTCTCTAACCTAGACAAGTTGTCTAAAACAGGGTTCTTAGCTCCCTTTCTATCAATAATATGAAAATCAAATTCTTGTAGCAAGAGAACCCATCTAATAAGTCTAGGTTTAGCATCTTTCTTTTCTAGAAGATATTTAATAGCAGCATGATCAGTGCGAACAGTTACTTTAGAATCAAAATATAAGGTCTGACCTTATCACAAGCAAATACAACTGGTAAAAATTCTTTTTTAGTATTAGCATAATTTTTCTGGGCACTTTCTAGAGTTTTACTAGCATATTGGATAACATTTAATTTCTTATCAACTCTTTGTCCTAGAACAGCACCTATAGCATAATCAATAGCATCACAGATATTTTCAAAGGGTAAATTCCAATCTGGTGGCTGAACAATAGGTGCATAAATCAAGGCTTTCTTTAGTATTTTGAATGCTTCTACACAATCATCATCAAAGACAAAAGGAACATCTTTTTGTAAGAGATTAGTCAGAGGCCTAGAAATTTTTAGAAGTCTTTAATGAACCTCCTTATACCTTTAATGTCCTTAGGACATGACATCTTTTCAATAGCATCAACTTTAGCTTTATCAAGTTCAATACCTCTTTCGGAAATTTTATGCCCCAAGACAATACCCTCATTAACCATAAAGTGGCACTCCTCCCAATTCAAGACAAGATTAGTTTCTTCACATCTCTGCAAAACTCGATCAAGGTTGCTTAAGCAATCATTAAAAGAAGTTCCATACATGGAGAAATCATCCATGAAAACCTCAACAATATTTTCACATAAGTCAGAGAATATAGATGTCATACATCTTTGAAAGGTAGCAGGTACAATACATAAACCAAAAGGCATAAGCAAAGGTACCGAAAGGGCAAGTAAAAGTGGTCTTTTCCTGATCCTCTTTCGACATAGGTATTTGAGAGAAACCCAAATATTCATCTAGAAAGCAAAATGTGTATGTTTGGATAATCTTTCTAGCATTTGATCAATAAAAGGTAAAGGGAAATGATCCTTTCTAGTAGCTTTATTTAATTTGAGGAAATCAATTACCATTCTATAACCTGTAACAATTCTTTGTGGGATCAATTCATATTTATCATTAGGAACAATAGTAATACCTCCCTTCTTAGGGACAGAATGGACAGGACTTACCCACTGACTATCAGCAACAGGATAAAATATACCTGCCTCCAGAAGTTTTAGTATTTCATTTCTTACCACTTCTTTCATCTTAGGATTTAACCGGCATTGGTGATCAACAACCGGTTTAGCGTCTTTCTCCAATTTTATTTTGTGCTGGCACAGAGTGGGACTAGTGCCCTTAAGATCATCAAGAGTATATCCAATAGCAGCACGGTGCTTCTTCTGAATTTTCAACAATCTCTCTTCTTCCTGCTCTGAAAGGTTAGCACTAATAATAACAGGATATATCTTCTTTTCATGAAGATAAGCATATTTAAGAGTATCAGGTAATGGTTTAAGCTCAAACATGGGATCACCCTTGGGTGGAGGAGGATCCCCTAGAATTTCAAAAGGCAAGTTGTGTTTCAAAATAGGTCCCTGTTTAAAGAATACTTCATCTATTTCCCTTCTTTCATTCATAAACATATCATTTTCATGGTCTAGCAAATGTTGTTCTAAAGGATCATTAGGAGACATGGCAATAGAAGCAAGACCAATAATTTCATCTTTACTAGGCAATTATTTATCATGGGGTTGTGTACGAAATTTAGCAAAATTAAAATCATGAGGCATTCCTCCTAAACCAACAGTAACAATATCCTTCTTGCAGTCTATCTCAGCATTAACAGTATTCAAGAAGGGTTTACCAAATATAATGGGACAAAAGTCATATTGTGGGGAACCAAGAACAAGAAAATCGGTAGGATATTTAACTTTCCCACACAAGACTTCAACATCTCTAACAATCCCAACTGGTGAAATAGTATCTCTATTGGCAAGCTTAATTGTAACATCAATATCTTTTATCGCAGCAGGCGCAATATCATGCATAATTTCTTTGTATAAGTAATGAGGTATTGCACTTGCACTAGAACCCATGTCACATAAGCCATGATAGCAATGATCTCCTATTTTAATAGAAACAACAAGCATGCCTACAACAGGTCTATATTTATCTTTAGTATCAGCTCTAGCAATTCTAGCAGCTTCATCACAAAAGTAAATAACATGCCCATCAATATTATCGACCAAGAGATCCTTAACCATAGCAATACTAGGTTCAACTTTAATTTGCTCAGGGGGTGTAGGTGTTCTAGCATTACTCTTACGAACAATAGTTGAAGCTTTAGCATGATCCTTTATTGTAACAGGGAAAGGTAGTTTCTCAATATAAGCGGTAGGAACAATAGGATCAACATTATAAGTGATAGTCTTTTCTTCAACTTTAATAGGTTCAACTACTTTTACTTCAATGGGAG